>NC_050446.1:59985628-60322128 GCF_903995425.1 Onychomys torridus
TACTGTTTTGCCCAGGTGAGGTGCAGGGCTCACTCTCTGGATTGCCGCACTTGATGAGGGGCAGGACCAGCTTGTTGGTCCTTATGCCCCCCCACCCCCGGGGTCGGCTCTCCTGCCTGTCAGCGGTGGCAAGAGGAGTGGGGAGGCCGATTCCCCTTACCCTTACCATCCATAGCATACAGGGAGGGGGCGGGGCAGCTCTCCATGGCTCAACCCACAAACAGGGTCAGCTCCAGTGTGCTGCCCAGGACAGGTGCTGTGGCCCACTCCCCTGTGTGCTGCGGTTAGTGAAGGGCAGGGCCAGTTTTCTCACTCTAGTGGCCCTGGGACCAGCTCTCTCATCCTCTGCAGGTGGCAGGGGTGAGGGGAAGGGGACATTTTTTTCCTCACTCATGGTACCACATAGCCGATGGTAGGGACTGGGGTTGAGGTGGCCCAGTGGAGGTTGAGGTGGCAGAGTGGTTATGGTGATGGACTGCTGCTTTTATATGTTTAGTTTCCCGTGTGTGAGCGATAATTCTGAGCACATCAAATCAGACCTTCACAACATGTCACTATACCTGCATGGGGTGGGGAGATGGGGAGTGGAATCCACCACAGCGGCTAAGATTCCCAGTCTCCTCAGACAAGACTATGCGAGATCATCTCGGGATCAGCTGGGGGGAATCAGAGGGGAGTTGACTTAGATATTGTCAGGGCAAGGGGCACACCATAGGCCAGTGTAGTCAGAGCTCTTGAGTGAATTGGACAGTTTGCGTGCTAGAGTGCCCTTTTGCCTTTACTTTTCCAAAAAGAAAAAAAAAGCTACTGGTGACTAAAGCAATGTAGTTCTTGGCTTACGGATAAGATTGTGAGGTATTTTCAAGTGATTGTTAGAGTACAATGAATCCACTGTCACAAGAGAGGAATGAGGCATTCTCTAAATGAAAGTATTAGGCCACGAAACAATTTTACCATTGTTATATATACGGAAATGCTTTAACTCACCCTGACTTGAAACATGCAATGGCCTAAACATGATTATACCTCATTACCGTGAGTGATAATACCAATTTATTTGCAGGCGCCTAAAAGAACCTCCCAAAGGAGTTAGTTGAAGTTGCTACACTAGTCTGTGGTGATATTTTATTTGTGCTTTAATAAATAAAGCTTGCCTGGAGATCAGAGGAAAAAACACAGAAGTCATGCAATGTTAGCACACGCCTTTAATCCAATCACTCGGCAGGCAGGATCTTTGTGTGTTCGAGGCCACACTGGAAACAGAGCCAGGTGTGGTAGAACACACCTTAAATTCGGAGGTCTGTACAGACAGACAGGAAGTGACAGAGCTGTGTAGGAAGAGGAAGTGAGGTAGCTAGGCTAAGAGCCAATGACAGGGCAGAACAACAAGGCAATAAAGGCACAGGTAGTCAGGAAGTAGCTCACTTCAGAAGCTGAAGAGGTGGTGAGGTGAGGTTGGCTGGTGGCTTTCCCTGTTACCCTGATCTCTCTAAGGCTTTCACCCCTATATTTGGCTCCATGATTTTTATTTAATAAGACCATTTAAAAATTCGTCTACACTAGCCTTGTGGTTTTGCTTGAACTATGCACTTGGAACACCCTTGCCTGTATGTTTATAGTTTTCTCACTACAGCTGATTTTAATCTTTTTTATTTTTATTTTATTTTTTTTATTTTTCTTTATCAAGAAGTTTTCTATTCACTCCACATGCTATCCACAGACCCCCTCCTCCCTCCTCCCACCCTACAGCCCTCTTTCCCAAGCCACCCCGCATCCCCACATCCCTCAAATCAAGGTCTCCCATGGGGAGTCAGCAGAGCCCAGCACACTGAGCCAAGGCAGGTCCAAGCCCCTTCCCACTGCACCAAGGCTGTGCAAGGTGTCACACCACAGGCACTGGATTCCAGAAGCCTGCCCATTGACCAGGGACAGATCCTGATCCCCCTGCCTGGGTGTCCCCCAAACAGTTGAGCCAAACAACCGTCTTCCATATCCAGAGGGCCTAGTCCAGTCCCATGGAGGCTCCACAGCCACCAGTCCACAGTTCATGGGCTTCCACTAGTGTGACCAGTCATCTCCATACATCCTTCCATCATGATCTCAACGTCCCTTACCTGCAGTATCTCTCCTGTCTCTCATCAATTGTATTCCCGGAGCTCAGCCTGGTGCCTGGCCATGGATCTCTGCATCTGCCTCCACCTGTCACTGGACAAAGGCTCTATGATGACAGCTAGGTTATTTGCTAGGCTGGTCACTAGAGTAGACCAGTCCATGCACCTTCTGGACCACTGCCAGCAGACCAAGGTGGGGTCAACCTTGTGGATTCCTGAGAGCCTCCCCAAAGGCTGATTTTAAAATGTAGTCAATTTATCCCTGTCATAATAATAAAGCTAACAGCTCTGGCTAATGCATTATGCTAATCAGTACATACAGAAATGGAAGAGTAGGTTATTGTTTTAAATCATAACACACAGTTTATAAAGATATCAGAGTATCTTTATTCAGAACAAAATACCTTTATGCTAAACAGTCTGATCTTGAAAATCCATTAAGACTGTTGATTTATGTTACAAAGTACTACTTAATCCTGATGACAAAATGTGGAAAGAAAATCACTCTGTTAGTCAAATGTTATATCAATAATTACAAGTAAACATAAGTTTACATCCTTTAACATGAAAAATTCAAGTACTGACATGTGTCTGTTACTACCCTAAATATTGCACCTGTGTGAGTAAACTAAGACAATAACATCCATTTGATTCATCAGTCATCTCAGCATTTACAATCACAATTGCATTGAATTTATTAGATTTTAAAATTTTGAGACCAAATTTGTCTTGTCTAAATGAAGAAGTTAGTGTTTGTGTTACCTGGTCGCCATTCTGGGTAAATCTAAATGATTCTTTCATAGAAGGCATCTTAACTGTTATTGTTGTTCAGAATTCAGAGCACAATGAGGGTTCTTAACATAAAGGACATTTTCTGGTGAAAGAAGACACAACTATTGCTCACATTTTAAAATACAAGATATGTAAAGGCACAGAAATAATTGTAATGTCTATAAAATTTAACAAAAGAAATTAGAAATGTAAGCCAGAAGAAGTAGCAAATGCCTGTAACTCCAATTTTAGTCTTTCTAAATTGTAAAATGTAACCACTATAAATATCAGTGTGGAGAGTTCTTTTAAACTAAAATATAACTGTATATACTTCACCATACAGAGACACTTGCATGTCTGTATTTCTTCCCACTATACTCATAACAGCAAGGAAAGGACTCACCCTAGATGTCCATCGATTGATCAATAGGTAAGGAAAATGTTGTATGTATACACAGTGGAATTTTATTTGCCCAATAAGAAAAAAAGAAAATTTGAAATTTTGGGGAAAATGGATGGAACTGGAAAATACTATGCATTCCATAACTTTCACCGGTGAGGACCAAGTGTTCAAATACTAACCTAATGATAGAAATTTCTCATTCAAACCACAATTACCTTTATGATTTTATGGGAGTAAAATAAACATCTATGGACCATGATAGGCAGCATTGTACCTTTGGGTAATTTACACTCCAAACTATAATGAATATGAGTAAATGGTGATCAGAGTTTGCATATATTTTTATAATATAAATAAATACTTTATATATAATATATATAATTTCATAAATGAAGTGTGCCAGGCTGGTGGTGATAATTTATTAATGAAATCTGTAATTCACACATATTAAAATTATCTAACTTCATATATATATGTGTGTGTGTGTGTGTGTGTGTGTGTGTGTGTGTGTGTATATATATATATAAATCAGGAGTTATCAAATGACAATGATATAAAGTTTTTTTCAATTAATTTAGGTTTTTTAAACGTTTCACATCTGCTTGGAAGATTTTTCAACCACCCAGTTAGGAAATGGCATTTTCAGAACAAGATGCTAAGTGTAAATCATATCTAACACACAAAACTTCTCAGATGTTCTATGACCTTGAGACGTTTTGCTCAATCTATTCTATTCTTGTTGGAAGAGCTTATTTTGTCCTTTAATTCTAGTCACATAGTCCCATAGACTTAGATAACATATTCTCAAAACTAGTTCAAACAAAGAAATTGATCCTTTCAAAAATGAAGTATGTCAGGCTGGGAGACAGTTTATTAAGGTGCTTTTTAAAATCTGTAATTCACTAATAGTAAGATGATGTAACTTCCAAACGAAAAGAAATAGCAATCAAGAAATTTTGGTAATGATGGTGTCTTTCTATAATAAGCAAAATGAAGTGACCAGCATTACTTCAACCTACACTTGCCTCAGACATACGCAATAGAAGAAACGAACTCCATGGTCAAAAGTGTCTAGCACCTAAGATAGGAGGAGCAGCTCAGGGAATGCCTAGAGTGTAATTCCTCATGTCACTAACGACAGGCAAGCCCTGGGAAACACACACCAAGAATCTAGGAGAATCAGGAAGAGTGGGGAAAGAAACTGCCAGTTTCTGATGAACTTGTGGGACTTCATTTTGTCACCAGAACACTTTTACTGTGCACAATCAACCTTCCTTGGCCTTCTGGTGTCTGCAAATTCTGCAATCTCACCACCTTCTAAGTAATGATGGTGATGATGGTCATTATCTCTGTGATCATAGTTGGCACACACATGGACACACTGAATTGCATTAACTGCTTGGTCCTAACAACTGTCCTTAGGCCCGTGTTATTATTTCCTAATAAACAGGGACACAAAAGCCAAGTAGCAAAAACTTGTCAAGGTCACACAGCTAGTGAGTAACAAAAATCAGTCATGGCCATCTAAGACCAAAATCCATGTCTTAGTTTTCCCCAATCAAATCAGGAGCTTTTTCCAATAGAAGAAATATTAGAATTTCTATGTTCTCCTAAGGTATAAAGCTACAGAGTTTTAGTTTTAGACTGGGACACCTCTTCATACACAGAGATGTCAATGGCAGGTAGCATATTGTTTTCCCTTCATTTAGTAATTTCTGAAGAAGAATCAAGACTTACAAGAATAGGGTTGACTTCTAGGACCAGACATCTGTATTGTCAAGTCAAAACACAGATAATTGTTTTCCCTATCAGAGAACAGACCAGGAATTCCCTGATACTTATGATATCTAATAGGCAATTTGAATACTCTATAGATAGATGTCATAACCTCAATAAAATGAAAACACTTCAAATTTTTGCTTAATCAATGTCTTATATATTTCTCTGAGAAAAATCTAAGCACCAGCACTTTGCCAAAATGTTAAGTAGAATATTTTATTATAAATATAGTGCTCTTAAAAATATATAACATTTAGGGCATGGAAAGATGCCTTGGTGATCAAGAGCACTTATTGTAGTTGTAGAGAACCCAGCATCCACATGGTTGCTCACAACCACATGCAGGTCCAGGGAATCTGATGCCCTCTTCTACCCTCAAGGGTACCAGGCACACATGTAGTACACATACACATATGCAGATGCTCAAATATTCACATGAGATAAAAATGAATAAATCCTTAAATATATATTTAACATGTATGTTAATAAAAACTGTTATTTAGCCAGGAGGTGGTGGCACCTCCAATAATCCTAGCACTCAGGAGGCAGAGGCAAGTGAGTCTCTCAGTTTGAGGCCAGCTTGGTGTACAGAGTGAGTTCCAGGACAGCCAGGGCTACACAGAGAAACCCTGTCGCAGAAAAAAAAAAGAAAAAACTATTACTTAAAAGAGTTTTACTTGGTGGATCAAAGACCTCAACATAAATCCTATCGCACTGAACTTGATAGAAGAGAAAGTAGGAAGTAGTCTTGAATGCATCAGCATGGGAGATCACTTCCTAAATATAACACCAGTAGCACAGACACTGAGAGCAACAATTAATAAATGGGACCTCCTGAAACTGAGAAGCTTTTGTAGAGCAAAGGACAAAATGACAGCCTACAGAATGGGAAAAGATCTTCACCAACCCCACATCTGAAAAAGGGCTGAGCTCAAAAATATATAAAGAAATCAAAAAGCTAGACTTCAAAATACTGAACAATCCAATTAAAAATGGGCTACAGACCTTAACAGAGAATTCTCAACAGAAGAATCTCAAAAAGCTGAAAGACATTTAAGGAATTGCTCAACATCCTTAGTCATCAGGGAAATGCAAATCAAAACAACTCTGAGATGCCATCTTACACCTGTCAGAATGACTAAGATCAAAAACACTGAAGACAGCTAATGTTGGAGAGGATGTGAAGCAAGAGGAGCACTTCTCCACTGTTGGTGGGAATGCAAACTTGTTCAGCCACTCTGGAAATCAGTATGGCAGTTTCTCAGAAAATTAAGAATCAACCTCCTCAAGACCCAGCTATACCACTCTTGGGCATATATCCAAGGAATGGTCAATCTTACCACAAGGACACTTGCTCAACTATGTTCATATCAGCATTATTTGTAATAGCAAGAACCTGGAAACAACATAGATGCCCTTCATCTGAAGAATGGATAAAGAAAATGTGGCATATATACACAATGGAGTACTTACTCAGCAGTAAAAAAAAAAAAAAAAAATGATATCATGAAATTTGCAGGTAAATGGATAGAAAATATCATCCTGAGTGAGGTAACCCAGACTCAAAAGGACAAACATGGTATGTATTCACTCATAAGTGGATACTAAATGTAGGGCAAGGTTTGGCCAGACTGCAGCCCACGGCTTTGGAGAGGCTAGCTGACAGGGAGGGACCCTTGGAGGGACACATGGATAACCCAGCACAGTAGAAGTGGATGAGATCTGCAAGAGCAGGCTGGGGGTGGTGGGGTGGTGGAGGACAAGGAATGGGCAGGTGAGAACATAGGGAAATGGGAGGGTTGAGCTGGAGCTGGGATGGAGAGGGAGAGCAGGGAAGGAGATACCATGATAGATGAGGACATCATGGGAGTGGGAAGAAGCAGGGTGCCAGGGAAGCTCTCAGGAATCCACAGGGATGACCCCACCTTGGACTGCTGGCAGTGATTGAGGAGATGCCTGGACTGGTCTATTCTGGTGACCAGTCTAGTGATACCTTAACTGTCATCATAGAGCCTTTATCCAGTGACTGATGGAGGCGGATGCAGTGATCTGCATCTGGGCGCCAGGCTGAGCTCTGGGAATCCAGTGAATGGGAGAGAGGAGGGATTCTGCGGGCAGGGCACGTCGAGATCATGATGAGAAGATGTGCAGCAATGACTGGTCACACTGGTGGAGACCCATGAACTGTGGACTAGTGGCTGTGGAGCCCCCATGGGACTGGACTAGGCCTTCTGGATATGGGAGACAGTTGTTTAGCTGATTAAGGGACACCCAGGTTGGGGGAGGGAAGAGGCTGGGATCCATCCCTGGTGCATTGGCTGACTTTTGGGAGCCCAGTGCCTGCGGTGTGGCACCTTGAGCAGCCTTGATGCAGCCGGGAGGGGCTTGGACCTGCCTGGGCTCGGTGTGCCCAGGCTCTGCTGACTCCCCATGGGAGACCTTGATTTGGAAGATGTGGGGATGGGGGTGGCTTGGAAGGGTGGGCTGTGGTGTAGAAGGAAGAAGGAGGTGGGATCTGTAAGTAGGGTGAGTAGAAAATTTCTTAATAAAAAAATGGAGAAAGAAAAAGAATTCTGATCTCACTTAGTAGAGTTCTCTCAAAAGAAGCCTTAGGCCTCTATAGGCAGCAAAGTAGAGTTGTATCTCCAGTTCCTACTCCTGTTCCCACTAACCAGAAGTATGTTTATCTTCAAAAGGAGCCATCCTTAAAGGCTCAGAAACATGGCAGTCACAAATCTCCCCCTGATTTAACTGTCTGACTGTAAGCAGATTCTTTCTAATCCCAAGGAATAAAATCTCTATTTTTTTAAGAGTTTTACTTGAGCTGGAGAGATGGCTCAGCCATTAAGGCTAAGCTCAAAATAGTTTTACTTTCTGGTACAGCCTACAATCCAGAGATTCTATTCAAAATATCTGTCAGCTCTTCTGAAGACAATGCAGTAACATAAATATCTTTGAAAAATCCATACAATCACAATCGAAGGAAACACAAAATCTATGTTTCTGGAGTTACTTTGTTACTTTACTTTAAAACTTTATGTTTCAAATGAGGCCCATATAATCATCTGTCATGAATTAAGGCAAAAACATTACTCAATAATTTTAAGTATTTTCTCAAGAATTTCATTACTTTTCAAATCTGAGAGATATTTCCTAAAGACATGAGAGAGGAAATGAAATGTGAGGCAATGTGATGTGAATGTTCTTTACAACACTGGGGATATTTCTTGAATATCTTTCTAAATACAAAAATTCATCCATCAAGTCTTAAGAGATAGAGTTGAGAAGCCTTAACACAGTATACTTTACAAAAATTAGCAGTGTCCTGGAATGAGAAAAAATGTAGTTAACACAGTACATTAGGGGAAATTTGAAGAGGTTCTGAAATGTGGCATTGCAGTCGATCCAGAAAATGATAATTGTTTGAAAAGAAGAAAGTCAAAAGAGAAAAAAAATGTCTGAGGCTCTCAGAGGCCAGACATCTTTGAACATGAAAGGCATGTTTATACATTGTTCATGTTTTTCCCAAAGCTGTGCAAGATAGGTTGTACTATATTATCCAAATTTCTGAAGCTATTGAAGTTCAAAGAGTTTAAATAATGAATCAGCATTCAGGTGCTACATCCCATGAGGTAAGAGTAATGGGAGCATAGCTGCCAGGTGCCTTTTAACACATTCATTTGGAATTGCCTCCTGATGAATGCTCCTGGATGAGTGGACACTCCTTCTGAGATTTGGATGTGGCCAAATTCATTCTCACAAACAGTTGGTTGATGTCCTTGAAAGTCTAGAGTATACATGAGAAGGGGGTGGCCCATGTAAGGTACAATGTAGAATCAATACCAAAAGAGAAGACAACCTCCAAATTAATCAACTAGCATGATGAAAATAGTAATGCCCAAACCATAAGGAATTGGCCAGGTAGGAAAATGTAGATCCAAAGCTACAGAATGGGAAAAAACAAATTTCAAAATGGAGGAAAACATTATATATTAATTCAAATCATACATTTTATGCCCCTGTGACTCTAAAGAGGTATATGATGCCAGGATTGGGAGTGAATATAGATTAAGATTTGTCACTTGGTTTCATCCATTTGTTTTCAAATTTTATGATGTTGATGTTTTAAACGACTGAGTAATAATTCATTGTGTAAATGTACCATATTCTCTTTATCCACTCTTCAGTTGAGGTACATCAAGGTTGTTTCCAGGTTCTGGCTATTATGAATAACACTATTAAGAACATAGTTGAGCAAGTGTCCTTGTGTTGGGATGGAGTCCCCTTTGGGTATATGCCCAAGGGTAATATAGCTGAGTCTTAAGGTAGATTGATTCCCAATTTTCTGAGAAACTGTCATGTTGATTTCCAAAGTAGCTACACAAGTTTGCACTCCTACCAGCAGTGAAGGAGTGCTCCCCTTACTCCACATCCACTCCAGAATAAGCTATCATTTGTGGTTTTGATCTCAGCCATTTTGACAGCTGTAAGATGGAATCTGGCCCTCTACAACTAATATAGGCTCATAGAAACTCACAGAGGTGGAACAGACACACAGGAAGCCTGCATGGGACCCACCTAGGCCCTCTACATATTTGTGACAGTTGTGTAGCTTGGTCTACTTGTGGAACTCCTAGCAGTGGGGACAGGAGCCGTCCCTAATGATTTGCTTGACTTTTAGGAACCTATTCCTCATACTGAGTTGCCTTGCCCATCCTTAATACAATGGGGAAGAACTTATCCTACTGTAACTTAATATGTCATGCTTTGTTGATACCCATGGGAGGCCTGACCCTTGCTGAACAGAAACAGAGGAGGAATGGATGTGGGGGTGGGGTGAGGGGAAGGGGGAGTAGGAAATGGAAGGAGAAGAGAGGGGAAACTGTGGTTGGGATGTAAAATAAATGAATAAATTTAATTAATAAAAAAAACTACCAAAAAAGTATTTGTCAGGAGATAACTGGAAACTTTTAGCAGTGTTTGACCCAAGCTGCTTTTGCTCCTCAGACTTTTTGCCTACCCACCACCATATTCAGCCAACCCACCGCTTTCTGTGCCAGGAACCTGCTGCCAGTGGCACTTGCTCTACCCTTATGCAGAGCTGAGCTGGGAGCACAAGAAGGAGATATCACTCATGCACTCCTGGCTGCAAGTGATTACAGGGAGCAGTGCCAAGCGGCTGCTGTCCCTGGAGCTGACTTTTACAAAGTAGCATTGGATGCTGAAGACTGGGAGATATAACCCATTAACCCTTGCCCTCATGGGAAATACCAGTGTTATGGCCTGTTCTGTTAGAATCTGCCAGCAGAGTGACATTGTACCCATTGTTGAGTCTTAAATCCTACCTGATGGGGACCTTGACTTGAAAAACTGACATTATGTAACTAAAAAAAGGTACCAACTATTGTCTACAAGGCTCTACCTTGAAGGATCTTGCTAAAGCCCAACATGGTTGCCTCAGGCTATGCATGCATTCAGAAATTTTCCAATGAAGAGATTGCCATAGCATGTGTCACAGATCTCATTGCACAGTATCCTTTGCTGTTACTGGGGTCACATTCCTGTGTGGAAGGCAAAGTGAGGAAGAGGTATCCATCAACCTCAATGATAAAAACAAGCTCCCCACTGAAGAAATGGATCTTGACTTTCTCCTATGGTTGAGCCCTGCAGGTCTTTGCACTAAAGGCCAGAGGCAGGAAGGAGACCATGGCTGCCTAGGAGGAGTACATGAAGGAGCCCTGGCCAACTGCCCCTCTTATCAAGGAAAGTCCATCCCAACTGGTCAGCATCAGGGAAGTTAGTAATCACAAGTAGTGAATCCTTCTTCGTCTCTTACAGAACAAAGGTGTTCTCCACTTCAGGCTCTGCCTACCCACTTGCTCTTGAAAAGAGGCCACCAGACCTTTTCTCACTCTTGCTGCCCTCATGACTCTTGTTTATGGAGCTTTCTGTGAATTCTAACTTTGCCATAAAACACCATTTAATGGTGGCTGGGGACAAGAAAAAAAGATTTAGGATATGAGATGTGGCTGATATGGAAAGGAGATAGCTGAGCACAGGGAGAGAATTTACACTGCAAAAAAAAAAAAAAAATGAACATGCTCACAGAAAGGAAGTCAAGATGATGGAGAGAGTTAACCAGACCAGAGAAAGTGATTTTGTTGGCAAAAGAG
Source organism: Onychomys torridus (assembly GCF_903995425.1). Classification (NCBI taxonomy): domain Eukaryota; kingdom Metazoa; phylum Chordata; class Mammalia; order Rodentia; family Cricetidae; genus Onychomys; species Onychomys torridus. Next base: position 59,996,866 of record NC_050446.1, read on the forward strand.
AGGATACACAGTGAGAAACACAAAAATTAATAAAGCAAGAACATGATAAATGATCTAGGACATGGCTTTGATGCACATTGGTGGACATACCCTGTCCAGAATGGTGAATATTCCTCCAAGACCACTGAGAAGTACAGAAGTCTATGGATATATCTCCGTATTCAACAACAGTCATCATTGAGTCTAAGGAATCCACACATTCTGTAATATTGGCAGTGAAGTTATTATTATTGGAATATTAAGGCATGGATCTGACAGGTTTTAAGTCAGATGTATTTTTTAAATGACAAGAAAGTACAAAGGAGAGAAGATGAAGCTGAGGACACTGGAAGATCCTATGATATAGAGATTGAATTGTAGGGGATTGTAGGGGAACCAATTCAGACATGTAGTCTTCTCTGCTGTGCTGGGAAGCCTGGCAGAGGAGCAGAGATGGGAGACTACAAGAGATACAAAGCAGTTTATAACAGGACAATGATTAAAGACATTATGGATAAGCAAGAAAGAACTAGAGTAACCCTGAAGAGTTCACAATCTGAGGAAGAATCAGAAAGGTTAAAGAAAATGTGAATACTTAGAGTGCTTACAATAACCTGGCCTGGAGCAGGCACCCTGTATGTTCTTATTTCGCTTTCTCATAACAATAAATGACAGTGTGCAGATAGGTAAAATGAGGGTCAAAGAGGAAAGGATGTCTAACCTAGGTTACTACCCTCAACACAAACAAGGTTATGAAGTAGTGATAGAGCATTCGACTTTAAATTTTCAAAGATGGATCTGCAGAATCTGGTCTGAGTTAGTGCTGAACTTGAATACAACTTGTAGTAGAGACAGATACTAATGATGTTCATCATGGTTGTTACACATAAGGTAATTATGCATAGATGATGAGCATTTTTGTTATTTTTATTGATGACTGTCATTAGTATTCATTCAGCTAAGTCAAGGGTTTTTGTCTCTTATTAGTTCTCTGCAGTAAAACTCTCAGTGGGGACAGCATTGCTGGGTACTAAGACTAGCTATTGCCAAGTGTTGGAAAATCCCTTCAGAGCTAATTTATTTATTTGACTGAGCTACTCTTTCATTTCCCCACACTCTACTCAATAACAGCAGGCAATAAAGGAGGAGAAAGGCCTATTAACTGTGTAGTGAATGAAAAGAAAAGGAGCAAAGAGGAATCACTGTTCTTCCCTACAATTTCTTGCTGCTAGCTTTAAGGTAGAAAATTCTTTCACAGAGTAGATAGGCTAGCAAAAGCTTAATGCAAATGGCCACTTTTCTTGTGTTTTTCTTCTTTGGAAAAGAGTAAGTAACTTTACTTCAAGTGGAGGAACTAGGCTGAGGCTCCCTGGGTTCTGTCAACTGGGCAACTGCTCACTGGGAGACTGGGAGACATGAGTGAATTGTAGCAAACGGGAGTATTCCAGAGGGCAGCAACAGTAACTGCTCTTTAACTGTGCACAGTATGGGAGCATCTTGGGAAGAAGTCAATGTCCCACAGAAGTCGAGTCCCCATGAGACTCTGGCCTTTCTGTTATCTGACTAGCTCAAAAGGCTAATTCTTCACTATTGCCCTCTCTGGTAAGATGCATTAGAGCGCACAGATGGACAAAAAATTCACTTTCATAAAAATCTTATATTTTTAATCAAGACATGCTTAAAATGCTTGACATTAGCATGAATGTATTTCCCTATTTCAAGGATAGAAATGTATAACCACCCCCTTCAAAAGAAACGTTCAAAAATACAAACTTACTCCTAATGGCATGATCAACCCCCAGGGAAAAGCTATCACTGGCATGGATGTTTGAGCCTACTTTGTGTGTTAACATATACTTTCAAAGCACAGTCCTAAGCCTCTCCCACACCCAGCTACAGGTCTTGGAGCTCTGCCCTACCACAAGGAAGTCTTTAGAGCTGTGCTCTCAGATAAGTGGCTGCTCAAATGTCCTGCACAGCTCCTCTTCCTGTGATTGCAGAAGAATCTTTCCAACCATCTGAGGACACATACCAGAGTGGACTTCCTTTGTTTACTCATTTTTCCTTGAATTCCTCACTATTTTCTAGGGTCATTTTATCTGTTGCTTGTCTAAATGTTTGTGAGTTCGGCTTTCCTCCACACCCACAGGTCCCTTAACTATATGAATATTCAAACAGATTTAAGAATTAAGACCTGATACACACATCTCCAAAGAAAGCATAAAAGTGACTAACAAGTGCAAGCAAAATGCTCAAAAAGACAAATTATTAATTAGAGAAATGGTAGTCGAAACCACATAGAGACTGCGGCACTTCACACCCACAAGGTTGGCTATCGTCAAGGAGACAGATGTTAACAAATGCTAATGAGAATGTAGAGGAATTGGAAGCATTACCTACACCACTGGTAAAGTGCAAAACAGTGAAGTTAGTTTGGAAAATAGTTTTATAGTTCCTTAAAATGTTAAACACAGAGTTACCATATGATGAAGAATTTATACTCCTTAGAAATGTACCTGAAGAAATTTAAACATTCCACACAAAAATGTATATATAAATGTTCATAATAGAATTATTCATAATATCAAAGAAGAAAAATAATCCAGGACTCATAAATTAATAAGCGGCTGGTGATTTCAAAAACAATAGACTGTTATTCACCAACGAAAAGGATATTCATTCCTTGGCTACATTGAACTAAGTGAGAAACACTCATGACAACCAAAGTCATGCAAGATTATCTGGCTCCCTCCAGTCAAAACAGTCAGAATAGGACAATCAAGGGAGACAGGAAGTTATTAAATACCTAAAAGTAAAAGGACAGTGGGGAAAGAAATATGAATGAATGCGGGTTACATTTTGTAGTAATGTGGGTATTCTAAATTTATATATATAAGAAAAATCTAAGAGAAACAAATGGAGTTGCAGGAGAGCTGTCCACAAGCTCTGAGTGCCAATGTGCCGTCAATCGGCAGAGAATAAAGTAATGGTGGGAGAACTCCATGGCCAAGGCAAGGAAGGAAAATGATCCAGCGGAGTGCTTCAGAAGATTCTCTGGGGAAAGATTTTTCTCAGAAAGGTGACACAGTGGAGCATCTTTGTCTCCACACTCCTGAGAAGAGGTGGAGATGATCCGACCTGGACATGTGGTCCTCAGCAGGGATGATGCAGGGAACTTTGTATTTTATGGACAGTCGAAAAGACAAGTAGTAAGGTCTATGGGTGGTAAACTGAGGAAGCAGCAAGGCCCATGTTCAGACTGGACTTCAAGAGAACAAGTATCTTTCCTCTGAGCACAGGGAAAAGGTTTATGGAGGAAAGGTCTTATGAGCTGCTTTGAAAGTCAAAGAGTTTGCTTCAGGACAGAAGGACAGGAGAAAAGAAAAGCACCTTCTCCCTTCTGCTACTTCTGTAGATGGCCAGATGTCATACTTGGGGATATATTTATTCTCTGTGTTTCATTACCTAGCCCTTTATTTAATTAATGGAGTTTTCTCCTGTACTTCCCAATACCTTCAAGGATATCATTATATAAAGTCTACATAAAATATCTTATTGTAATTAAAAAGAATATATTTTGTGTAAAACACCACATTGAATAAAGATTAAATTTTAAATTACATTCTTCTCCATAGGCATAAAAAAGTTGCATTGCACATGACTATCCATGGAAGGACAAAATAGATACATGTGAAGCTTAAATAGTTTCAGTTTTTTTCATTGCATAACCAAGGTTCACTTGTGTCCTTATAGGGTAAAATTGAAATTATGTTACTATTCAATTACTGTGGGGAAAGATGTAATCTTTTTTAAGTTTCCTGTCTAGAGTTTTGAGCCACTGGGAAAGACTTTTCTTTTTGACTTATAGACAATTGAACTTCCCCTCACATTTGATATAAATCTAAATGTCATTTCTCTTTCAATCACAGGAGCAGAGGTAGTAATGCATGCTCTTTTTTAATCATATAACAGTTTTTATTCTGGTAATGCCAATAAAGATTCTCAAATTAATGATTTTATATGTTCTAACACAAAATCACTTTTCAAAAATTGAGTATTGAATATATCATATAGTTATATTAAATGCACTGGAATTACTTACTTTTGAACTTAATGTAAGCATTAAATAAAAACTAAAGTTTTCCTTTGCTAAAACTTTTAAATATTTGAGAACTTTTTAGTTTTGTTTTCTTAATTTTGCTGTTTGAATTTAACATATGATAATTGTACATTCTCAAAGGATACAGTGTACAATCCTATATCTATACAATTCTCAAACCAGCCCCCTCTACTTAAACATTTATCACATTTTTTGCTGAGAAACGTTAAGCCTTTCACTGCCAGATCCTTATAAAATACATAATAAATTCTTATGATATAATGATCACTATTGATATGTGTTGGTATATTATTTTAAATCATTTGTGTATATAAAAATGAAGTAAACATACAAATAAGAAGTGATATATGGCTTTAAAGATCCCTAACTGTTGTTTTCTCTAAAGTAGTCAAAGCTTTTCTAAAACTATTCCATGAGGAAATGACTGAATCATTATTCCCATAAAGTAAAGTGACAAGACTTAGGAATTCAAAAAGTATCTATGCAGATAACAATGAAGATTAAAATTCCCATGAACCCTGTTTAATTATTTTCAAATTTTCAACTAAACTCTGGGAAACAAAACTGTGTCCAACAAAAGAATGTTTTATAATAAAATGCTATCGTCTGGTTTATGACCTAGCAACAGCTTTTGTAGAGGTGACTGGGCAGATAGAAGGAACCAGGGGCTGTCAGAGCAGTCCTCTCAGCTTAATCTGCCTCCTGCTGTTGGAAAGACCCTCAGTGCTGGCTGGTTGCAAGAGCATGCTTCATATTCTCTAGGATTCTTGTTAACCCATCTTTTGTTTTTACAATGACCTTGGTAATCACAACTACAAAGTGCTAAACTTTTAGAATATAATATTTTGAATTTTCTCAATTATAATGAAGAATATTCCAGTTAACTAAACAAATATTTTCATAAGGGAAAGAAATATACTAGGTCCAAAATAAAAAGTAGACATTATCACATTTAGTAAAGTTACTAATTATTTTGTGATCATAATATTTTAAAAGGTTGATTTAATATGATTTAAATGATTATAAATAATAATGTTTCTCTTGTCCCTCATGGATTGGTTCCCAATATGAGGAAAAGGTTTATATATGAACTTTCTTTCTCTGCCCCACTTCTCTGGCACTGGGACAGATGCCTACATGCTAAGGTCATGACCACTGAACTATTCCCTCAGCCCACCAATAACTTCCATTAGTAAAAAGTGATACGCTTGGGAATGGCTTATAATCTCAGCATCTGTAATCACCTGTACACTCTTTTCTTTCTTAGATAAACACAGTATCTTTTATGTGACTGCTGGGAACTGAACCTGGATCCTCTGGACTAGTCACCAGTACTCTTAATGGCTGAGCCATCTCTCCAGCCCCTAAATTGGCTTTTTAATGAGCTTGTCATTAAACCATGTCACTTCTTCAAATTTAATCATCCCCAGTTTCAATAACTGTGTCAATAAAAATGAAATAACATGAAGAAACAGTTGATTCATTACCATAGGTGTTTCCATGCTTTTCCTCATGTAAATAGGCACATTTAAATATTCAGTTCTCATTTAAAAATGCCATATTATGTTCTTATCTTTTCACTACTACATACACTAAATATTAGTAATTATCTCCTAAGATTGCACATAAGAGTATATTCATTTATTTTATCAGTAAAAATGTCACATGTGGCAAGAATCAGTGTATCATGTGATCTCCTCAACTTTCTCTAGTGGTGGAAAGTACCACTCCACCCAGAAATCAGACCCAGTGGCTCAAGGTATTCCTAGCTGGCTCTCCCATCACAGTGCTTGAGTCCGTTTCCTAAATAGGTCTAGGTAAGTACCCATGTGGACATTGCTTTAAGCCAAATTTATAACTGTCTTCCTTGGATTATGATGTCTCTCAGCTGGCCTGCTCTGCTCCTTCCTGCTTCCTCTGCCATCTCCCACCTTCCATTCTCTACTCTGTTGCCTGATAATCTTCCTTCACGGAAGTCCCCCTATAGAATCCAGAAATGGACCCAACTGTTTCAGGATAAAAATGTGAACTGTGCCGCAGCTCCTTATAACCTCCACATTAATGCCTCTGTCTGCCTGTCCAATCTTGTCTCCCTTCATCCACCCTACTGCCTGAACATAACTCAAAATTTCCCAGGAGAAATATTCTGTCACATCTTCAAGTGCCCGGGTGCAATTTCAACTCACCTTCCAGAATCCCTCCTTCTGGGCTATTAGATGTGACTTCTTAATATTCTCTGTCATGTTTACTAGGCTTTACTGGGCTTCTGTGTGTCTGTCTATTCTGGGCTTTGCCTCTGCCTGTAAGCACCCAGAGAAGAATGGTTTCTACTTTTTGTTTGTTTGTTTTTTAAGACAGGGTTTCTCTGTGTAGCTTTGGTGGCTGTCCTGAATCTCACTCTGTAGACCAGGCTGGCCTCAAACTCACAGAGATCTGCCTGGCTCTGCCTCCCAAGTGCTGGGATTAAAGGCATGTGCCACCACCACCTGGTGATTTCTAACTTCTAGACATGGTATTTAATGTATAGTCACATGGATATTGTTATGAAAGCTGAGTTTTGTTTTTTAATTCTTATTTTTAGGAAACTCCTGTGTTTTATCTCATTGTTTGCCATAAATATATTTTACAGATGTTACTGATGGAGTTCAGGAAATACCACTCTAAATAGTTTGAGTGGAAGGGACATGGAACAAAACCCTTAGAAGTATGAAGGAAATTTTGGTCCACTTGCACCCTTCTTTCTTTAGCAGGCTGTAAACACCTGGGAAAGATCCTGTGGCCTCTTGCTGAAGTACTGTAGAAGGGCAAGACTTACCTTTCATATGGTTGAGGACAATAGGGCTCTTGTGCCTGGAGAAAAAGATCCACAGAGAAGACTGGGAAGCAAGACTAGCAATGCTTCCTTCAGACCCTTGACTGCTTCATCTTCTCACACTCCTCCATACTCATCCACTTCTCATGAACATAAATTACAAAGTGCTTCCTTTCCATTGGCTCTTCATTTCACTACAGAAGCTGTGGGTCTCAGACACTCAAGTAAACATGCATGCTCGGCTCCTGTTGCTCGGTCCAGCTGCAGAGGCTACAGGATGGATGAGAAGAAGGTATTTCTCTTCTCCTTCCTTAAAATACTTCCTCATTTTTAGTATAGAAAATATAAGAAGTACAGATTTAGCTGTGTGATTCTGAGAAATAAAATAAAATCATATGCTGTGGTACTGTATAGTAAGTATCAGCTTCCCCAGGTCTTAAAAAGACATGGAAGTTTAGGTATTTGTTACTTTTAGAAATCTGGCTGGAGTCCAGAGTCTGGGCATTCTTCTCTCTTAATTTATATGAAAAGTGTTCAATTTCCTTTTCACTATAATTGCCAATTAAAATGATCTAAAAAAGGACATTAACTTGCCTCTTTCGCAATCCCAATTAGCTTAGAGGAACTTAATTTTCATCTGCACAGTTCCTTCCTCTCCTTCTCAGTGATAGCAGGAAAACATAGGCCACAGCAGCTGATGATGCAGCTGTCAATCACAGTGACTGCCATTGACCTCATTTTAAAAGAAAACCCTAGGCACCTAGTTTCATTCATAACACTCTAACTTCCTCATGGTTTGAATGTGTGTTTTAAATGTTACAAAGCTGGGAGGTATGGGGAAGTTTTCAACATAAGTATATAAAACATGAATATGTGGAGAGAGAGAGAGAGTACATATTACCAGCATTCTACCTTAATCTCAAAGAGTAAGTTTGAAAAGTGGGGAAATTACCCCACTGCCATTTCCTACGGGTTCTATGACACTAACTTTTATCACCCCAGTCTTTGAAGCAAGCAGGGCAGGAACTGGGGTAGCTAGACTGCAGAAAGCTTTACTTTTAACCTTGACTAACCTTTTTCTTTTATCTAAGGCATCACATTATAATTCTCTGTGGATGTCATAACAAAGAAAGGTTCAGGCAGGGCTGTCGAAGACCCCATTGGTGTACACAGTGCATATATTTCCCTCCTCATCTGAACTTGCTCTTATTTTGTTATATTACCTCACCATCTGCCCAGTTCAGCAGGTCAAAAATATGAATCATACACAATCTTCTCCCTTACCACATTGTTTTGAATCCCAAGCATGTCTCATGAGTCCACTCCTCTCTGTATACCATCCACTACCATAGTCTAACTCCTCCACATCTTTCCTATGGAAGGCCACTTATCCTTTTATTTCATCAGTTTCAAATTTGTCTTTTATGGCACCATCTTCCTAAAACTACACTCGCTTGTCAGAACATGCCAATGGACTGTCACTGGGAATGGAGGCCCTGCTACCCAGGCTAACAAGAGCTTTGAAAATAAACCAGACATAAAAGAACAGAAAGGTACCTTTAAGCCAAATCTCACATAGGCTGTAACCTGATGAGAACAGAACACTTGTAAATCAGAGATCAAGCAAGCTTTAATAGCTCCTTCCGTCTGTTATTGATGCCCTATTTGGGTTGCAAATACATTTGTTCATATTTCCCCAGAAAACATCATGGGACAAATCCACAAAGTAACCAAAAACAGGATCATCTGCCTTCATTTTGTATCAGTCTCCTCTGTCTTAAGATTGAGTTAGATTCCTGCTTAACTCGGCACATAGACATGTTAGTCACTCCAGGGATGTCTGTCTAGCCTACCTCAACCCTTTGTGATGAATAATCTTGATTGTCACTGGATCCAGAATCAACTGAGAGATACACTTCTGGATGGGACTGTAATGATATTTCCTGGAAGGATCACTTAAGGGGAAATCTCCTCCTCCAGAATGGGCAGCACTTCTGGAAACGCAGAAATAAGGAGGTCCTAGAGAAACATTGGTGTTCTTCACTTGTTTGGTTTCACCTCTTGCTTCTGGGCATCTTTCTGTACCTAAAGTTTTTAGTGCTCCCTGACTCCACCCTAACCTTCAACAGAAACTATAAAGAGCTCAAGATTCAGGAAAGTGACCCTTTGTCCTTTTCCCCTGGGTACCTTTGTAACTGTAATTGATGTTCTTGCTTCCACCTCTTTAAAGCTTGTTTTAACTTTCCTCTGGTCTCTGTTTCGTGCTTTGCTTAGGGAGGCACTCATAACTTCAGCAGCTTCACCTGAAGACTGGGGTGTTGATCATGCACTAGAAACACATCCCCCTAAATTCTAGAAACAGCAGATCTTCACAGACAAATCCTACTGTGATGTGGTCACTCCAAAACAATCATCTCATGGGAGCTTGCTTGTCCCCTCTGAGACTTGTTTTGAACCATCTTGTAGAACCAGAGCTGAGATAATAATTAACCAGACCTCACTTTGAACAAGATTGTTTAGCTATGATTAACTCTTGGCTCCCTGGCCCGATTCTTCTTCTATTTAGACCTAAAAGCAGATGATAGTATCCCAGAGATGCACTTCAATTACCAAAGCCCATTATTTGTTTTTCCCAAAGCAGCCACTTCGTTTAAACCCTTCCTCTTCTCTTCTCTACTACTTGTCTCTTTAACTGATGTTATGAGTCGCTGAACCAGGCTATACTTATTAGGACTCCCAGAGCTGGGGCTTTTATATGAAATCCCCTGTAGCAAAACCTAGCTGACCACATTCGAAGATCTACAAGATCTAAACGTGAAAGGTGCTAACTCTACCAGAGGAAAAGAAAGTGCTTGTCTCTGAAAACACAAGAACATAGAGAAGAAACTGAACAAACAGAGCTTTGTGCAGAACTGACCAAATCTAACATCAAAGTGTCAGATAACTAATGAGACAAAATTTAGGGCTTTGGGGCTGGCACCTTATCTCATAAAAAGCAGCTGGTAAAACGAGGAACTAGAACATCAAGACTCTAATTTTTGTTCAAAGGAATGAGACCTAAGATGTAGTGCTGGCCATAAGAGATTTTACATCCTGAAATACCTGGAAAGTAGACAGCTATCTAAAACCTGGCTCCAGGAACCCTAAACATACGAATATTGCTATCTATCAGGAAACTTTCAGATAAGGAACAAGATGTAATATTGCCTGTCCCTGACATATGGATCAATTAAATTTGAACTGTCAATCACCTAGATAGGAAAAAGCACCTCAGGAAAAGCTGTTCATTCTAGAGACATGAGAAAAACAAGTCTGCCTGAAATGTAGATTGTCCAATTTCACACACTGGAAGTGTTCCACCTTGCTTCTTAATAAGCTCGGCTTCTCTTCTACTTTGCCATCCATGCGTCTCATCTGAATTCTTTCTAGTGAGATCACAAGGATCAGGGAGCCTGGGGGCAGCCAGACTGAGATTCCAGGGACAAAAACACAGAGGTAGTCCTGTTTCCTTTTGTCTTTGTTTCCTTACGAAGGACTGTGTGCTTCATAAACTTCTATTAAGTGAGCTCACATGTTCTCATGATAATCTGTCTTTCACGGCAACCATGAGTTTATCAGCCTGTGAAGGAAGAGTTCGTCTCCTCTATCATGAAAATATTGTGAACACAAGCTGACCCTGAACTCAAAAACTAAGCATCTTCACAAGTATTCACACAGAAAAAAAAAATAAATAACAAACAAAATTCTGAAAACAGACAATGCTGCCGGAATCTAGACAATCTCATCTGCCACGTAAGCTGCTTGTTCCAAGTCTCTAGTTCCACAGCACCAAAAATTCACATCTTTGCCCAGGCAGTACTGGAAATGATCACCTCAGGGGACAGTTGTGTAATGTGGAAAACAAAGCTACTTTCAAATGTGGAAACACATGAATATCCATTAACAGGTTTCCAAATGAATTCGTATTTGTTTAGAATTCATTATATAAATGCAAATTTTTTCTCCCTGACTCCCTGAACAATATATAATGGTAGTCTTAGAACATTTAAGCATCCAGTTCTTTTTCTTACTAAATCTTCATCCAGGCTGAATATAGTGATTTACACACAGTCTACTCTCAAAATACCCATGAAGTAGTGAAAGAAAGGCCTCTCTATATGGCTTTTCTTGAAGGAAATGTGTCCATTGGAGCTTTGAAGCCTAACTGTGTAATGTGAGCACAGTTGGAATAAAGAAATACCTCTGAATATAAAGTTTTCATGATTACCAACTGAATCTCACTCATTTGAAGTTTTTGAAGTTGTTCCATGACCTCAGACTTACATCTGACTCTTATTATTTTCCTTTGAAGAAACAGGTTATGGGGCTGGAGAGATGGCTCAGCTGTAAGGAGTGTGTACTGTTCTTGCACAGGATATGAACTTGGTTCCCAGCATCCACATCCAGTAGCTCACAACCATCTGTAACTTCAGCTCCAGGGGCTCCAACACCTGTGGGCTCTAGAGGCAAGCACATGCATGTGCATACATTCACACAGACACAAGAGTACACATAATTAGAGACAATGAAAATAAATCTGTCTTCATAAATATGTATGTACATACATATACACATATGTACATAAAGGATTTGTAAAAAAGCAAGGATGGGTATATTGGTGTATGTGGATAGAGAAAAAGAAAAAGAAATACTGTAATTATAATTTCCAAAAATTAAAATAATTAATTTTGTAAAATAAAATAAATAGATGAATAACAAAATAAATAAATAAAACAGGCTACTTATTTGAAATGGGATTTTTTTATGAGACATAAAGCATTCATTCTCAAAAAACATAGAGGCTTTCTTCTATCAGGAAAGTCCTTGATTCACATATCTTTCTGCTGCTCACAGTAAAATACAATTAAAATCCATCACATTGGTTCTATTTAAAGTGATTTAAAAGTAGTAGAAAGTAGATTTCAAGAATGTTATATGGTTTAAAGGGGTTAATACAAATCCCTAACAACAATATTCCATGGGGGCAGCAAGATGTCTCAGCAGTAAGGACGCTTGCTATGCAAGTCTGAGGATCTGAGTGTGACCCCCAGAAACCAAGTGAAGGTAAAAGAGAGAACCAGTTCCATAAAATTATCCTCTGACTCCCACAAATGCAGTGTGGCACACACACACTTAAACAGTAAGTAAACTTAAATCATTTTTAAATCTCCCATGCAATGAAAAAGAAGAATTTGCTTGCTCTACCTTTTCTTTTGATTTTATTCTAAAGAAAACTTAAAAAAAAATTATTTCTCTGTCTCTTTGAGGTGTGTGTGTATTCTTTAGAAAGATAAATGAGTCTCCAGCTTGGTTTGCATATCAGAAATATCCTTCTTAGGTACCTTGGAGCCATTTCTTTCCAATGTGAACACAATAGCAATTGATTCCCTGTTTCTTTCTTCCTATGTAAATGACAATCAGGTGCCTGGATCCAAGTTGTTGCTTCCTGCTTAGCAAAAAGACTTAAGTTTTTGTTTTCCTCTTGGATAAAAGCAGTTAACATGAATGCAATGGGCTGTGCCTTGTTGTCTAAAGGAAGAAGCATGAGTTCTTCACGTCTTTGAAATCTCTTAGCATATTGTCTATGACTCTGAAACAGATACTTTTGCCTTAAAGCCCTAACTTCTTCTATGGGACCAAAAGGGAACTGAAAACTGTATGACAGCCTGATGTCTCTGACTTTTCTTTGTGTATGTACTTTGTCTGGAGGAAGAAGATTTTGTTGTTCTTAGCCTTTCCTCCTGGGTCATGTTGAACAACAGAAAAGCAAACCATACAGGAAGGACCACCCCCTCTAGTCTAGGGCAATTATGCATAAGTGTGAGGCCACACTCTCAGAGGTAACAGAATGCAACTGAGATTATCAGACCACTGCATAGGATGCATCATCTGCAGGATTGGAGCTGAGATGACTAATGATGGGTGGTACCACACATTGACTAGGACTGATTCATTATACATACCTCTTGCTCTCCATTTCAACCTAAACTTCTTTTAAAGCCGGGGGAAAAAAAAAAAACCACTTACGTCATATTGGTGAGACTTTGCAATTTAGGTGTTTTCCTACATCTTTAAAAGAACTATGTGTCTTGGTTATTTTCATTTAAATAAAATTCTTAAGATAATTCACAGAGTAATGAAACAAATCACTTTATCAAAGTGTATATATCAGCTGGATTTTTCTAACTTTGATTGACAAATACAAACGGAAACATGAGCTGAACAAGGACAACACCAATAAACATGTCAACCTGGGCAGGGGAAAGCCCAAGAGGCCTCAGCCCTACACAAAGAACTACAGGCAGCTAAGACATGCTGAGACAGGGAGAAACAGTCTTCTCCAGGGAAGAGCACAATAATTGGTTCTCCAATAGCAAATGGTCAGCCCTGAAAACACACATGCAGATAACATCATACAGACTGGGCAGATTATATTAATGTATTTAGGAATATATATATATATATATATATATATATATATATATATATATATATATGTATGTATATGTGTATACATACACATGTACACATCCAATAACAATTAGTGAAAAACAAAGAATTTGGAGAGGAAGAGGGGGAAGGAGAATTTTGTAATTATAATCTCAAAAATAAAAATTAAAGAAATTATTTTTTAAAAAAGACCCTGCCTTAGAATTAACACCAATTTCTTGTTGCAAGCAATTTTTTTTTTTTTACAAATCAGTTCTAAAAAAAAAAATAAGTGCAGCTGATACAAGCACATCATTCACAACACCATGATCATTGACAGTACCATGGAAATACCAAAACAGAATGGGAAGTCTCTGGGGGAAAGTGAAGCACAATAGGACTAGCCCTCCACCCTTTTGAAATAGTCTGTGTATCCCAAGATGATCTCAAACCCTGAGAATTTCTTGCTTAGCCTCCTGAGAGCTGTGTTACAGGCATACATCTCCACACCAGATTTTACTAAGCTCCTGGATTCTTCTGAGAGAAAACAACAAATTGATTTTAACAGCATTGATCCCACATAATGAAGAATTGGGATTAAAGTATTTCCTGTGTCTAAAGGTTTTTGACATGCAAACTCCTGTTGGCTTGATTTTCATCTTATGTGGTTGCTATATTTGATTTAAAAAAAAAACAAAACAAAACTCATGTTTTATTTAGTACTGTATTGCTTTAAGAAAAGAAAATGCAACTCTCTACAAAAAGATCCTGTCACATTCTCATTCTCCCTACAGGAGGATCCAGAGGAGGGACAAAGAGAAGTCTAAGTGTACAGATCAAGTCCAAGGATACAGATCATCTTTTCAGTGTTACACGAATCTTAAAATGTCTTATTAATAGAAAAAAACCAGAGCCAGATATTGGGGTGAACTCTGAAAGATCAGAGAGATAGAACAAGCCACAGCTAACCTCACCTCAACAACTCCTCAGCTGATCCTGTTTCCTCAGACTGGAATCCTCTGAGTCCTCACCTGGAAAGGATCTCAGCTGAACTGCTGCTAAAAAGCCTAGAAGCTTAAAAACCTCTAGTTCCTGGTCCTCATGCCTTATATACCTTTCTGCTTCCTACCATCACTTCCTGGGATTAAAGGTGTGTGTCTTTCTCAAGAAACACATGAAATCTCAAGTCCTGGGATTAAAGGTGTGTGCCACCATGCCTGGCACTATTCCCGGTATGGCCTTAAACTCACAGAAATCCAGATGGATCTCTGCCCCCCCCCCCATTATAGAATCAAAGGTGTGTGCCACCATTGTCTGGCCTCTATGTCTAATCTAGTGGCTGTTCTGTTCGCTGACCCAAAATAGTTTATTAGGGCACACAATATACTGGGGGACACAATATGTCACCACATTTCAGTTCTTTCTTTTAAATGTGGGTGTGACATCTTTATTCCTTCACAACTGAAACAACATTGTAAACTGTTTGCCCTGATGAGTTACTTTCGATAAATAGAAGACCAACTTTAAAAGTCTTGGAACAGATGAAACTTGGTGTCAAGACACAAATAATAACACTGATTCCATAATTAGCTTACTGATAAAAAAAGTACAGATTCAAAAATTGAAGAATCTAATCCAAGAGCCAAATGAACATTGTGGCAGTTTTCAAATCTCATACAAATTCTTATGCAATAACAAAGTTTTCTCCATTAAATAGCCAGTCTTAGTTTAGTCAGCAAAAATGTAAGAAAAATAGAAAGGCATCAATTTCAGGCTTTGATTTTCAAGGAGGTTCTTTTTTTAAAAAAATGTTTTTTTTATTGTTTGGGCATCCCAGGTTGACATTCAGCTCAATGTTGCCACTGGAAACACTTTGATACTGAAATGGTCTAATGGTCTCTGTATTTCTATGGTATGGTCCTTCTGCAGTCCTCTATGAGTATCAGAAGGTCTAGCTTCAGGTTCTGCCTCTGTGATCTTACTCTTGCCCTTCTGACTCCTACATGCTTGTCCCTCAGTTCTGAATTACATGGACTCAGAAAAATGGCAGCCACTGCTTGTTCTCTCTCTCTCTCTCTCTCTCTCTCTCTCTCTCTCTCTCTCTCTCTCTCTCTCTCTGAGAAAGGAATGATAGCTGCACTGTCACAAAATATTTATTTGATCTGCTTGAAATGGATCTCACACCGTCCTCAAATTTCCTCTGTGCTAGTGACTAGCAGGTGGAAGCCCCCATGATGCTTCAGGATGGGGAATATACATACAAAGAATCACACCATGCTTAGAATGTCAGCTCCCCTCTCATCATCTAGACAGCAAAGGCACACAGAGGGGTGAGTTGGCCACCATTGGCCAGTGAGTTCTGATGAGTTTCCATATATCTGAGCATGTGGGTACCCCAGGAGTATGATGAGAAAGAAGGCATTGAAGTGTCATCTGATTATTCATTTGCATTGTTTATAATATCCTTTATGATAGACCAGTAAACATAAGCAAATTTGTTTCCTAAGCTCTCTGACATCCTCCCACAAATTAACAACATTGAAGGGAGATGTTATGGGAACCCATGATTATAATCAGTCATGATTATGTAAGAACCTACCACTTGAGGCTGGTATCATAAACTGCAAACAGTCTTGTGAATCTGTGCCCTTGAGATCTAATGTCTGATTAAAAAAAAAAATTCCAGAGAAATAGACCCAAAATTGAGTTGAATAGGGAGATGCTTAGCTGGTGCCTGATGCAAAATTGTTAGCTTCCCTGGAAGGAATGGATCCCATCTAAGTGACCAAAGGTGAGGTGGTCTGTATTGAGAGCTAGAGTAGCACCAACCAAAGTGTCAGCATGAACAATGTTCTAAAAATCATTTACAAATCCGCCTGTTTGCACAGCATTTTTCCCTTTATCCTACATTTATCATATTTCTGCTTTTTCAGAGACTTCTGTCACTCTGGCTGCTGTATTAATGGCTGTTGGAGAATTCCCTTATCCTCCAGCACTGACTTCTGCAGAAGACACCTTGCAGGCTCTTGTATCTGCACAGCACCTTGGCTCCTGGGTAGAAGTAGACTATTCTTAAAGTTCACTCTGATGGGCACAGCTGAAGATGTTTGCCCGATTTCATCTTCTAGTCTTTAATCTGTGTTTCTCTCTGCTGTTGGGGGTCCTGTCTACTGTGAAAGCTCTTCAAATATCTTCTTCGTTTTAACATTTAGTGTGGGGTAGGCTGTGGGAGGGTGGGTGTGTGCCACAGTGCATGTATAGAGGCCAAAGAGCACAGCCAGTGGGAGCAGGCTCTCTCCTTCCTCCACGCAGGGCTCTGAAATCAAACTCAAATGCTCAACTCCAGTGGCAGGCATCTCTACCCACTTAGCTTTCTTCCTAGCCCCTTGCAAGTGTCTTCTGCAGCCAACAGGTAAGGACGAGATCTTTCTTCAAGTCTCTCCATGCTGCCTGACCTCTAGAAGAGATCAGCTGGATTTGTAAGCATCACAGTGCCCAGAGATTTGACCTCACTGTGTCTTTACTATTTCTATTTCCTATGCTTTTACTTCTTTTGTTATTTTCTACAGCTTCATTTCTGGAGATGAGTATTTTCTAATTCAATAGGCTTATATTAATTACAAACTGTATGGCCATTAGCTCAGGCTTATTACTGACTAGCTCTTACACTTAAATTAACCCATAAATTCTTATTTATGTTTATCCATGTGGCTTGGTACCTTTTCTCAGTTCTGCCTTGTTGTCTTGCTTCCTCTGTGTCTGGCTGGTGACTACTGACTCAGCCTTCCTCTTCCCAGAATTCTCTTTATCTGCTTATGCTGCCTA
The DNA here is from genome assembly GCF_903995425.1 of Onychomys torridus. Classification (NCBI taxonomy): domain Eukaryota; kingdom Metazoa; phylum Chordata; class Mammalia; order Rodentia; family Cricetidae; genus Onychomys; species Onychomys torridus. The sequence goes on from NC_050446.1 coordinate 60,014,070, forward strand.
TACTTCCTACCTGGCTACTGGTCGATCCGCATTTTCTTTATCAACAAATCAGAGCAACACACTTTCACAACATACAGATTGGCCACAGCATTCTTCTTTATTTTTGTTTTGTTGTTTGGTTCTTTGTTTGATGTTTGATTGGTTGGTTTTGGTTTTGGTTTTTGGTTTTTTGAAACAGGGTTTCTCTGTGTAGCTCTGGCTGTCCTAGAACACATTCTGTAGACCAGACTGGCCTCAAACTCAGAGATCTGCCTTCCTCTGCCCAGATAATTTTTTCTTTAATACTCAAAATTAGCTTCATTTAAATTTTTTCTAAGCTATAAGAATTTTCTTTAAACCTACTGTGTTTTCAAGACTACTATAGTGCTTACATTTCTCTAGTAGCTATGAGCAGTATGTCTTTCATATCCAGAATGTTCCAAGTAAAGATTATAAAATCCTTATCAGTAAGTTTTTGTTTTGTTTTGGTTTGGTTTGGTTTTGGTTTTGGTTTTTTGAGACAGGGTTTCTCTGTGTACCTTTGTGCCTTTCCTGGATCACACTCTGTAGACCAGGCTGGCCTCAGACTCATAAAGATCCACCTGCCTCTGCCTCCTGAGTGCTGGGATTAAAGGCATGTGCCACCACTGCCTGGCAGTAAGGGTTTTTTTAAAATCTTTATCTAAACCATTTTATTTTTATAGACTTAGATAATAAAATATCTTCTTTTTTTTTAACTGAAGCATCTTTCCTTCCAATATACTTGTTTAGATAATTTTACCTCTCATGATGAGGGATACTTTGCAGTCTATAATAGACCAAAGTTTTGTAAGAAAATGATGAAAGTATAACATCATTTTGAATATTCTACTATCAACACATAATTAGGCAGTTATCTTTCTAGCTCGATATCTATCCTCATGTTTTTCATAATATCCCCAAACTTAATTTTGATGATATATTTCTCTAAAAATATCTCTTGTCTTCAAAGAGAACAAATGTTTTGCCATATCTTGCTACAAAGTTAGTAATATACCTTTAGATTATTTACATAACCCCCAATAACCTACTGTGAACTCAGCCTGAATAAGTTTAGTCTGATTTAAGAGCAAATTGTAACCAATTTTCCCATGCCTTGGATTTCCCATGCAGTCAGCATTTTCAATGTAAGCTAAATGCATAGCTTTAATTATAAGTTAAAGACTGTTCCAAATCTGTGACAGGAAACAATGTATGTATGTGCTGTGACAATCGCTTACTGAAAGTAGTCAACACATCAAAACAAATATCTCTCGTAAACATTGGAAGCAATGTGGAATATAGGCTAGTGACATCTGTCTAAGGTTTGAGTGTTATTCTTGGTCAGTTGGGGTCAGTAAAATAACTTCCCTTGTAAAATTCTATTAAAGACATCTTTAAAAAAAATAATCCCTTGTTCCTTTCCTGTGCTACATTGCTGTGGATATCGCTCTGTGTAAATAAAGTTCTGATTGGCCAGGGGCCAGGCAGGAAGTATAGGTGGGACAAGAGAGAAGAGAATTCTGGGAAGTAGAAGGCTGGGGAGAGAGACTGCCAGCCACCGCCATGACAAGCAACATGTAAAGACACTGGTAAGCCACAAGCCACGTGGCAAAGTATAGATTAATAGAAATGGGTTAATTTAAGATAGAAGAAGTAGATAACAAGAAACCTGCCACAGCCATACAGTTTGTAAGCAATATAAGTTTCTATGTGTTTACTTGGTTGGGTCTGAGCGACTGTGGGACTGGCAGGTAAGAGAGATTTGTCCTAACTGGGCCAGGCCCGGCTAGCTCAGTCGGTAGAGCATGAGACTCTTAATCTCAGGGTTGTGGGTTCGAGCCCCACGTTGGGCACCAGATGTAGTAGGAATCTTAAAGAGTCTTATTAATAAAACCAAACCCGAGGCCAGTTATTGGGGTGAATGCTGAAAGATAAGAGAAACAGAACAAGGCACAGCTATCTCACCTTGCTAGTTCCTCAGGTGATCTTGTTTCCTCAGGCCGGAAGCTTCTGAGTCCTCCTCCGCATGAATCTCAGCTGAACTGTGATTGCTCCAAACCACAGAGGAGGCACAAAAAAAAAAAAAAAAAAAAAAAGTCTTCAGAGAACCATTGAACATGCCTAACGCCAACTTTTAAATCTTCAAAAGGATGATGGGACCCAACAAAGATGAATTCATGTGGACTATGGTAAAGCCATTAGCACCACGGAAAGATTGACTTTGGACTACAAACTGGTCAGGACAATTCGAGATGACTGGCTGAGATTTTCCAGCCTGACAGACTACTTGAGCAAGGACTTGAAACAAGCCCTGCACTTTCTCATTATGCAGCGGTGGGACAAATGATACAGGGCTTGACAATTAACCCAAAAATTTTCTTTTCAGGATCCCCTAAAGATGGAAGTAATTTTAAGAAGATGATGCCTGTATCCCCAAAAGGTGGGATGGGAGGTTTTTGGTCATTTAATGAGTTTTGGGTATTGTCATTGTTTATGATGATTGGTTACAAGTTGTTAATTGTTAATGTTCAGGAAAAAAGCTGAACATGGAGATTAGATTCAGAGGTTTTGTTTAAAAAGAAAAAAGAATATAGATATGAGGTAGATCACTGAATCTACTCAGAGAAAAAAGATGAAGAAATAATAGGATAAATGGGTAGATCACTGAATCTACTCTAAAAAGAAAAAGGAGAAGATATAAAAATGAAAAAAGGTAGATTACTGAATCTGTTATGAAAAGAAAAATACTTTTAAAAAGGAACTACTTGTTTTAAACAGGATAGGTAATGAAAATTTTTGTCTGAGTTTATCAAATATTACTGGACTGGACATTGTTATAAATAATGGAGTTTTTCGCCTGAATCTGTCAAATGTTAATGGACTAGACATCATTAATGTAATCTTGACTGTGTATATTGTATATATTTATTGGATATGATTTTTCTTGTATTAGTTATAACCTTTTTAAAATTTTATACAAAAACAGGGGAAATGTGGTGGGTATTGTGTTCCCTGAAATATTGTGTGTTCCCCGAAATAAACATATCTGGGGTCAGAGAACAGACAGCCACTAGAACAGAGCCAGAAATGGTGGCTAGAAAATGGGAAGAGTAAGCTATAGCAGAAGTTGGGTGTTGGTGGCACACACCTTTAATCCCAGCACTTGGGAGGCAGAGCTAGCTGGATCTCTGAGTTCAAGGCCACTTTAGAAACAGCTAAGCATGGTGACCCACGCCTTTAATCCCAGAAACACAACCTTTAATCCCAGGGAGTGGGGGCAGAAAGAGAAAAGTATATAAGGCGTGAGGACCAGGAATTAGGGGAGAAAAAGCATGTAGTTAGTTTAAGCTTTGGAGCAACACAGTTCAGCTGAGATTCATGTGGAGGAGGACTCAGAAGCTTCCAGCCTGAGGAAACAAGATCACCTGAGGAACTAGCAAGGTGAGATAGCTGTGGCTTGTTCTGTTTCTCTGATCTTCCAGCAATCACCCCAATAACTGGCCTCGGGTTTGGTTTTATTAATAAGACTCTGTAAGATTCCTACTACACTACATTTTCTGTGCTGTTCAGTAAATGCATAGAAAAACCTTTTGATCAGGATCAACACAACACATGGGCACATCAGACAGGCAGGAGGCATGGGCAGGACAGACATACACAGCAGAATACAGACAGGCCAGTAACCACAAACAACAGACAGACAGACAGAAGACACAGAAGAGAAGTGAAAAATTCAAACTGGGACTCACTCTGATTCAAACTGTTCCAAGAGGAAATCTTTCTGTTTTCATTCCTTAATGTGACATTGACACATGTGGGTGCCCTCCCTGAGGTTGCTTTAACGTGTTCATCAATACACTCCAGTTTATCTCAAATATTTAGGTGGTGAAGGGCAGAGCTTGTCAAGCGAGAGCAGTCAGTAACTAAAGATAGTTACTGCAAATGGTGCTGTACTGACCCTTTCTTGACTCCAGAGACAGAAAGGAAGGACCTCAGAGGGCCCCAGAGATGGGGTGTTGGTTGCATCAGAAAAACTTGAGAAATAGTGAAAAGGAAAAGGAAAATTCAAGACTATTAGGAAATAGATAGAAAAAATGATAATAATTATAATAACAAATAGCATCACACAAAACCCCATGAATATGGAAGGCTCCCATGGCTACAAAAATGTCATCAGTGATGGAGAAGCTTCAGAGAGCATCACCAAACAGCCTTCTGAAATGGCCTACAAATTCTAGAAGTGAACAAAAACTTATTCTATCCAAATATTTAACATATCATAAACTTTAGAGTTTCAAGTTAAAAAAATATGTACATCTATGCTCCTTTCTTCTAGTCAATAAATCTATGGTGAATCTGATTTAACTCATTCAATAATTCAGTACTTAAGCATTTTATGAATTATTAAGACTAAATATACTTGTATGGTATTGCCTAAAAGTAAATCATTACAAAGTCTATGCCCCAAAAGAATCCTATGCCTGCAAGAGATAGATTACAAGTGATTAATGACTCTCTTAGTTAAGTATTATCATTTGCTATAATTGAATTACTTTTAAGAATTTGACCCAGCTCTCTGCCATTATTAAATATGTACAGAATAGAACAAGGAAAACATGCCAGAGAAACAATGTCTTTGACCTTCAAAAACTCACAGTTTAATTACTTACCCAATCCAATTTATGATCAACAATGCAGAACAACTTTGCTGCAGTAGATATACATCATGTGCATTGCATTAGGGAGCCTTCTAGACTGGGTCTTCAAGTCATTGTATATCAGGCATAACAAATACAGTTCATTGCTATATATTTTAACTTTGGATAACACTCACAACTATAATGGTTTTCCTCAAAATGCCCTCTTTCAGGATTAACAGGTTACTATAGCTTCAGCATTGTCCATTTGGAACATGAAAGACCATTTTAATTCAATGTAGTTTGAATAACTTTTTCAACTAGAGAAAGTTAGTTAAGTGTACTGTAAAAGCATAGTGTGTTTGAGTGTGTATTAAACTGAATTATTCCAAGATAAAAATGTTTTAAGTCTGTTTATGATTTATAAGGTTGATTAGTGGATTGTGTCAACAAGAAAAATTTTTAGATGTGTTGTGGGATATTTGTACACTGTATAGAGGTGCATTGCTGTGATTGGTGCAATAAAAAGCTGAAGAGCCATGAGTTAGGCAGGAGATACAGGTAAGAACTTCCAGACAGAGAGAGAGAAAGGAATAGGAGATAATTCTGGGCATGAGAGGATGTCAAGAGACACAAAAGAAGCAGAATGGGTGGTACATGACAGAACATAGATTAATAGAAATGGATTAATTTAAGTTATAAGAGCAAGTTAAAAACAGGCATTAGTTAAGGCCAAACTTTCGAATTAATAATAAGTCTCCCTGTTGTTACTGTGAGCTGGAGGCCCAAAGGAAAGTCTGACTATAAATAACAAGTAAACAGAGCTTGCAGCATACAGGAATATGGCTTGTTTAAGAGACCTTGATATGAGTACCAATTTGTATCCCCTTAATCTTCTTATGTTGTCTTATTGCTATGGCTAGAACTTCAAGTACTATATTAAGAATAGGGAGAGCAGACAGCCTTGCCTTGTTCCTGATTTAGTGGAATCAGTATGAGTTTCTCTCCGTTTAATTTGATGTTGCCTGTTGGCTTGCTGTAGATTGCCTTTATTATGTTTAGGTATGTTCCCTGTATTCCTGATCACTCTAAGACCTTTATCATGTAGGGGAGTTGGATTTTGTCAAATGCCTTTTCTGCATCTAGTGAGATGATCATGTGGTGTTTTTCTTTGAGTTTGTTTATATGGTGTATTACATTGACAGACTTTCATATGTTGAACCACCCTTGCATCCCTGGGATGAAGCCTACTTGATCATGGTGGATAACTGTTTTGATGTTTTCTTGGAGTCTGTTTGCCAGTATTTTATTGAGTATTTTTGCATCAATGTTCATGAGGGAGATCGGTCTGTAGTTCTCTTTCTTTGTTGCATCTTTGTTTGATTTAGGAATCAGGATAATTGTAGCCTCATAGAAGGAGTTTGGTAATATTCCTTCTGCTTCTATTGTGTGGAACAATTTAAAGAGTATTGGTATTAAGTCTTATTTGAAGATCTGGTAGAATTCTGCAGTGAAACCATCAGGTCCAGGGCTTTTTTTGGTTGGGAGACTTTTAATGACTGATTCTATTTCCTTAGGGGTTATTGGACTATTTAACTGGTTTATCTGGTCTGGATTGAACTTAGGTATGTGGTACCTATCCAGAAAATTATCCATTTCTTTTAGATTTTCCAGTTTTGTGGAGGTTTTTGAAGTATGACCTGATGATTCTCTGGATTTCCTCATGGTCTGTTGTTATGTCCCCCTTTTCATTTCTGATTTTGTTAATTTGGATGCTCTCTCTCTGTCTTTTGGTCAGTTTGGATAAGGGCTTGTCTATTATTTTGTTGATCTTCTCAAAGAACCAACTCTTTGTTTCATTAATCCTTTGTATTGTTCTCTTTATTTCTATTTTATTGATTTCAGCTCTCAATTTGATAACTTCCTGGCATCTGTTCCTCATGGGAGACTTTGCTTCTTCTTCTTCTAGAGCTTTCAAGTGTGCTGTCAAGTCACTAGTATGAGATTTCTCCAACTTCTTTATGTGGGCATTTAGTGCTATGGATTTCCCTCTTAGCACTGCTTTCATAGTGTCCCATAAGTTTGTGTATGTGGTGTATTCATTTTCATTGATCTCTAGGAATTCTTTAATTTCTTTCTTTATTTCTTCCTTAACCCATTGGTGATTCAGTTGAGCATTATTCAGTTTCCATGAGATTGTAGGTTTTCTGTAGTTTTTGTTGTTGTTGAAATCTAACTTTAAACCATGGTGGTCTGATAGAACACAGGAGGTTATTCCAATTGTTTTGTATCTGTTGAGATTTGCTTTGTGGCCAAGTATGTGGTCAATTTTAGAGAAGGTTCCATGGCTTGCTGAGAAGAAGGTATATTCTTTTTTGTTCGAATGGAATGTTCTGTAGATATCGAGTAAGTCCATTTGAGTCATAACATCAGTTAAGTCCTTTATTTCTCTGTTAAGTTTCAATTTGAGAGATCTGTTCACTGATGAAAATGGGGTGTTGAAGTCTCCCACTATTAGTGTGTGGTGGTTTATATTGATTTAAGCTTTAGTAATGTTTCTTTTATATATGTGGGTGCCCTTGTGTTTGGGGCATGAATGTTCATAATTAAAACTTCATCTTGGTGTATCTTTCCTGTGATGAGTATGTAATGACCTTCTTGATCTCTTTTGATTGATTTTAGTTTGAAGTTTATTTTGCTAGTATTAGGATGGCTATACCCACTTGCTTCTTAAGATCATTTGATTGGAAAGTCTTTTCCCAGCCTTTTATTCTTAGGTAGTGTCTATTTTTAAATTTGAGGTGTGTTTCTTGTATGCAGCAGAAAGATGGGTCCTGCTTTCATATCCATTCTGTTAGCCTGTGTCTTTTTATAGGTGAATTAATTCCATTGATATTAAGGGATATTAATGACCAGTGATTGTTCATTCCTGTAGCATGAATCTTAAAGGTACTTGTTAATGAAATCAAACCCAAGGCCAGTTATTGGGGTGATTGCTGGAAGATCAGAGAAGCAGAACAAGACACAGCTACCTCACTTCACCAGTTCCTCAGCTGGTCTTGTTTCCTCAGACTGTAGTTTCTGAGTCCTCCACATTAATCTCAGCTGAACTGTGTTGCTCCAAAGCCTGAACGCTTCTCCAGCCAAAATGCTTAACTAACTACATGCTATACTCCTTTAGTTCCTGGTCCTCACGCCTTATATACCTTTCTCTTTCTGCCCCCTGGGATTAAAGGTTGTGTTTCTGGGATTAAAGGCATGGGTCACCATGCTTAGCTGTTTCTAAAGTGGCCTTGAACACACAGATATCCACCTGGCTCTGCCTCCCAAGTGTTGGGATTAAAGGCGTGTGCTACCACCGCTCAACTTCTGTTATGGCTTGCTCTGACCCATTTTCTAGCCACCATTTTTAGCTTTGTTCTAGTGGCTGTCTGTTCTCTGACCCCAGATATGTTTATTTCGGGGAACACACAATATTTCAGGGAACACAATACCCACCACATTTCCCCTGTTTTTGTCTAAAATTTTAAAAAGTTTATAACTAATACAAGAAAAACTATCCAATAAGTATGTACAATATGTACAGTCAAGAATTACATTAACAATGTCTAGTCCATTAACATTTGACAAATTCAGATAAAAACTCCATTATATATATATTAACAATGTCCAGTCCAGTAACATTTGATAAACTCAGACAAAAAAAAATTTCATTACTTATCCTATTTAAAACAAATAGTTCCTTTTTTAAAAAAAGTATTTTTTCTTTTCATAACAGATTCAGTAATCTACCTTTTGTCATTTTTATATCTTCTCCTTTTTCTTTTTAGAGTAGATTCAGTGATCTACCCATTTATCCTATTATTTTTTCATCTTTTTTCTCTAAGAGTAGATTCAGTGATCTACCTCATATCTATATTCTTTTTTCTTTTTAAACAAAACCTCTGAATCTAATCTCCATGTTTAGCTTTTTTCCTGAACATTAACAATTAACAACTTGTAACCAATCATCATAAACAATGACAATACCCAAAACTCATTAAATGACCAAAAACCTCCCATCCCACCTTTTGGGGATGTGGGCATCATCTTCTTAAAATTACTTCCATCTTTAGGGGATCCTGAAAAGAAAATTTTTGGGTTAATTGTCAAATCCTGTAGCATTTGTCCTGCCACTGCATAGTGAGAAAGTGCAGGGCTTGTTTCAAGTCCTTGTTCAGGTAGTCTGTCAGGCTGGATCATCTCAGCCAGTCATCTCGAAATTGTTCTGAGCAGTTTGTAGTCCAAAGTCGATCTTTCCATGGTGTTAATGGCTTTACCATAGTCCACATGAATTCATCTTTGTTGTGTCCCATCATTCTTTTGAGGATTTCAAAGCTGCTGTTAGGCATGTTCAATGGTACTCTGAAGACTTTCTTTTTTTTTTTTTTTTTTTTTTTTTTTTTTTTTTTTTTTGTGCCTCCTCTGTGGTTTGGAGCAATCACAGTCTGATAAATGCCTGTCTCTTGGGACCATGAACATTCTTCCCTAGAAGAGAAAATCTTCACAGCAATTTTTCCCCACCATTTGTCTTGCCAAAAGTTTCCAAACTGACCTTTGCCAATGCTTTCTTGTAACACGCTGGTCCTGGCAATTCTTCTCTGAACAATCTGAACAAGCAGCAGTAAATTCTTTGTCCCAGGTAGCAGCATCACCGCAGTCATCAACACGATGAGAAGCAGCCGGCAATTTGGAGCAGCAGTCACTGCCTCCATGGTCCCACCGACACTGTTTTTGTCTCTGCCCCGGCCATAGCTTCTCCATAGCTTCTCCTAGGCTGGCCTCAACTCGGGATCCTCCTGCCTCTGCCTTCTTCAGTAAATCCTACAGGCATGTGCCACCACAGCCAGCCAAGTGTAGCTCGGGCCTGAGCTAGAGCTCACAAGGCCACAGGCAAGAGGCTTTTTCATGAATTCATACCACGAACGTTGGGCGCCAGATGTAGCATGAATCTTAAAGGTACTTGTTAATGAAATCAAACCCAAGGCCAGTTATTGGGGTGATTGCTGGAAGATCAGAGAAGCAGAACAAGCCACAGCTACCTCACATTCCTAATATTTTTTTATGGTAGTATGTGTGTACTTCTCTTCTTTGGGGTTTACTGCTGTGGTGTTATTTATTGCCTGTGTTTTTGAGGGTGTATCTGACTTCCTTAGGTTGGAATTTTCCTTCTAGTGCTTTCTGTGGATAAGTATTATTTAAATCTGGCTTTGTCTTGGAATGTCTTGTTCACTCCATCTATGATGATTGGAAGTTTTGCTGTGTATATTTCTTTAGGCTGTCATCCATGGTCTCTTAGCATCTGCATTACATCTGTCCAGGTCCTTCTGGCCTTCAAAGACTCCATTGAGAAATCAGGTGTTATTCTGATGGGTTTGCCTTTATAAGTCACTTGGCCTTTTTCCTTTGCTGCCCTTAATATTCTTTCTTTATTCCGTACGTTTAGTTGTTTAATTATTATGTGGCAAGGGGACTTTTTTGGGGGTCTTGTCTGTTTGGTGTTCTATAGGCTTCTTGTATCTTCATAGGCATTTCCTTCTTTAATTGGGAATTTTTTTTCTATGATCTTGTTGAATATATTTTCGGTGCCTTTGAGTTGGTATTCTTCCCCTTCATCTATCCCTATTATTCATAGGTTTGGTCTTTTCATGGTGTCCCAAATTTCTTGGACATTTGGGGTCATAGCTTTGTTGGTTTTAGTGTTTTCTTTGACTGATGAATCTATTTCTTCTACCATATTTTCAACGCCAGAGATTCTTTCTTCCATTTCTTGCATTCTCTTGGTTATACTTGCATCTGAAGTTCCTGTTTGTTTACTCAGATTATCTATTTCCAGCATTCTCTCTGCTTTTGTCTTCTTCATTTTTTCTATTTCCCTTTTCAGGTCTTGGATTGTTTCCCTCATCCGTTTCATTGCTTTTCCATGATTTTCTTTCAGGGATTTATTGCTTTCTTCTGCTTTATTTGTTCTTTCCTCTAGTTTTTTTTTTTAATAGCATTCTTCTCATTTTTTGTTTGTCTGTTCCTCTACTTCATTTTTTATTTCTTCTTTATAAGCCTCTAGCCTCTTCATGATGTTATTCATAAGGTTATTTTCTTCTGCTTCTTCCATTTTGTGATGTTCAGGTCTAGCTGTTGGAGGAGGGCTAGGTTCTGGTGATGCTGTATTGCTCTTTATTTTGTTGTATGTACTTCTGCCTTGATGTCTGCCCATCTCCTTGTGGCTTCGTTCTTGGTCTTATCAGAGCTCTTGGTCCAGACAGAGCTGACAGATTCAGGAAGCCTCTCTCTCTCTGGTCCAGATGGGAGTTCCGGGCCTGATGGGAGCTGGAGGCTGGTCTCTGAGTCTCCGGAATGGCTGGAGTCTCGGGCTGATAGGTGTGGGGGCAAGGCGTGGAGACTGCAGGGTCTGTTGGGGTTCTTGAAGAAGGGGAACCTTCCCAGTGGGGTTTGGGGGTGGGCCTGCCCAATGGCGAGAACCTGGAGCCAAGTTAGGCAGGTGTTCCATGGAATGGCTGGTCCCTGGGGATGGGACCTAGGGGCAGGCCTCTCTAGTTATGACCCCAGGCACTCACCTCTCGTCCAGATGGGAGTTCCAGGGATAATTATTCTTATTGTATATAATTTTACTGTATTAGAGTCAAAACCTTTTCTTTTTATTGGAACAAAAAGTAGGAAATGTTGTGGGATATTTGTATGCTATATGAAGGTGTAATGTTGTGATTGATGCAATAAAAAGCTGAATGGCCAATAGCTAGGCAGATGTAGGTGGGACTTCCAAAGGAGAAACCAAAGCTCCTTGCAAATTAATGTGGACTCCTAGGCTTCAGTTTCTGGAAAAGCAGAGTTCTTATTTAAGTTCCAGTCTATAGCATTTTGTTATGGTAGCACTATCTAACTACTCCAAATCTCTTGTAATCCCAAATTTCCCTCAGCATTGCTTCCCAGAGAGCTTAAAATACATATCTCAAAGCAGACCTCAGCATATTAGCCTAAAAAGTATTTTTTTAGTTTATAGGCTCAGACAAGAAAATATGCCTTTTCAATGAAGTAGCTTGTGCTGAAAAGACACATATTTTCAAGGTGTGACTGTTTTACAAACAATAATGTCCCCTCTTCCTAAGATCCTGTAACAATAAAGTCCTGACTAAAGAGGAGAGAAAAGGGAACTGCTATTCCTCGGTGATCTGTGAGTTTTAAATACACAAACATGAAATAATAAAGATTCCATTCTGATGCCTCCAGGACTATAAGATATCTGAGCTTTCTTTGTCTGGTTAGAAGAATGGCCTTTTATCTGCCTGTCTCTGCAAATGCAACAGAATCTACCCAAACTAATGATCATACTTCCGTCACTGACTCAGGCTGTCCTAAAGATAGAAAGTCAGGAGGTGGGCTGGGCGTTTGATTGTAAAGCAGAGGGCAAGGCATTTAAGAGATAATCAGTCTAGGCAAATTGAGGTTGTCAGTGCATGTAGGAGCTGGGATACCAAAGAATAACATCCCATCTATCCTTCCTCTCTCTCTCTCTCTCTCTCTCTCTCTCTCTCTCTCTCTCTCTCTCTCTGTGTGTGTGTGTGTGTGTGTGTGTTTACATATGTTGTGAAGGTACATGTGCATGTGTGTGCATAGAGGCTATAGAAACCAAATCTACAAAAGGAGCCACAGATTCTGAGTTTTAAATACTTTTGAACCTATTGATGTGCAAATAAAAGTTGAAGAGTGTGAAGAGTGTGCTGACTAGATCTGTATCAATTTGACACACAATAGATACATTTTAGAAAAAGGCGTCTCACTAGAAACTGTCCCCACCAGCTTGGCCTGTAAACAAGCCCATGATGCATTTTCTTTATTGATGATTAGGGTAAGAGGGCACAGCTCACTGTGGACAATACCACCCCAGGACGGGGGTCTTGAGTGCTATGAGAAATCAGGCTGATAAAGTCATGAGGAGTAAGCCAGTAAGCAGCACTCCCCTGTGGCCCCCTGCATCAGGACCTGCCTCCAGGATCCTGCCTTGTTTGAGTTTCTATCTTGACTACACTGATGATGGACTGTGGTGTGGATGTGGAAATAAAATAAAGCCTTTTCATCCACAAGATGCTATGGTTATGGTGTTTTATCATGGCCATAGAAACCATAACTAAGACAGTAACTCATGTTCTAAGATATACTGAAGACAGTCCATGTTTATTAATATGAGTTAAGTTTCTTCTTAATTCTTAAGAAGTTCCTCAGTATAGTTCCATGGCCACATATAACAAGCTATGCTTCCATCTACCCTCTTAGCACTGTAATGAACAAATTGAAATAAATAAAATATGAAAGATTCTCTCCTATATATTCTTCTCTTAATGTTGTCTGCCCTAAAGAATCATCCTGATTAAAACCTTAAAAAGTTGTGGTGGCATATTGTTTTAAGTGATTAATCGTATAAACATGTCAGGGACTCAACAACTTAATTTAGTTATTTTGAGCTTTCAGTCACCTTCCTAGATTTATTCCTTTGGGAAATAATAATGCACCCCAAAACTTGAGAGATATCTCTGTATATATCTAAAGCAGAACATAAATTTGATTCCCGGATCTAGGGCACAAGAGAAATCACTCAAGATAAACAAGAAGAATGCTGGATTTCCTTGTCTCTATAGCATCAAGATGAGAATACATAAACAAAAGCTATACAATAGGAAAGAGGATACACAACTCATCTTGTTTCACTTTCTTATTACATAGTTTATCTTTAGTAAGAATCTAAAAGCTCACTTTGATCCACAAAGGCCATAAAAATAAAAATATAATATTAAATATACTATACCCTTTAGAAAAGACACTGGGAGGGGAAATAACATTGATAGGTGCACACCTGAAATTCTGAGGGCAATAGTCTTTTTGTTTGTTTCTTTGTTTATGGATGCACTCAAAGCAGGTGTTACACATGCTTTATTAAAGCAGTTAAAGGTTGTCTTGATAATTGATGAAAACAAGGTATTAAACATTGGGTCATGGTGTTACAAAACAAAATGAATACGGACAGAATGTTAGGACCCTCTGTCATCATTGTCTTCCTAGCCCTGCCATCTAGGAAGAAACAGCAGGCTTACTTGGAAGGGCCCTAATATCATAGGTTTTGATAATGACAGATATAAGCACAGCAATTAAAAGTCTGCAGGGTCCAACTGTCTCCCGTGTCACTTTTGGATGCAGGAGAATGATCTGGCACTCTGGAGCTACCCCATCCTGAAAAGGTTTCTCTGAGGTCCTGAGGCCAATGCTGCTCAGAGGAACTACTTTCCTTACCTGGTCATCTTACTCCTGGTGACAATGGGCTTTTGTCATGATGCAAAGTAAGCTAGAAAGACCAGGCATTAAGTTGAAACCCAAAAGAGATTGTGCTGAGTCTTAGCCTAGGCTATCCTCTTAGCTCCAAGGACCGTCTATTGGTCCTGCGTCACTCTCCAAGCAACTGGATGGTAGATAGAGGAAAACGTTATAGTAATGAAAAGGTGTTCCTCTGCCTACCCTCATCCCATTTTATAACCTCCCTAAAGCAGGGAAAAGAGAGAATCAGGCATGTTGCCGTTTACCCATGATCCTACCCCAATGAGGCTGAGGCAGGAGAATCTCAAATTTGAGGCCCACTTGGGCTCCAGAGTCAGACTCTGTCTCAAAATACAAGGGGTGAAGAGGGAAGACTAGAAGAGAGAGGGAGGGAGGGAAGGAGAGAGGAAGGGAAGGAGGGAAGGAGGAAGGGAGGGAGGAAAAGGAAGGGAAAAAAAGACAGGCAAAATAGCTCAAATAATAAATGCACTTTCTGCCTGGTGAGGCAAACCTGAAAACCTGTTCAATTCCCAGCACCCATGTAAAAGTGGACAAGAACAGACTTTGCAAAGCTGTCCTCTGACATCCACATGTGTAGTGTAACCTATGACCACAAAAATCACACACGTGCGCGCGCGCGCGCGCGCACACACACACACACACACACACACACACTCACACACACACACACACACTAAAACAGAAGCAGAAATGAGTTGGAAAGATGGTTCAGTGGACACAGTGATTGGCATAAGAGTGTGAGAATAAGAGTTCAGATTCCACAGGTGTGGCAGCCCACCTGTAATCACAACTCTTGGAAGACAATCCCGCCTTACCCCTAGTAAGCTCGATAGACAGACTATTCAAACTGGCAAGCCCTGGGTTCAGCAAGAAATTCTACCCTCCATAAGTGGAGAACAATGGGAAGACACCCAGGGTCCACCTAGGGCATCCGTAAGCATCTCAACACATCACATTCACCACACAGAGGAGCATGTTACAGTACATGTACACACAAGCAGACATAGAAAAAAAAGGGAGAAGGGGCAAAAAGGGAAGGGGAGAGGAAAGAGAAGGGAGGGGGAAGGGCAGAAAGGAAGAGGAAAGGAGAGAAGGAGAGGAAAGGAAAGAGAGAGGAATTGGAGGAAAGAGACACTTTAAGTACAAATGAAAGAAACTTAGAGTTCAAGATTCAACCAAAATCTGTCTATATGTTTTACTGTTTTCACTAGGTTTGCTGAAAATTTTAATTAAAAGATTTTCAGATCTGTCAGTGTGTGTGCTTACTCAAGACATTCCATTATTTTATCTCAATCTCGAATTAATCTAGAATTATCTTTATCAATCTTGTGCTGCACTGTATTGCAATGAATTTATACAATGTTCTGTGATTAATAGTGACAATAAAAAACGTGGGCAATAGCACATTTTAAAAGTCAAACTCCTCTTGTGTTCTATAATGTGCTGTGTATACAAATACATGCACACTGTAAGAATTTATCATCCTCCTTTGGCAAAAAAAAAAAAAAAAATACTTAAATTACCATTTTAACATGACAGTAAGAGGAATTGTTCTGATAAACACTCTTTCCAAAATGCATTATACTACATTTTCCTTTTACAAAAACTCAATTTATTTGTCTAAGAGGAACATAATCAAAACTGCTGTGAACTTAGGTTACCGCCTGTTGCTATGTATATTGGTCAGGGAAACTGTTGTAAATATTTATGAAATCACCCAACATCAGGGAACTCTTTTTCCTTTGTCTGCACACATTTTCTACAACAATCACAGAAACACACCTCATTTAGGGCCTCCAGCTATTTCCAGACCTATGCTACTAAAATGGCAGTGCTATGCTTCATTAGCAATTAGGAAAAATACAGAACTTGTTAAATGCTACAGATACAATTGCTGCTCTCTGTGGATCTTCTTCTTAAAGAACCAAGAATAACTGAATATTTCTGTTAAGAAATATCAACATTCAACAGCAACTTAGTGTGGTTGGAAACAAAAAGGATGGTTCAATTTGAGAAAACTCATGCTGAGTTTAGGGTAGTGAAAAGTAGAGCAGGCCAAGCATGAGTCATCTGTGTGACAGCTCCATAGTGGATGTCTGAAGAGATGTGCCATCAGCACGATCTGCTGCGAGCATTTAGACGGTTGACACAGTGAGGCACCTCACCATGATCACTGCTTATGTGTGGACCTTCTGAGCCCCCTGCTCACTCAGTCACAACAGCCCAAAGGCTTCCTACATATTTCTCCACCAAATCCAGTGAGAGTTGACAATGACATCTTCGGTTAGTGGGCGTTTATCAGCGCCAGGCACTGTTCTCATAGTTGTACATGGGTGATGTAATTTAACAGAGAACAGGTCCATGTACTGCTAGCCCAGATTTTACCAGTGAGATCCGGATGCCTTATTATTAAGAGCATCCAGCTCAATTGAGTGCTTCTCAAATGCCGCTGCTGCCCAAGGGAAAGCCAGTGTGATTAATTTAAGAAGTTTTTTATCATAAGCAGTCTATCTTTTTTAAACAACTGCATAAATTACAAAGTTTTACAAAGAAAAAAGATTTCTGCCATTTTTAAAGACTTTTCCAAAAACCTTAGCAAGTTCGAGTTCTGGGGAAGAATGAAAGCTGTGGGTGCTCTCTACAATCAGTCAACAAACATTTCTTAATTAAGCCTTTGGAACAAAGACTGACTTTGGAAACATAATCCCTAAAACGAGATGCAGATTCTATGACTTTCGCTAATCCTTTTTTTTTTTTTTTTAACTTTACGATTACAGAATCTTTGGAAGCAAAGCAAGTACAGGAAGCAGCATGCCTGAGTTTCTTCACTTATCAGGAAGAGGAGAACAACAGTTCCCAGAATAAATATTATTTTGAAATCACTTTGTACTAAGACTGCCAGAAGAAGCTGTTCTGGCCTTATAGTGAAGAAACAAATGTGATATAATATACTCAGCCCTGCAGTAAGCAGTGAATTACGGGATTCCTACTGCAGACTAATAGCCAAGACTGGAGAGTGGAGGCTGATCAGCTCGGATGATTACCAGAATTCTGAAAATGTCTTTTTCTAAGGATAATTGAACTACATAAAATTTGCAATCATTGTAAATAGTTCACCTCTAATTACATCAGTTTGCTAACTTGGTTAACATATTCTTAAAGTAGTTGCTAGCCTGTAGTATGCATAGCCCAGAGTTTGGATAAACTGAGAGTAAATTCCATTATCATTGACAGGAAAACAAAGACAGTTCATTTACTCGGAATATATGATTTTAAAAACCTACAGTGGTTTGAAGATAGGGAACCTTAAATGTTATACAGTTTGACATTTCCTGCCAACTATATGAAATGTAAAATCGTGGAGTCAATTTTCTAGGTAAGATAACATCTAAAACCCAAATATACTTTTCTCCACATAAAACATCGAACCGAAGTAAAACATTATGTTCACACTGCAGTATCTATGAAAATTTACAGAACTACAGATGGAAACTCAACTTAAAGACCCTGGGTCTAAGATGAAGAAGTTATTAAGGATAAACACCCCATTATCAAATTCTGGCCTCAACTTGTGGCACACACATGCTGTTTGATCCTCAGAACCAAATGGCAGAAGGAAAGAATGGATCTCCGCCCCCCATCCATTGTTCTCCAATGTGAATACACACACAATGTAAATAAATAAATAAAAGTTTAAAATGGTACATGATAAATAATCTTTTGGTTTTTTTTTTTTCAAAGTAAGCTCTTTAATTTTGGCAAATTCTTCAGGAGACCAATAGCCGGAACAATTTAGAGTATGTGCTTAGATAAAGAAATCATTAGTAACACAAACTGTCTGAATTGCTACTGGTCCCCTCATCCTGTCCTGTCTCTTCCACTGAACTGTTGAACACTTGCACTCATAATGCCCGCCACTATCGGTGACTTTGTGAACAGATGTGGAGGGGTTCTTACCTGGCATCAGAGATGCTCTGTAGAGCTCTCCAGAGGGACATGAGCAGCAATGGTCCTCCATGTGGATGCTGAGCACTCAGAATAGGGTTCTGTCCCCAAAAACACTTAGGTTAAGCTACTGGAAGACAATGTGGTTGTTCCAAGATTATTTTGAAATTGTTGCGATGCAACTTGACACAGGCACACCCAAGAGGGCACTCGTGTTTTCAACAGAGTTGAATTAGGAACAAGAGTCAGGACAAATGGCGCACAGGGACCTCCTAGTTCAACCCCATCAACTTCAAACAACTATAGCTGGTGGGGATAAGGAAATCGACCTAGCTCCAATCTGCTTAGGGTAGAGGTACCATGTTTCTAAATCCACTGCTGTTCTAACTATTCAAATAAGCTAGATCAGAAAGGACCAAGCTTGAGATGTCTAACTCTATCCCCAAGTGGGGTCATAGGAAGAAAACAGTCCAGGACAGTTGCACACTGAGTAGTTACCTCTACTCTGCAGGAAAAATAACATTGTTTTCTTTTCCTATATGGTAAAGAGGTTATATTTATATGAATGAAGTTTGCTTACATTTATCATAAACTTTTCTACCAAAGTCCAATGACCCATTAACTCTTGTTAATGAGCCAATGGGCATTTATTACCTCTAGTTAATCAGTTAACAAGAAGCCAGTGTTTCAACTTAAGATTTGGGTCTGTGAAAAAAGAATTAATTTTCAGAACCTGCTCCAGTCAGATCCTAGGTAACAACCCATAATAGCTAACTAGAGACCATTCCTCTCCCAGGATCTTGGCATTAGAACACACAATTTCAGTGACAAAGAAGATTAAAACATGTGTTCTATTGCTAACAAATGATGGTATGATGGTACAACAACCTTAAAGAACAGCTTATCAGCAAAAAGGTAAACACTGGTTTAAGAACAAAATTGTCTGTCTTGCTGCAAATTCTGCCCTTGATACTGAGTAAATAACTCAAGGGTAACCTCTGCACAGACTACTGTACATAGGAAAACCACTGACTTAATGTGTGTCAGGGCCATCAGCATTTTGAATTGTAATTTCCAGTACTTTACCTTCATCTGTGATGGCTTCAAAAATACATAACATGTAGCAAAAATAGAGAAACTTTCAAAGTTTTAACAAAAAAATTAAGCAAAAGAAAATTATTTCAAGGAAGTATTAAAGAAATCCAGTATGCCTTTAAGGGATAAAAGGAAACTTTAAAATATTTTAATGATCTTACAGCTTAAGAACTGTAGTTACATTAATGATTAAAAAAATATAGTTTAAAAATCAATGACTCAAATTTGGTTTTAGAGGGGTTTTTTTTTCCCTTTTTATGTTAGAGGAATATTTCTCGGACTAATATTGCTTTCTGATTAAAAAGTAAATATTTAGTATAAAGTTAGCAAATTAATTCAGCTTCAGGCTTCTTTATTAAACCTGGGTTAAATGCAATATTTTAATTTAAAAAATACTGTGCAAAGTGCTATCTTCTGTTCTGTAAGATTACTTTTACCTAGCTATCTTTTTTAATGTTTACATTGAATTACATTAAGTGTGACCTTATATTACCTTAAATTCTGTTTATCGAATATTCACTACGGTTATTTTTGCTATTTAGACTTTTGCTTATTTTCATGTTTAGGGTTTTTGGTTTGTTTTTTTTTTTTTAAATCGGTGCCTCTACAGAACATAAGGATGTGTTCTTAACTCACTTGGTTTCAGAGACTTTGGGAAGCTGTCTGTTCTACACCGTGAGGTCCTGATCCTATGTGACTGAATAACACTTCCCCAGCAGGTATCCCTGAGACCATAGGCTTATTCTCTAGAAAAATAGCCTCAAACATCCCAGACGAATTCTTCTTCTACTCCTCATGGTTGAATTACCTGACACATCCTCATTACATACAGCCTGTGATCGCCAACTCTGCTGGCCCTGGTTCTGCTCCTCCCTGGAAGATGCCCACCTTTGCTGCTCACCACACCAACCAGTGACTTCAAAGCTGATATTCATGTGAAGAATCTGGTGTCCATTAGCAAAACGAGCCTGTCTCAATCAGTTCTTAGCTCAGAGGAAAATGAGCCCAATCCACAAGGAGACAGAAGATCTCCTGAGAGGAGGAGGAGGAGGAGGAGGAGGAGGAGGAGGAGGAGGAGGAGGAGGAGGGGAGGGGGGGGGGAGGAGGAGGAGGAGAAGGACCTGCCTTGCAGTGGACTCCAGCTCTCAGGAGCACCGAGCTCACAGGTGCTTTCCAACAGAAGAAGCTTCAAGTAGCATGGTAGATGTTCCTGGAGCAGTTTCAGGAAAGAGTCAAGAAAGTAGACGGGATGTGCTGAGCTCAGGAAGCTGCATCTAGGCCTCTGTATGGGAAAATAACAACATCTGGAAGGACCATGAGAGGAAAACTGCATGTTTCACAGCCACTCAAGACAAGCGAAACAAAATTATTCCAAATGAGAAGCAGACAAAAGATTTCAGTGTAGGGATGATAGAAATAGCCAGACAAGAATGCTGCAGGGTGTGAAAGACAGAAGCCTGTGAGAAGGGCTTGCAGTGAGACCTATCACTGGAAGACTGATTCGGTGGCTGCCCAGAGGAGACTCCCTGCAGTTGTGAAGTAACATATTCCAGGCCGTTGAAGAATGTGAGACTGCTACTCACACATGACCACCAAGCTAAATCCTTGAGTTCTGTCTGACAGCTCCAGGTTCTTTCCCTCCTGGGGACCCAAGGGTACACTTAGCAGAAACTTGACAGGGAGCTGGGTGTGGGTGGCTCTTGGGATGGGCCTTAATAGTCTAGGATAAGCAAGAATAGTACAATGCTTGCTCTGAGATAGCCTTTATTCTTGCGTGTGAGGGAGAATAATTAGTATTCAGTTTTTTCTATGGCTAGATTGATTTGTTTCTTTTTTTATTTTTTATTGTACTTGTGTTTTAATTTTACATATCAGCCATGTGTTCCCATGTCCTCCCCCATCCTGCCCCCGCCCCTACCTTCCCCCCAGCCCCGCCCCTCCATTTCCACCTCCTCCAGGGCCAAGACTCCCCTGGGGATTCAATTCAACCTGTTGGATTCAGTACAGGCAGGTCCTGTCCCCTCATTCCAGGCTGAGAAAAGTGTCCCTGTGTAAGCCCAAGGTTCCAAACAGCCAGCTCATGAACTAAGGACAGGTCCGGGTCCCACTGCCTGGATGCTTCCCAAACAGTTCAAGCTATTCAATTGTCTCACTTATCCAGAGGGCCTGATCCAGCTGGGGGCTCCACAGCTTTTGGTTCATAACTCATGTGTTTCCATTAGTTTGGCTATTTGTCCCTGTGCTTTTCCAGTCTTGGTCTCAACAATTCACACTCTTACTGTCCCTCCTCTTTGTCAACAATTGGACACCTGGAGCTCCACCTGGGGCCTGGCTGAGGATCTCTGCATCCACTTCCATCAGTTATTGGATGAGAGTTCTAGGACGACTGTTAGGGTGTTTAGACATCTCATCACCAGACTAGGTCAGATCAAGCTTTCTCTCGACCATTGCCAGCAGTCTACAGAGGATGTATCATTGTGGATTTCTGGGGACCTCTCCAGCACTCTGCCTATTCCTGTTCTCATGTGGTCTTCATTTATCATGGTGTGTTATTCCTTGTTCTCCCTTTCTGTTATTGATCCAGCTGGGATCTCCTGCTCCCCTAAGCTCTCTTTCCCTCGAAACTTGCCCTTCATTACTCCCACTGTCTGTCGTCCAGGTTGTTCATGCAGATCTCATCCATTTCTCTGTCATTGGGTGATCCCTGCATCTTTCCTAGGGTCCCCTTTCCTAGGTAGCCTCCCTGGAGTTGTGTAGCAGTCTAGTCATCTTTGTTTTACATCTAGTATCCTACTATGAGTGAGTACATACCATGTTTGTCTTTCTGAGTCTGGGTTACCTCACTCAGGATGATTTTTTCTAGATCCATCCATTTGCCTGCAAACCTCATGATGTCATTATTTTTCTCTGCTGAGTAGTACTCCATTGTGTATATGTACCATATTTTCTTTATCCATTCTTCAGTTGAAGGGCATCTTGGCTTGTTTCCAGGTTCTGGCTATTACAAACAATGCTGATATGAACATAGCTGAGCAAATGCCCTTGTGGTGTGATTGAGCATTTCTTGATTTAGGCATTGGAAGTGGGAGATCTTTTAGTATTCCCAAGGGTCCAATCAGAGGGATATGTTGCTGGTTCCTTCCATTTTCCATATCAGACCTTTATATCTCGATGGCCACCACAATCAAAATATTTCAGGAACCTGTGTACTAGGGAGTCCTTCTCAGTTGAGGAAAATCAAACAGCACCTCATTAGCTCTCCTTAAATTTTCAAGCGCTATTTTTAATCATTGTTATTATTAGATGGGAAGATAGCCCATTTGTTGACTGGCAGTGTATTTACTTGCAATTTTATTACTGCAATTCTTTGTAAATTCTGTATACCAGCCCCTTGTCTGAAGTACAGCTATTAAAGATTTTCAAATTCAGAGCTTTCTTTCATAACAAAATCATCCCATTTCTATAAGAGCAGATAACTTTGTGTGTACATAAAAAAATAAAACCTGTAACACGTAATGTTGGATGATCTTGACACTGAGCTGAAGTGCTTCAGTGTTAGTGGGTGTTGTGTATGTCAGCATGCACAACACACAGTGTTCGTGTTGTGTGTTTAGAATCACAGATCTCTTTTTCTTTCACTGCAATTTTCACATGTTTATATAAAGACATAAATATATAAATACAGCTTTCTGTTTAGTGTTAATTGTGTGAATGATTTCAGGGCTGACCACTTGGTATTATAAAACCAATTAAAAAGATCGTCCCTGGGGAAGACTGTTTCTTCCACTCTCAGCATTCCATAGTTGCCTGTCGTTCTTTGTCTATAGGTGGGGCTCCATGGGATTTTCTCCTTCCATTCTGGCAGGTCTACTGATATAGTCTTTGTTCTGGCTGAGGCTGGATCATTTGTCCAAAGCCAGTGTGGGCTGTATACTGAGTTTGAGACCAGCTCTTGTCTCAAAAACAAATAAACAAAAAGAGCTCTTCTTGTTCACAAATTTAGTAGAATTATTCATTCTTCTTATTTTTAGTGATGGTATGTGCTACAATACCTCAGTCAATTGATTCATGTGGTCCTTTCTTATAATTATCAGGTGTAGCGTGCAATGATTATAACAATAGATTACACACTCTCCCTCTCCTATTCTCTCTCTCTCTCTCTCTCTCTCTCTCTCTCTCTCTCTCTCTCACACACACACACACACACACACACACACACACAAACAACGTCCACAAAACATCAACATCAATTACTCCTGAAATCTCTGTCTGCTTCCTTAGTGTTCATTATTTGTACCAAATGAAAAGTCATGCTATCTGTGAATAAACATTTTGTTGGTTTATTGCTAATTTCTATCAGTGTATACATGATAGACACAAAAAAAGATGAATAAGGAGCTATTAGATGTTTAACCTTCTGTATAAAATTATTCACGCCAATCAACTGTAATGCTGGGATGTTTCCTATATCTTAAAACACTCATTTTCCAGCCTGGTGGCTTTAGGATTTCAGAAAAAAATTGTTTGGTTTTTATTATGGGCAGAGAAAAGTAAATTTTCCAAATCTTTCTAAAAGAAAAATTATGAACACCTTGTGTTAAACAACCATTAGCTCATTTGTTCCCCATGTAATAACCTATGTCTGTGTTAAGAGCTAATGGCACTGAGATATAAAACAAACCCCCTCCTCTGAAGCACGTGTTCTAAGTAAAGAGGTTGTAAACACACAAATCTTGACAATTCCATTTGCTAAGGGAGCTATGCACAGAGCCTAAAGAAATGTGTGGCTTTCTGGAGATCATTCACGAGAACTTCCATGAGCATGGGGACCAGCATATAATAGGGGCTCAAAGATTTGCTAAATATCAAGGGATTTGACTTTTGATCTAGCAGTTTGAAAGATGTCCAGAGATTTAAAGACAAAATGGGGAAGTACATACCAAATAGGAGAAAGAATTTCTGCAAAGTATGTTACTGATATACGCAATAGCACAGTTAGATAAATGCAGCCAAGGTAAGCAGCTTTACCCCTAGTGGCCTTTTATATAGATCTGAGTCTGAGTTTCACCTGAGCAACATGGGGAATATATTTGCATTTTATAAAACTGAATGAATCTGTAAACAGATATAATATATGTGAACACATCAGAAAGGCACAGTAATGATCCTTGGAAAGAAAACCTGAGCGTTTCCAAAAAGAAGAAAGAAAGAATGTGATCATTTGTAGCATAAGATAAGACAAAGGGAGCCAGACCTGCCCACAGAACTCTCCTACTCACTTGGTTCAGTTCCCAAAGACCTAGTCTACCACCACCCATTCCTTCTCCACCCACTATCCCCCATGTGTCCTTGCCTCCAACTCAGGCAGATATTCCTTGCCCAAGAGGAAGCCACAACAGCCAGAAGAAAAGTTAGGCCACCCTCCCACAGAACTTCCCCACTCCCCTGGTTCCCACAGACACGATCCCCCACCACCCCTCCACCACCTGCCTCCATTGACATGCCCCTATCCCCAACTCAGCTGGAAAGAGCAGGTCACACCAGCCAGAAGAATGGGTAGGCAAAGTCAGGCTGAGACTCACTGCTGGACCAGAGGCCACACCAGCCACCAGAACTCCAATCCCCAACTTGAGCAGTGAATATCTGCTAGATCAAAAACCATGCCAGTCCCCAGAACTCCACATAGCCCACATACAAACCTCCTCTGCTCTCTCAGTGTTACCCCAACATTATCCCCAATCACACTCCCCTACTCATCACTGTGTCCTAGCCCCCAACTCGGGCAGGGACACCCCTGCTTGACCAAAGGCCACACCAGCCACCAGAAGTCTAGCTTCCAACTCATGCCAAGAACCCCTTCTCCACCACAGGCCACACAGGTCAGGAGAACAGAGAGGAAGCAGAAATCAAGAAACAAAACACCCATCTAACAATTAAAAATATCAGAAATCTGCATTTAGATCTATAATCACCCCAAACCCAGATGGCTAGAACACAATCAACAACAGCCAGGGTGCTATGTCACCACCAGAATCCAGCTGTCCCACTACAAGCCCTAAATACTCCAACACAGCTGAAGCACAAAGGCCCAGAAAATAGTCTCATCAAGATCATAAAAGAAAATTTTTCTAACCTCAAGAAGAAGATGCCTATAAAGATAGAAACAGCATATAGAACACCAAATATACTGGACCAGAAAAGCAAGTCTCCTTGACACATAATCAAAACACTAAACATAAAGAACTAAGAAAGAATATTTAACACCACAAGAGAAAAAGACCAAACAACATATAAAGGTAGATCTATTAGAATTACACCTGACTTCTCAATGGGAACTCTGAAAGACAGAAAAGCCTGGGCAGATATGCTGCAGACTCTAAGAGACAACACATGCCAGCCCAGGCTAGCATACCCAGCAAAAACTTCAATCACCATAGATGAAGAAAATAAGATATTCCAAGATAAAGTCAAATTCAAACAATATCTATCTACAAAGCCAGCCCTACAGAAAATACTAGAAAGAAAATGCCAACCCAAGGATGTTAACAACATCCATGAAAATACAGAAATAACTTCATGCCAGCAAAACTAAAAGAAAGAAATACACATACACACACACCACATACACACACACCACCAAATAACCACCACACAACAACAAAATAACAAGAATTAACTATCACTTGTCATTGATAGCTCTCAATATCAATGGACTCAATTCATCAATAAAAGCATAACAGAAAAAATACAAAAAACAGGATCCATCCTTCTGCTACATATAAGAAACACACCTCAACATCAAAAATAGATATTACCTCAGAGTAAAGGGTTGGAAAAGATTTTTCTAGGCAAACAGACCTAAGAAGCAAGTTGGTATAACTATCCCAAAATTTAACAAAGTAGACTTCAAACCAAAATTAATCAAAAGAGATTCACCAAGATAACATTTCAACTTTTAACATCTATGTCCTGAACTCCAAACTCAACGTCACCTAAATCACACATTAACCCTCACATATTGATTGTGGTAAACTTCAATACCCACTCTCACCAACTGACAGGTCATCCAGACAATAACTGAACAGAAATATTGGAGCTATCAGATGTTATGAATCAACACAACAATTTCCAAACACAAAAGAATAAACCTTCTTCTCAGAACTGTGGTGATATTTCATTTGTACACCCCAATAAAACTTATCAGGGAATTGGAGAACAGAGCCAACCATCAAATTAGATATAGAGGTCAGACATGGTGATACACACCTTTAATCCCAGCACTTGAGACCTTCTATCTTTGCTTGGGAAGGACACACACATTTAATCCTAGGAAGTAATGTGGCAGGACACAGACGGGTGTATAAGGTATGAGGAAACAGGAACTCACACTCTGGAGGCTGAGTGTTAGGGACCAAGATTTCAGGAACCAAACATGAACCATGGAAAGTACTAGCTAAGCCAGAGAATAAGTCATAAACCTACCGCCTTCCCCCCTCCCCCAGGGCAGTAACACCTGTTTAATAACTGGAGGCTCCCAAAGATAAGAACATTCCACAGTCAGGTGCCATGGCAACCGAATATAAAGTGCATTCCATGGTCAGGTAGCCTAGCAACAGAACAAATGGCCCCTGACCAGTCACCTTAGCAGACTTCCTGCAGTTGCAGGACCTACACATCTCCCACATTCTGCACGCCTTCCACGTCCCTTCTCCTTCCCTCCTTCCTGCCCCTTCCCCTCCTATGCTATATAAGCCATGTGGAGGAAAATAAAGTTTGGCGGCTTGATCAGAATACTGTCTTGCTGTCCGTCTCTTGTGTCCCCTGTCCTGTCATTTGCTCCCACAGGTGCGTGGCCCCATTGACACCCCGCTGGCTGGGGCAGCTGAGGGTTTCCTAGTGTTAAGAATTGTGACTGGCTGGCTGGCTGGCTTGTTCTATTCCTCTGATCTTTCAGCTATCACCCCAATATCTGGCTCCAGTTTTTGGTTTTTTTTTTTTTATTAATAAGACCATTTAGCAATTCATGTTACACAGAACCTCATATAATTTTCTC
Source organism: Onychomys torridus (assembly GCF_903995425.1). NCBI lineage: Eukaryota > Metazoa > Chordata > Mammalia > Rodentia > Cricetidae > Onychomys > Onychomys torridus. The sequence goes on from NC_050446.1 coordinate 60,041,181, forward strand.
CAAAACTGGCCATATACTCAGTCACAAAGCAAGTCACAACAGGTACAAGAAAACAGAAGTCCTATCAGACCACCATGGATTAAAGCTGTATTTCAACAACAGAAACTACAGTAAGCCTACAAACTCATAGAAAGTGAACAACACTCTACTGAAAGACTACTGTGTCAAGACAGAAATGCAAGAAATTAAAGACTTCATGGAATTCACTGAAAATGAATGCACAACATACCCAAACTTATGGGACACACACACACACACAAATGGGGACTAAAAGGAAAGTACATAGCACTAAGTGCCTACATAAAGAAATAGGGAAAATTTCATAGTAGTAACTTAACAGCACACCTGAAAGCTCTAGAAAAAAAAAAAAGAAGAAGCAAGCTCACCCAAGAGGAATTGATGACAGAAAATAATCAAACTGAAGGCTGAAATCAATAAAATAGAAACAAAATAGAGCAATACAAAGAAGCAATAAAAAAAAAAGAGTTGATTCTTTGAGAAAATGAACTACATAGAAAATCTTTATCCAAACTAACTAAAAGACAGAGAGAGAATATCCAAATTAGCAAAGAATATCCAAATTAACAAAATCAGAAATGAAAAGGGAGATATAACAACAGACACCGAGGAAATCCAAAGAATGGTTAGATTATACTTTAAAAACTTGTACTCCACAAAAGTGGGAAATCTAAATGAAATAGATAATTTTCTTGATAGAAATCACTTCCCAAAGTTAAATCAAGTTCAGATAAACAATTTAAATAAATCTATAACCCCTAATGAGATAGAAGCAGTCATTAGAAGTCTCCTAAACAGGAAAAAGCCCAGAGACAGATGGTTTTAACAAAGACTTCTATCTGACTTTCAAAGACCCAGACATAAATCCACATACCTATGGACACCTGATTTCTTTTTAAAGAAGCCAGAAATACACAATGGAAAAAAAAACAGCATTTCAACAAATGCTGACGGTCTAGCTGGATTGTAAAATAACGCAAATGGATCCACACTCATCACCCTGCACAAAAACCAAGTCCAAGGGGATCGAAGACCCCAACATAAAACCAGACATACAGAACCTTAAGGAAGAGAAAGTGAGGAATAACCTTGAATGCACTGGTGCAGGAGACAACTTCCAGAATGGAACACTGATAGCATAGGCACCAAGATCAACAAATAATAAATAGGCCTCATGAAACTGAAAACCCTCTGTAAAGCAAAGGACACCATTAACAGAACAAAATGAAAGCCTCCAGAATGGGAAAAGATCTTCACCAACTCATCATCTGACAGAAGGCTAGTATTTAAAATATATTTTTTTAAAAACTCAAGAAACTAGACATCAATAAACCAAATAATCCAATTAAAAATGGGATACATATCTAAATATAGAATTCTCAACAGAGGAATCACAAATGACTGAGAAACACTTAAAGAAATGTTCAACAACCTTATCCATTAGAGAAATGCAAATAAAAACTACTTTGAGATCCATCTTACACCTGTCAGAATGGCTAAGATCAAAAACACAAGTGACAGCTCATGCTGGTGAGGATGTAGAAGAAGGAAAACACTCCTTCATTGCTGGTGGGAGTGCAAATTTGTACAGAAACTATGGAAATCAATATGGCAGTTTCTCAGAAAATTAGAAATCAGTCCACTCTACTTCAAGGCCCAGCTATACCACTCTTGGGTATATACCCAAAGGATGTTCCATCCTACCACAAGGACACTTGCTCAACTATGTTCATTGCAACTTTATTCATAAAAACCAGAAACTGGAAGCAATTTAGATATCCCTCAACCAAAGAACAGATGAAGAAAATATGGTAAATTTAGATAACGGAGTATTACTCAGCTGTTTAAAACAATTATGTCATAAAATTTGCAAGCAAATAAATGGAACTAAAAAAGATCATCCTGAGTGAGGTAACTTAGCAAGACAAACATGGTATGCAACGCCACTTATAAGTGGATATTAGCTATTAAGTACAGAATAACCATGCTACAATCCACAGACCCAGAGAGGCTAAGTAACAAGGAGAGCACATGGGGTGAGGGAAGATGCATGGATCTCCCTGGAAAAGAGAAATAGAATATATTTTGTGGGTGTCCTGGGGGTGGGTGGGAATGAGAACAGGAAGGATCAGGCAGGGGAGGGATGGAGGGAGAAAGTACTGAGAGAGATGCCTGAAATTGGGGGGCACTGGAGGGGGAACAATGTGGAAACAAAGTACAGTGAAAATTATTGGAGCTTAGCATAATCATCATCAGAGAGGCTTCATCCAGCAACTGATGGGAGCAGATGAAGAGACCCACAGCCAAATATTAGGAGTAATTCATGGAACCTCGTGGAAGAGGGGAAGAAAGGATTGTAGTAGACAAAGGAATTGAGAACAACACAAGAACACAGCCCACAGAATCAACCAACCAAGGCTCATAGGGGCTCACAGAGACTGAAGTGATAGTCATCAGCCCTGGATGGCTCTAAGCTAGGCCCTCTGCATATATGTGAGGGTTGTGTAGCATGGTGTGCTTGTGGGACTCCTAACAATAGAAGTGGGAGGGAGGGTGTCTCTGGCTCTTTTACCTGGTCTTGGAACACTTTTTCTCATGCTGTGTTGCCTAGTCAGCCTTGATATGAGGGTATATGCCTAGTCTTATTTCATCTTGTTAAGTCATGTTTGGTTGATCTCCCTGAGAGGTCTACTCTTTTTTGAAGGAAACTGGAAGAAGACTGGATCAGGGGGAGAAGGAAGGTATGGGGAAGATTGGGAAGAATGGAAGGAGGGTAAATAATAATTGGGATGTAATGTATGAGAGAAGTATAATAGAGAAAGGAAGGAAAGAAGGTAGGAAGGAAGGAAGGAAGGAAGGAAGGAAGGAAGGAAGGAAGGAAGGAAGGAAGGGATTATCAGAAGTAATTACATTCCTTTATCAGCAATGCAAGGATGCTTTAGTTTAAATTAGTAATTTTTTGAAAATCAGAAAAACACTTACGTGACCATCTAAGAAACCTAAAACTTCGATGTTAATAAAAGTTTACAGTGGTATCAATAATTTTTATTATATACAATGAAAAAAAAACAAAAAAAACAAAACCCCATAGTCCTAACACATATATATTTTGTTTTAAGAAAAAAATTGACTATCAAAAGGCAAAAGTTTAGAGTGATCTTTTCAACAAATCTGGGAAGATGATAGCAGCTAGTAATTGAAAAATCCATATCCAGGGTCTGAAACTCTATGAATTTGAGGTCTGGCATAGATTTAGTTACCATAGCTTTATTTCATTTTTTAAAAATGGAATTTAGGACTCCCATCTGGACCAGAGGTGAGTGCCTAGGTTATAGTCAGAGAGGAAACTGTGCCTGGTCCCACCACTGGACACAGGCCACCCCGGGAGGACCTGATCAACTTGGCCCCAGTTGCCTGCCAATCGGGGGACCCTGGGAGAAGGTACCCCTTTTCCAAGACTGCAGGCAGATACTGCAGTCTCCACACCCTGCCCCCACACCCATCTGCTGGAGACCACAGCAATTTCCTGAGACTCAGAGACCAGCCCCCAGGTTCCATCCTGCCCTGGAACTCCCATCTGGACCAGAGACCAGAGGAACTCCCATCTGGACAAGAGGAGCTCCCATCTGGACAAAATAAGGAGACACAAGGGACTTCCCAAGACTCAGAGTCCAGCCCCCAGCTCCTATCCGGCCAGTACTCTCATCTGGACCAGTGCTCCCATCTGGCCCAGAACTTCCATCTGGACCAGAGAGAGGCTCCCTAAATCTGTCAACTCTCTCTGGACCAAGTACACTGATAAGACCAAGAACGAACACAAGAGGAGATGGGCAAACGTCAAGGCAGAAGTACATACATCAAAACAAAGAGCAATACAGCATCACCAGAACCTAGCCCTTCTCCAACAGCTAGACCTGAACATCATGGAATGGAAGAAAAAGAAGAAAACAACCTTATAAGTAACATCATGAAGAGGCTAGAGCCTTATATAGAAGAAATCAAAAATAAAGTCGAGGAACAGACAAACAAAAAATGGGAAGAATGCTCTAAAAAATTAGAGGAAAAGACAATTAAAGCAGAAAAAAAACAATAAATCCTTGAATGAAAATCATGAAAAAGCAAGGGAGACAATCAAAGACCTGAAGAGGGAAATGGAAAAATTGAAGAAGACACTAGCAGAAGGAATGTTGGAAAAAGAAAATCTGAGTAAACAAACAGGAACTTCAGAGGCAAATATAACCAACAGAATGCAAGAGATGGAAGAGAGGATCTCTGGTGTTGAAGATATGGTAGAAGAAATAGAATCATCAGTCAAAGAAAACACTAAAGCCAACAAAGTCATGACCCAAAATGTCCAAGAAATTTGGTACACCATGAAAAGACCAAACCTATGAATAATAGGGATAGAGGAAGGGGAAGAATACCAACTCAAAGGCACAGAAAATATATTTAACAAGATCATAGAAGAAAACTTTCCCAACTTAAAAAAGGAAATGCCTATGAAGATACAAGAAGCCTATAGAACAACAAACAGACTAGACCCCCCAAAAAAGTCCCCTCGGCACATAATAATTAAACAATTAAACATACAGAATAAAGAAAGAATATTAAGGACAGCAAAGGAAAAAGGCCAAGTGACTTATAAAAGCAAACCCATCAGAACAACACCCGATTTCTCGATGGAGACTTTGAAAGCCAGAAGGACCTGGACAGATATAATGCAGACACTAAGAGACCATGGATGCCAGCCTAGACTAATATACCCAGCAAAACTCTCAATCATCATAGATGGAGTGAACAAGACTTTCCAAGACAAAAACAGATTTAAACAATACTTATCTACAAACCCAGCCCTGCAGAAAGCACTAGAAGGAAAATTCCAATGTAAGGAAGGCAGATACACCCATGAAAACACAGGCAATAGATAACACCACAGCAGTAAACCCCAAAGAAGAGTACACACACACTACCACCAAAAAATAAAAATAACAGCAGGAACAAACAATCACTGGTCATTAATATCCCTTAATATCAATGGACTTAATTCACCTATAAAAAGACAAAGACTAACAGAATGGATATGAAAACAGGACCCATCTTTATGCTGCATACAAGAAACTCACCTCAAATTCAAAGACAGACACCTCATAAGAATAAAAGGCTGGGAAAAGATTTTCCAATCAAATGGTCTTAAGAAGCAAGCTTGTGAAGCCATCTTAATATCCAGCAAAATAGACTTCAAACTAAAATCAATCAAAAGAGATGATGAAGGACATTACATACTCATCGCAGGAAAGATCCACCAAGATGAAGTCTCAATTCTGAAAATTTATGCCCCAAACACAAGGGCACCCACATATGTAAAAGAAACATTACTAAAGCTTAAATCACATATAAAACCCCAAACATTAATAGTGGGAGACTTCAACACCCCACTTTCACCTCTGGACAGATTGGCCAAATTGAAACTTAACAGAGACATAATGGACTTAACTGATGTTATGGCTCAAATGGACTTAATTGATATCTACAGAATATTCCACCCAAACAAAAAAGAATATACCTTCTTCTCAGCACCCCATGGAACCTTCTCTAAAATCGACCACATACTTGGCCACAAAGCAAATCTCAACAGATACAAAACATTTGGAATAACCCACTGTGTTCTATCAGACCACCATAGTTTAAAGTTAGATTTCAACAAAAAAAAAAAAAAAACTACAGAAATCTTACAATCTCATGGAAACTGAACAATGCTCAACTGAATCACCAATGGGTTAAGGAAGAAATAAAGAAAGAAATTAAAGACTTCCTAGAGATCAATGAAAATGAATACACCACATACACAAACTTATGGGATACTATGAAAACAGTGCTAAGAGGGAAATTCATAGCACTGAATGCACACATAAGGAAGCTGGGGAAATTTCATGCTAGTGACTTGACAGCACACCTGAAAGCCCTTGAACAGGAAGAAGCAAAGTCTCCCAGGAGGAACAGATGCCAGGAAATTATCAAATTGAGAGCTGAAATCAATAAAATAGAAATAAAGAGAACAATACAGAGGATTGATGAAACAAAGAGTTGGTTCTTTGAGAAGATCAACAAGATAGACAAGCCCTTATCCAAACTAACCAAAAGACAGAGGGAGAGCATCGAAATTAACAAAATCAGAAATGAAAAGGGGGACATAACAACAGACCATGAGGAAATCCAGAGAATCATCAGATCATACTTCAAAAACCTCTACTCCACAAAACTGGAAAATCTAAAAGAAATGGATAATTTTTTGGATAGGTACCACATACTTAAGTTAAATCAAGACCACATAAACCATTTAAATAGTCCAATAACCCCTAAGGAAATAGAATCAGTCATTAAAAGTCTCCCAACCAAAAAAAAGCCCTGGACCTGATGGTTTCTCTGCAGAATTCTACCAGATCTTCAAAGAAGACTTAATACCAATACTCTTTAAATTGTTCCACACAATAGAAGAAGAAGGCATATTACCAAACTCCTTCTATGAGGCTGCAATTACCCTGATTCCCAAAACAAACAAAGATGCAACAAAGAAAGAGAACTACAGACCGATCTCCCTCATGAACATTGATGCAAAAATACTCAATAAAATTCTGGAAAACATACTCCAAGAACACATCAAAACAATTATCCACCATGATCAAGTAGGCTTCATACCAGGGATGCAAGGGTGGTTCAACATACGAAAGTTCATCAATGTAATACACCATATAAACAAACTCAAGGAAAAAAAACACATGATCATCTCACTAAATGCAGAAAAGGCATTTGACAAAATCCAACTCCCCTTCATGATGAAGGTCTTGGAGTGATCAGGAATACAAGGAACATACCTAAACATAATAAAGGCAATCTACAGCAAGCCAACAGCCAACATCAAATTAAATGGAGAGAAACTCAAAGCAATACCACTAAAATCAGGAACAAGGCAAGGCTGTCCCATCTCCCCCTACTTATTCAATATAGTACTTGAAGTTCTAGCCAGAGCTATAACACAACATAAAGAGATTAAGGGGATACAAATTGGAAAGGAAGAAGTCAAGCTCTCCCTATTTGCAGATGACATGTTAGTATACATGAGTGACCCCAAAAATTCAACCAAGGAACTGATACAGCTAATAAAAACCTTCAGCAACATTGCAGGATACAAGATCAACTCAAAAAAAATCAGTAGCCCTCCTATATACAGTAGACAAACAGGCTGAGAAGGAAATCAGAGATACATCACCCTTTACAATAGCCAGAAATGTTATAAAATACCTTGGGGTTACTCTAACTAAGCATGTGAAGGACCTAGATGACAAGAACTTTAAGTCCCTGAAAAAAGAAATTGAAGAAGATGTCAGAAAATGGAAAGATCTCCCATGCCCATGGATAGGCAGGATTAACATAGTAAAAATGGCGGTCTTACCAAAAGCAATCTACAGATTCAATGCAATTCCCATCAAATTACCAACACAATTCTTCACAGATCTGGAAAGAATAATACTCAACTTCATATGGAAAAACAAAAAACCCAGGATAGCCAAAAGAATCCTGTACAATAAAACAACCTCTAGAGGCATCACAATCCCCGACCTCAAGCTCTACTACAGAGCTACTGTAATAAAAACAGCTTGGTACTGTCATAAAAACCGACATGTGGACCAATGGAATCGAATTAAAGACCCTGACATTAACCTGCACACCTATGAACATATAATTTTTGACAAAGAAGCCAAAACTGTACAATGGAAAAAAGAAAGCATCTTCAACAAATGGTGCTGGCATAACTGGATATCAATGTGTAGAAGGCTGCAAATAGATCCATATCTGTCACCATGCACAAACCTTAAATCCAAGTGGATCAAAGACCTCAACATAAATCCAGCTACTCTGAACCTGATAGTAGAGAAAGTAGGAAGTACTCTTGAACACATTGGCACCAGAGACCACTTCCTAAATATAACACCAGTAGCACAGACACTGAGAGAAACAATCAATTGTCGCGCCTGCCTCGACCAGCAAGGAAGACGCGACACCGGGATCCTTCTCATTACAGTTTAATCAGACCTTTGATTAGTTACATTGTGTCTCTCTCCCCTGGGGCAAGCCTCTCCCAGCACCTAAGTAGGGCTGGGCTGCCAACCCCAAGCAGCCACGTGGGCACTGTCCACAGGTTCACGCATATGCCAGCAACACACGAATCCAGCCATAGCCAAATAAGGAGCTGTTTACCATAAAGAGTGTTTGCCATCGGGAAGGCAGAGGGTAGAAGCCAGAGCCATCTTTAGGGTGCGGCTACACGCGGCTCTCTACAATCAATCAATGGGACCTGTTGAAACTGAGAAGCTTTTGTAGAGCAAAGGACACAGTCAACAAGACAAAGAGACAGCCTACAGAATGGGAAAAGGTCTTCACCAACCCCACATCTGACAGAGGGCTGATATCCAGAATATATAAAGAACTCAAGAAATTAGACATCAAAATGCCCAACAGTCCAATTAAGAAATGGGCTATAGAACTAAACAGAGAATTCTCCACAGAGGAAGTTCAAATGGCTGAAAGACATTTAAGGAATTGCTCAACATCCCTAACTATCTGGGAAATGCAAATCAAAACGACTCTGAGATACCACCTTACACCTGTCAGAATGGCTAAGATCAAAAGCACAGAAGATAGCTTATGCTGGAGAGGATGTGGAGCAAGGGGAACTCTCCTCCACTGCTGGTGGGAATGCAAGCTTGTACAGCCACTTTGGAAATCAATATGGTGCTTCCTTAGAAAATTGGGAATTTATCTCCCCCAAGACCCAGCTATAGCACTCTTGGGCATATATGCAAGGAATGCTCAATCATACCACAAGGGCATTTGCTCAGCTATGTTCGTATCAGCTTTGTTTGTAATAGCCAGAACCTGGAAACAACCTAGATGCCCTTCAACTGAAGAATGGATAAAGAAAATATGTTACATATACACAATGGAGTACTACTCAGCAGAGAAAAACAATGACATCATGAGGTTTGCAGTCAAATGATGGATCGAGAAAAAATCATCCTGAGTGAGGTAACCCAGACTCAGAAGGACAAACACGGCCTGTACTCACTCATAGGAGGATACTAGATGTAAAACAAAGATAACTAGACTGCTACACAACTCCAGGGAGGCTACCTAAAAAACGGGACCCTAGGAAAGATGCAGGGATCACCCAATAACAGAGAAATGGATGAGATCTACATGAACAACCTGGACGACAGTGGGAGTAATGAAGGGCAAGATTTGAAGGAAAAAAAGCTTAGGGGAGCAGGAGATCCCAGCTGGATCAAGAACAGAAAGGGAGAATGAGGAATAACAGACCATGATAAATGAAGACCACATGAGAACAGGAATAGGCAGAATGCTCGAGAGGTCCCCAGAAATCCACAATGATATATCCTCTATAGTCTGCTGGCAATGGTCGAGAGAAAGCCTGATCTGACCTAGTCTGGTTATCAGATGGCCAAACACCCTAACAGTTGTCTTGGAACTCTCATCCAATAACTGATGGAAGTGGATGCAGAGATCCTCAGCCAGGCCCCAGGTAGAGCTCCAGGTGTCCAACTGTCGAGAAGGAGGAGGGACTGCAAGAGCGTAAATTGTTGAATCCAAGATTATAAAAAGCACAGGGACAAATAGCCAAACTAATGGAAGCACATGAATTATGAACCAAAGGCTGTGGAGCCCCCAGCTGGATCAGACCCTCTGGATAAGTGAGACCATTGAATAGCTTGGTCTGTTTGGGAGGCATCCAGGATGTGGGACCAGGATCTGTCCTTGGTGCATGAGCTGGCTGTTTGAAACCTTGGGCTAGCAGGGGGACACTTTGCTCAGTCTGGAAGGAGGTGACAGGACCTGCCTGTACTGAATCCACCATGTTTAAATGAATCCCCAGGGTTGCCTTGATCCTGGAGGACATGGGAATGGAGGGGAGGGGCTGGGGGGGAGGCAGGGGTGGGCGCGGGAGGGGGGAGGACGGGGGAACCCACGGCCAATGTATAGAATTTAAAACACATAATAATAAAGAAAAAATTATTTATTAAAAAATTGGGATTTAGTAGGATTTTAGCCTTTGGTTTGGCCAGGATTTAATATCCAAATGTGAAAACTGGGGCAAAGCGTTTGTCCACACCTCAATTCTTAGAGACCCCACCCCTGGGAGGAGTCTGGTTTCGGGCGAGCTGTTGTCCTCTCAGGCTTGCTTATAAGACTTCCACCTGAAAGTGAGGCCTGTCCACTCAGATAACAGCGACAGATGCATGAGAGCAGGAATATTCTGCCCTAGAAAAGCCCTTTCTAGGCAGGAAACGGGCAATGGTTGGGGTAGTCCCCACCTCACCTGATTCTGGAAGCTTGGGCCTTCATCAACACATGATATCATTGGGTATAAATTATAGCACATGTTCTCAAGATGGCTTCCTTGCAATATGAACATGAAGAAAGCACTCCCTCTAGAGCTGGAATTTTAATCCACTACCAGAGAGTGTTGCTGTGTTTTCACCGTCTTGACAGAAAACATCAAGAAACTGGTTTCTCCATTTGTATTTGTTGGCAGATGGTACAATGTGCAAAAATTTCCCCTTATACTATTAGTTTCCATCTTTTTATTCTTTCTAATAAATTTGGTTCTGCTTTCATTCTGTCTCAATAATCTACTGTCCACAGCAGCTTCTTCTTTTGACCCACCATCCCAGAGGAAACTTGAGATTGTAGAACTATGTTGTAGACCTGTGAACTTATCTGACTATTAAGATGAACAGCACCACAGAGGTGCAAGTTGTGCACACGGTGAGCAGTCAGGGGCTCACTGTAGGCACTGAATTGTCCTCACAGAGCCAACTCTCAGAGCCTTTCTCTTTAGCCTCCTTTAAGTCCAAGGTTGACTGTGGGACTTGTAATAAGAGGACATTGTACACCACTGGCTGCATCTGTTGAAGTGAAGCATTGGATCCACTTTTAAATTGCACATCTTGGAAAAGGTAGGGTATTCCCACAAGTGTATCTAGAACCCTATTGATTAGTCCTTAGATGTTTACTTGGTTTACACTAAAATAATTGTACTTTCACAGCTTAGCTTAATTTTGAAAATATTATGTATTTCTTCAATAGCCAAACATTAGGATTATATGCTGTGTATTTGAATATGGACTCTTTGGATTGAAGCACACTGCTATTCATGTCTTACACAAAAAAAGTTGTGCTATATGGTAAACATATTTGTAATGTATGATTTGCTGAAATAAGAATGCTGTGCAGAACAGTTTTTATGTTGTAAGTCTGTCTGTGCACATGCATGTGCACATAAGCATATATTCTTACAGAAAATTCTGAACTTCAGTAAGTCTGTGCAACCCTTTGCTACCATGTGTAATGTCCAATTAGTAATGAGCTGATTTATATCATGTAACTAAAGCCAGTTCCCCTGAGTCAGTTTGTCACTTGGTGTATCACATTGAGAAACATCCCACTGAGTGTGTTATTGTTCAATGTATAGTATTTTTGTGTAATGTTCTCCCTCTTCCTCAGAGAACTGTTACATAGATACTGGCACTAAATTTCTAGACAATAGTAATAAAATTTAAATATATTCAAAAAAGATAATACAAAAGAAAGTATCTAAAATATTCTTGGTTTTAATTTTAGCTCAGGAAAGTTAGTTTGTCAAGGTACCACTATGGAGAATTTAAGAAAAAAAAATTGCCAACTTAAATGCATCCACAAAAACACAGGCAACAGATGACCCCACACCAACAAATTCCAAAGAAGGGAAACACACAACACTAGTCCCCCAAAAATAAAAAGTATTAACAAACACTGGTCAATAATATCCCTTAATATCAATGGATTCAATCATTTGAATTGGCACAGGCTAACAGAATGGATATGAAAACAGGATCCATTCTCCTGCTGCATACAAGAAACACACCTCAACTTCAAAGACAGACACTACTTCAGAGTAAAGGGCTGGGAAAAGTCTTTCCAATTAAATGGACTTAAGAAGCAAGGTGGGGTAGCTATTCTAATATCTAACAAAATAGACTTCAAACTAAAATTAATCAAAAGAGATTGAGAAGAACATTACATATTCATCACAGGAAATATTCATCAAGATGAAGTCTCAATTCTGAACATTTATGCCCCAAATATAAGGGCACTCATATTTGTAAAAGAAACATTACTATAGCTTAAACTGCACATTAAACTCCACACACTAATAGTGGGAGACTTTACCACACCACTCTCAACAATGGACAGGTCTGCCAGACAGAAACTTAACAGAGACATAAGGGAACTAACAGATGTCATGACTCAAATGGACTTAATAGATATCTACAGAACATTCTACCCACACACAAGAAAATATACCTTCTTCTCAGCACCTCTTGGAACCTTCTTTAAAATTAACCACATACTCCCTAACAAGGCAAATCTCAACAGATACAAAAACATCGGAATAACCCCCAGTATTTTGTCAGACCACCATGGCTTAAAGTTAGACTACAACAACACAAATTACAGAAAGCCTTTAAACTCATGGAAACTGAATAATGCTCAACTGAATCACCAATGGGTCAAGGAAGAAATAAACAAATTAAAGGCTTCCTAGAATTCGATGAAGATTAATGTACAACATATCGAGACTTAGGAGACACTATAAAAGCAGTACTGAGAGGAAAGTTCATAGCTCTAAATGCCCACATAAAGTAGTTGGAGAAATCTCACACTAACAACTTAACAGCACACCTGGAAACTCTAGAACAAAAAGAAGCAAACTCACCCATGAGGAGAAAATGCCAGGAAATAATCAAATTGAGGGCTGAAATCAATAAAACAGAAACAAAGAGAATAACACACACACAAAAAAAAAAAATCAATGAAACAAAGACGTGGTTCTTTGACAAAATCAACAAGACAGACAAATCCTTATCCAAACTAACAAAAAGGCAGAGAGAAAATATCCAAATTAACAAAATCCGAAAGGAAAAGCGAAATATAACAACAGACCACAAGGAAATCCAGAGAATCATCAGGTAATACTTCAAAAACCTGTACTCCACAAAATTAGAAAATGTAAAAGAAATGGACAATGTTCTGGATAGGTCCCACATACCAAAATTAAATCAAGACCAGATAAACATTTAAATAGACCTATAACCCCTCAGGAAATAAAAGCAGTCATTAAAAGTCTCCAAGCCCCACCCCCCAAAAAAAAAAACCACAAACACAGGACAAGATGATTTCAGCACAGAATTCTACCAGAATTTCAAAAAAGAGCTAATACCAATACACCTCAAATTGTTCCACACAATAGAAACAAACGGAACATTGCCAAACTCTTCTTATGAGGCTACAGTTACCCCAATACACAAACCCCACAAAGATGGAACAAAGAAAGAGAATTACAAATCAATTTCCCTCATGAATGTTGATGCAAAAATACTCAATAAAATACTGGTAAACCGAATCCAAAAACATATCAAAAAATCACCACCATAATTAAATAGGCTTCATCAGAGAGATGCAGGGATGGTTCAACATACAAAAGTCTGTCAATGTAATCCATCATATAAACAAAGTGAAAGAAAAAAAACCCACATGATCATTTCATTCGATGCTGAAAAAGCCTTTGAGAAAATCCAACAACCCTTCGTAATAAAGGTTTTGGAGAGATCAGGAATACAAGGAACATATCTAAACATAATAAAGGCAATTTACAGCAAGCTGCCAGCTAACATCAAATTAAAGAGAGAAAAACTCAAAGCAATTCCACTAAAATCAGGAACAAGACAAGGCTGTCTACTCTTCCCATATCTATTCAATATAGTACTGGAAGTTCTAGCTAGAGCAATAAGACAACAAAAGATCAGGGGATACAAACTGGAAAGGAAGAAGTCAAACTTCCACTATTTGCAGATGATATGATAGTCTATGTAAGTGACCCCAAAAATTCTACCAGGGAATCCCTACAGCTAATAAACACCTTCAGCAATGTGGTGAGATACAAGGTTAACTAAAAAAAATCAGTAGCCCTCCTATATACTAATGATAAATGGACCAAGAAAGAAATCAGAGAAACATCACCCATTACATTAGCCACAAATAATATAAAATACCTTGGGGTAACTCTAGCCAAACAAGTGAAAGACCTGTATGACAATAATTTAAGTCCTTGAAGAAAAATATCATAGAAGATACCAGAAAATAGAAAGATCTCTCATGCTCATGAACAGGTAGAACCAACATAATAAAAATGGCAATCCTACCAAAAGCATCTACAGATTCAGTGCAATCAATGTCAAAATCCCAACATAATTCTTCACAGACCTCAAAAGAACAATACTCAACTTCATATGGAGAAACAAAACACCTAAGATAGCTACAATAATACTTTACAATAAAGCAACTTCTGGAGGCATCACCATCCCTGACTTCAAGCTCTACTATAGAACTATAGTAATAAAAACAGCTTCATAATGGACCAATGGAATCAAATTGAAGATCCTGACATTAATCCATACACCTATGAACACCTGATTTTTAACAAAGAAGCCAAAACTATACAATGGAACAAAAGAAAGCATCTTCAACAAATGGTGTTGGCATAACTGGATGTCAACATATAGAATATTGCAAATAGATACATACCTATCACCATGCACAGAACTGAAATCCAAGTGGATTAAGGACCTCAACATAAATCTAGCTACATTGAACCTGAGAGAGGAGAAAATAGATAGTAGCCTAGTATGCACTGGCACAGGAGACCACTTACTAAATATAACATCAGTAGCACAGACACTGAGAGCAACAATTGGTAAGTGGGACCTTCTGAAACTGAGAAGCTTCTGTAAGGCAAAGGACACAGTAAATTAGACAAAACTACAGCCTACAGAATGGAAAAAATCTTCACCAACCCCACATCCGACAGAGGACTGATCCCCAAAATATATAAAGAACTCAAGAAGCTAGAGAACAAAATACCAAACAATCCAGTTTTGAAAATGGGCTACAGATCTAAACAGAGAAGAATCCCAAATGGCCAAAAGACATTTAAGGAACTGCTCGACATCCTCAGTTATCAGAGAAATGCAAATCAAAATGACTCTGATATATCATATTACACCTGTCAGATGGCTAAGATCAAAAACACAGATGACAGCTTCTATTGGAGAGGATGTGGAGCAAGGGAAACACTCCATCACTGTTGGTGGGAATGCAAACTTGCACAGCCACTTTAGATCAGTAGGGTGAATTCTCAGAAAATTGGGAATCAATCTACCTCAAGACCCAAGGATACCATTCTTGGGCATATACCCAAGGGATGCTCAATCATAGCACAAGGACACTTGCTCAACTTGTTCATAGCAGCATTATTTATAATAACTAGAACCTGGAAACAACCTAGAAGCCCCTCAACCAAAGACTGGATAAAGGAAACATGATACATATACACAATGGAGTATTACTCAGCTGTAAAAACAAAACAAAACAAAACAAAACAATTGCATCATGAAATTTGCAGGCAAATGGATGGAACTAGAAAATATCATCCTGAGTAACCCTGACTCAGAAAGACAAGCATGGTATGTACTCACTCATAAGTGGATACTACATGTAAAGCAAAGGATAATCAGACTACAACCCACAGCTCCAGAGAAACTAGGAAACAAGGAGGATCCTAAGAGAAATACATGGATCACCTTGGGAAGGGGAAACAAAGGAAATCTCCATGAGTAAACTGGGAATGATAGGGAGCAATAGAGGGGAGGGGATGGGGGATGAGAACATGGGGGAACAAGACAGTTGAGCTGAGGGAGGAACAGAGTGGGAGAGCAATGAAAGAGATATCTTGACAGAGGGAAACATTTTGGGTTAAGGGAGAAATCCGGTATTAGGGAAATTCCCAGGAATCCACAAAGACAATCCCAGATTAGACTACTAGCAATAGTAGTGAGGGTACCTGAACTGGCCTACCCTGGTAATCAGATTGTTGAATCGCTAACTTCCATCATAGAGCCTTCATCAAGTAACTAATGGAAGCAGCCGATCACTAGGCTGAGCTCCCAGAGTCCAGGTGAAGAGAGGGAAGAGGGATTACATGAGCAAGGGTGGTCAAGATCATGATGGGAAATCAATAGAGACAACCGAACCAAGCTCATAGGAACTCACAAACTTTAGACCAACAGCTGTGGTACATGAGACTGAACTAGACCCTCTGCATATGGGAGACAGTTGTGTAGCTGAGTCTGTTTGAGGGACCCCGGCAGTGTGATCACAATCTATTCCTGGTGCAAAAACAGGCTTTCAGGATCCCATTACGTATGGTAGAATGCCTTGCTCACCCTTGATTCAGCAGGGAGGGGCTTGGTCCTGCCTCAACTAAATGTACCAGACTTTGCTGACCCCTCCATGAGAGGACTCACCTTTTTGGAGGAGGGGAAGGTAGGGGGAGCAGGAGGAGAGATGACAGAGGGATCTGTGGTTGGTACATAAAATGAATTTTAAAATTTTTAAAGAAAAAATGCACCAAGAATTGTGGCCCTCAAAATCCACGTATTAAAACCTATGCCTTGCAATAGCTGAGAGAAAGCCTGATCTGACCTAGTCTGGTTATCAGATGGCCAAACACCCTAACTGTCATGCTGGAACTCTCATCCAATAACTGATGGAAGTGGATGCAGAGATCCTCGGCCAGGCCCCAGGTGGAGCTCCAGGACTCCAATTGTCGACAAAGAGGGGGAACTGTAAGAGTGTGAATTGTTGAGACCAAGATTGGAAAAGCACAGGGACAAATAGCCAAACTAATGGAAACACATGAATTATGAACCAAAGGCTGTGGAGCCCCCAGCTGGATCAGGCCCTCTGGATAAGTGAGACAATTGAATAGCTTGAACTGTTTGGGAGGCCCCCAGGCAGTGGGACCCGGACCTGTCCTTAGTTCATGAGCTGGCTGTTTGGAACCTTGGGCTTACACAGGGACACTTTTCTCAGCCTGGAATGGGGGGACTGGACCTGCCTGTACTGAATCCAACAGGTTGAATTGAATCCCCAGGGGAGTCTTGGCTCTGGAGGAGATGGGAATGGAGGGGAGGTGCTGGGGGAAAGGTGGGGGTGGGGGCGGGAGGGGGGAGGACAGGGGAACCTATGGCTGATGTGTAAAATTAAAACACAAATATAATAAATAAAAACGGAGGAAAAAAACTCTATGCCCTGATGTTATGATATTTGGAGGTGAGGCTCTCTGAGAGGAGATTATAAGGGCAGAATCCTTATCAAACTGATTAATGCCCTTGCATAGAGGCCTCAGAGAACTCCCAAGCTCCTTCTTCCATGCACAGTTCCAATGAAAAGACTTTTTATCTGTAAATTGGGTAGTTAGACCTACCAAATACTGAATTTACTAGATGTTGAATCTGCCAGCACTTTGCTTGTAGAGTTCTCAGCCTTCATAACTATGGCAAATATACACTGTTTATAAGTCAATTGACCAAGGAATTTTCTTATTGAAACTCTTTCTCTAGCCAGCTCAACCTGCACTACTGAAAATAGGTATGAAAACACCATTTGGGAGGAGCCTTTCACTGTGCCTAAAGCTATAACACCAGGTGTGGCGGTACAGGAGAATGTCTCCCAACCACCTCTCTGAGCCTAGGCATCCTGCATACACGGGACTAATCACTACCATTAGTTTGGAGCCAATAACAGCCAACTTTGAGGGACCAATCATGGTGTCTTACCTTTAGTTGGCAAGAACACCGGAAATATGCCCCTTCTGGTCAAGGTGTAGATGTTGCAGGGTCATCTAGACTTCACCAAAGTGTGTGATCGTCTGGAACAAAATCTATTCAACAATGTTGGTTGTGTCTGTACCTTTGGCAACCAGGGAAACCAGCTGTGCTCATCACATAGAGTTCTCTAAATGTCTAAGGAAAGTTCCAGATGGCTGATGCCTCTGTAAGGATAATCCAACTGGCTAACTGGCTGATAACTCTTGTGTTCAAGAAATCCATGGAAGCAAAGGAGAGTCTAATAGCTGCCAATTATGGAGTTAAATTTCTTCATCTACTACTGTCTTGTCTTAATTACATATACATGAACATTAAGAGGTCTGCTAACAATAAGAGCTTAAGGAACTTATCAACACTAACCATCACTGTAACAGTTCTTTACCAGTACTTTAAGAAAATAGAAGTGCATCCATCTACCCTCTTTCTCAGAACCAAATAGGACACATAGAAGCCAGCAACATGGTTCAGCAAGTAAAGACACCTGCTGCCAGACCTGAGAACCTGAGTTCAATCTTTGGTGCACACACAGTGGAAGGAGAGAACTGACTCCCAACCATTGTCTGCTGACCTTCAAACACAGCTGTAGCACACAACCACCCCCATGCAAAGAAGACACAAATACAAACGTAATTTAAAAATCTCTAAAGAGGACCCAGCCTACTGAACACAAAAATGTTGAGTCATTATTTTCCACATACTGTTCAAAACTGTGGGCATTAAACAAACTGGCTTAAGAATATGGCAGAAGGGCAGAGAATTAATCCTCAGGAAAAAAATATATATGTAGAAGGTAAGGGAAAGCTGTAGTTTGAATTTCAGTTGCCTCTATATGCTCATGTTTTTGGATGCTTCCTTTACAAGAGGTGACAGTGCTTGAGTAGGAGGCATAGCTGACGGAAGTGGGTCATTGAGGGCTGGCCTCTGAGGGTAACTTAATAGCCTAGTCTTGCTTTGGAGCCACACTCTGCTTCCTGCTTATCCCTCAAATGGGACCTGCTGCCTCAAGCTCCCTCTGTCATGGACAGGAGTTGTCCCATCATAATCATTTATTTCCTCCCTCTGATGGACATGAGCCTCTGAAACAGGAGCAAAAATAAATCCGTCCTCCCTTAGGCTGCTTCTGCCAGGCATTTGATCAAAGTAACTAATCCAGCTAGTGGAAGGGCAATGTTGGGGGACCAAGATGTCAGGAACCAAACATGAACCATGGAAAGTACTAGCTAGACCAGACAACAAGTCATAAGCCCCTTCCCAGAGCAGTAACCAGAGGCCCCCAAAGATAAGAGAACATCCCATAGTCAGGTGCCATGACAACTGAATGTAAAAAGCATTCCATGGTCAGGTAGCCTAGCAACAGAATAAACTGCCCCTGACCAGTGACCTTAGCCGACATCTCGCAGTTGCACGATCTGCCTCACACGTCTTGCACCCCTTCCATGTTCTACACACCCCTATTCCCTTTCCCTCCTTCCTGCCCCTTCCCTTCTTATGCTATATAAGCCATGCAGAGAAAAATAAAGATTGGTGGCTTGATCAGAATTCTGTCTTGCTGTCCTCTCTTGGTGTCGCTCTTCCCTTTCATTCTCTCCCACAGGTGGGTCGCACCCCCCCCCCGTGCCCCCCCCCCCCCCCCCCGTTGAAACCCCGCTGGCCGGGGCAGGGCAGAGTGTGCAGAGGCCAAATAGAATGTGAGATGTTATTTAAAAAAAAATAAGGGCTGGAGAGATAGCTCAGTGGTTAAGAGCACCAACTGCTCTCCCAGAGGTCCTGAGTTCAATTCCCAGCAACCACATGGTGGCTCACAACCACCTGTAATGAGATCTGGCACCCTCTTCTGGCCTGCAGTCATATGTGCTGTATACATAATAAATAATAAATAAATCTTTTAAAAAAATTAAACAGGGTGGGTGAGTTTAAAGAAGGGAAACACGGCTGAGGGGACAACGTGGTGCTCATCTAGCACATACAACACCATGGGTTGGACAACCTATACTATACACCCCATAATCATCAATAATTCTGATTTCTGCTCCAAAAAGGTGAGATAAAATGAGAAAAAGAAGACTTATTTATTCATTACACATAAATGTAAGGCAATAAGCTTCTTATTGTTGTTTAAGACAGACTTCATAATGTAGTCCAGGCTGCATCAAACGTTCAATCCTCCTGCTTCAACCTCCAAAGTGCCAGTATTATAGGTATGTATCACCATAACTGGATTGACTGTTTACATAATTTATTACATTGGCCATTTTCAATCTTACAACCAGAGAATGGAGGCTCAGAGAAATGTAGTTTTCTTAGCAAGGACAAGAAGTAGAAATCAAATAAGGATGTATCTGTTTCACCATTCCTTTTATTAATCAACAAAACTAAGATTCCCAGGAAATTTAAATTGTGCAATAGTCTAACATGCAAACATGGGCATGCAAGCTGTCTACACTTGGGCAGCACAGGCGAGGACCCACCAAAGAATGTGTTGTTTTGCCATGAACAAGAAAGTAAGAGCACAAAGAGCAGCAGCTTGCTAATTTACCTGTGAAGGACCCCCACAATCCTAGGGCTCATGTTGAAAACATACCGACAAGAATGCAACAGTCCATGCTATCTTCTTCAGACACTGGCAACCAGCACAGTCAGAAGCCTGCCTCTGCATTTTATACAGCATGCCCACATTATATTTTAACTGTGCCTCTTCATTTTCCCACCAGCCCAAGTTGTGTACATGTCCATGACAGTAGTCACTTTGCTCATGCTGTAAATATCTAATAAGCAGCTTATGAGAAGAAAGGTCTATTTCAGCTCACAATTGGGGAATATAGTCTATGGTCATAAGGAAGGCACAAGAGCAAGAATGTTGAGGTGTCTGGTCACATTGTATCCATCCACAGTCAGGAAGCAGACAGAGGCAGATGTGGATGCCCTGGTGCTTTCTTCTTTCCATTCAGTCAGATGCTAGACCATGGGATGTGCTGCCACATTTAGAGTGGGTCTTCCTACCTCAATCACTTCAGGAACCTTCCTCAGAGACAGGGCTAGAGGTTTGTTTCTGTGGTAATGTTAAATACCATCAAGCTGACAGTCAAGATTAACCATCACATCCACCATCTCCAAAAATCCACATTTCAGAACTAGATACAGGCTGCATATCTCTCATCCAAGACCACAAAACATGAAATCCTCCAAAACCCAAAGCTTTTTACCCGATAGCATTGTGTCATGAGAGGATAATTCCTCGCCTGACCTCATGAGACCAAGTGCAAGCAAAATGCTGGACCATTAAAAATATTCTGTAAAGTTACCTGAGGCTATGTGAAGCATAAATGACTTTTGTATTTAGACTTGAGTATTTTACCTAAAATAACTCCTTGCAATTCCTTATGAAGACGCACATATTCCAAAAACGAGGGGGGGGATCTAAAATCCAAACCTTTCTCAAAGCAGATCAAAGAAACTCAATGAGTATTCAAACCTATTCACAGCATTTTCACCTCAGTCCCATTTCATTCCTCTGTCTAGAATTCTGTTTCTCCATAGTTTCCTGTGTAACTTCTGCTAATGCTACATGGCCCCCATAAGTACCACTTTCTCCTTAAAACTGTTTCTGTTAATTCTGAACTTCTTCCTACTAACAAAAATACTTCAGCCAACCATTATTCATATAACTTTAATTGAATGGCTGTCTAACTGATTCTTTAAGGTCATAATCATAGCCCTAATTGATATGTACATATGCAGACATTACAGTGTCTTAAAGTACCATGAAAATGTGCCCTAAATACCTGCTATTCACATTCCAAGCAATATTTCCAGTCTGGTTTTAAGTGAATTGTCACTAATTAAAATTCATACTGGTAATCTCTCCTTGCAGCATTAATGTCTTATTAAACATCTGATTAATTACTCTATAAGAGCATATTTTCTGATTAGCTTTCAGGATTTTACAGGTATAAAATACATCTATGAATAGCTCTTTTATATTTACACATTAAGAACTAAAACAGACACATTTTCTTAAGACATTTTTATTCCTAAACATTTACTTAGAGCCTAGAATAATGTCT
Organism: Onychomys torridus; assembly: GCF_903995425.1. Taxonomy (NCBI): domain Eukaryota; kingdom Metazoa; phylum Chordata; class Mammalia; order Rodentia; family Cricetidae; genus Onychomys; species Onychomys torridus. The sequence goes on from NC_050446.1 coordinate 60,063,106, forward strand.
AACTTTATGGAAATTGTTTATGACAGCTTACTTTTTTCATTTTACAGAAAGCCTTGAAGATGAGTGAGCTGACAACATGCAGCTGACAAATTATCAAGTAAAATTATTGATAGGAAAATAAAAGATGTGGGCGGGAAGCTTGGGAGTGGATCAAGATTGAAAATAGATGAGTCACTCACATTGAAGGGATAATTGAAGTCATTGAGGCCATAGTCCCTGGGCCAATTACTATGGAAGGAAATATAAAGTCTGAAGGAAATTTTTATTTAATAATATGAGTTAAGAAAGTCCCTAAAACGATGTGTGATAGAAGAGAGACAATTCAATAGAAAACTGTGGTTAATAAAGGATAACAAAGTTTTGAGAAGATAGGTCCATACCAACTTCAGAGAAATCGGAGAGAAGGAAATCTAATGAGTAACCATTGGTAACAGTAGGGAGAAAGTTTCCAGGGCCGATGAATGTAGACTGTAGAACCATGTGGACAGAATGCTAAAGGCTAGTTAGTATTTGAGGAAGAGAAGTAATAAAAGAAAAGGTAAGAAGTAGAGCTCAAAACTGAATATTAGTTAAACAAAGATTCAGAGTTCTCTTGCTTCGATGTTTTGTTTGTAGCCAGGCTGCTGTGCATTCTACTTTTGTTCTACATGTACAATTTGAAGCCTTCTTGCTCCCTTCTTAGTCCATGCCAGTCTCCCCCTCTCATCTCTACATCTCTAGGAGTATTCTTATTAAGGCCACTATAGTCCCATGCTATGTCTTGTCAGAGATCATAACTCTGTCCTTACCATGTTTTAAATTCAATTACAATTGAAATAATTGATCATTGCCTCCTTTGTGAACCATTTCTCTTCTGGCTTCTATGATCCAATTTTTTCTTGTTTTTCTTGTACTGCAGTAGACTCTGGCGTTATCTCTTTCTCTTTGCTTATCCTCGATATGATAAGAATACCCCACTGCTAACCATTTGCCTTCATCTATCTCTGTATTCTCTTTAGCTCTAAGGAATCATGTGGCTTTAGACAGCACCTCTCTAATCTACCTTGTTCTCAACTGATCCCTTGAAGGTCAGACTCATTTATTCAACTGTCTGCCTAACATCTCCACTGCCTATTTTAGTGCATATCTGGAGCCTTAATGGAGAAATAGCTGTCTTTCAAGTCCCCTGCCATGTTCTCCCTTAAGTTTTTAACTTTCATGTCCACATTGAGCTCAGGACAAAAATCTAGTGCCTTCCTTTCTTGATTCCTCTCTCACCTTCAATTAATCATCAAAATCTACTAACTCTGCTTTTATAAATATTTCTCTAATCCACCCATTTTGATACATTTCCACTGCTACTACCTCAGTCTAAGCCAGTGTCAACTCTCGCTTGGACTATGAATGGCCTTCTAACTGCATCCTACATAACACTTGTGTCCCACTCAACCTAGTCTTTATGTCAAAGCCAAGAATTTTCTAACAGTGAGTCATTTCTCTGCCATCCTCACTTTGTTTAAATGGAAACTTGTGACATTATACTTAAATTCTTTAAGTCATATACCAGCAAACTCTAGTCATGTTTTTAAAATCTATTTTTGTTTGAGAATTTTACACACATATGCTATGTATGTTGATGATAGTCACCTCCCAGTCCCCCTCTCATACCCCTCTCAAATCTCTACCCTATGTCCATCTCCCAACTTCATGTTCTGATTTTCTTATATTTTGTGCTGCCCATATACCATAAGTGTTGCACCATCCACTGAAGCACAGTCAATCTTCAAGAGGCCATAACCCTAAATGAAACTGACTCTACCTCTCTCAGCATCCAGCGGCTGTTATAGCTCCTTAACTAGAAGCAGAGACTCATGTACCCTCCCCATTGTGCTAGAATATTGACTGGCTTGGTATTGAACTGGTCTTATGCAGGCAGCCACAGCTGTTGAGGTTCGTGAGTGCAGTGGTCCTGTCATGGCCTCAAGACACTCTTTCAACCCAGTCCTTTCTGACTCTGGCTCTTACAATCTTTTCACCCTCCCCTGAGATGTTCCCTGAGTCTTGTGGGGTAGGAATGTGCTATAAATATCCCGTTTATGGCTATCATTCTACAGACACTTATTCTCTGCACTTTGGCCAGTTGTGAGTCTCTGTAATAATATTATCCGCTAGTACAAACAAAGAAAACAAACAAAAATACTTCTCTAATGAGGAACTATAGCTATACTAATCTATGGGTATAAGAGATACATATTTAGAAGACATTTTGATACCATGTCCAGGTGGGTTTTCCCTTAGGACTTATACACTCCCCAGTCATAAGTTCCTGACCATATTCTTCTTTGTTTATTTGTTTGATTTTAAGATTATAATACCTGGCCAGATTTTGCACCTTTGTCCCATGTTACCTTTTATCCTGCTTTGGATGTTCTGGCCACCAATGCAGTCTGTAGCCCCAATACTAATTAGTATCCCTTTAGCCTTTAGTCTCTTCTGAAACCCTTTAGTCTCTTCTGAAACCACTTGTGAACTTTTTTTAACTTCCTCAAGCAGGGAAATCAAAATCGTATTCAGAACACTACCTGCCAACAAAGCCCTTGATTTAGTTCACAGTATTCTGCTGTCCTCCCCTGAGTTCTGCTTGTCATCTGCATGAGACCAATGGGCAGCTTTTTTTCCTTTTTTTTTTTAATTTTTTTAATTAAGAAAAATTTTTCATTCATTTTACACACCAATCAAAAATCCACCTCTTCCCCCCCTCACCACTCCCCAGCCTCCCCACCCCTACCTACCTCTTACTCCCACTTACATGAAGGCAAGGCCTCCCATGGGGAGGCACCTTCAGTAGAGGCAAGGCCAAGCCCTTCCCCCTGCCTCAAGGCTGCATGAGGTGTCCCATCATAGGTAATGGGCTCCAAAAAGCTCCCTCATGCACCAGACGAATTCCGGATCTACCACCAGGGGGCCTCCCAAACAGATCAAGCTACATAACTGTCTCCCCATGCAAAGGGCCTAGTCCAGTTCCATACAGGCTCCACATCCATTGATCCAACTTTCATGAGTTCCCACTAGTTTGGTTTGGTCATCTCTGCAGGTTTCCCCATCTTGATCCTGATGAACATGCTCATAGAATCCCTTTTTTCTCTCTTTGGCTGGACTCCTGAAGCTCTGTCTAGTCATTGGTTGTGGATCTCTGCATCTGCTTCCATCAGTCAGTGGAGAAAAGTTCTGTGATGATTATTAGGGTATTCACCAGTCTGATCTCTGGAGCAAGACAGTTCAGTTCAGGCACCCTCTCCACTATTGCTAGTAGCCCAGGCTGGGGTCATCCTTGGGGATTCCTGGGAACTTCCCTAGCACCAGGTTTCTCTCTATCTGCACGATGTCTCTCTCTATCATGGTGTCTCTTTCATTGCATTCCCCCTCCCTCCCTGTTCCAGCTCAACCATCTCATTCCCTTATGCTCTTATCTCCTACCCCCTAGCCTCCATTGCTCACCCCTCATCCCCAGTTTACTCATGGAGATCACAAATGGGCAACTTTATCGAGGAGGTAATATGAGTCAATGTCTTTTGCATGTTTGATGGTGTTGTGGTGTCTGGCATCTCTCTGGAAAGCCTCTGTTGCTTTGTGTCTGTTTACTACTCTAAGTATCACCCCATGCACTAAGTATCACCCCACTTTTCAATGAATAGGTCAGAGAACCACAGTAAGCATAGCTACTAACTGCTGAGTTCCTTCTGCTCTGGCCTCTGTGAACAGAGTAGTAGCTGCAGCGAGTAATATGATGGATTTGTCATCTTCATCCATGATCTGTGTGTTAGTTAGTGTTCTGTTGATTTGATAAACTACCACAACCAGATGTATCCTAAGGAAGAAGGACTTTATTTTTGTTTACAGCTGTAGAGGGATAGAGTCCATCATGGCAGAAAAAGCATGGCATAGCAACAGGAGCAGGAGCAAGCTGTCTGATCACATTTTTCACCTGCACACAGGAAGCAGAGGGAAAAGAGGGAGGAGGCAAGTCTATAATTACCTCCAGAGCCATACTTCCTCTAGCAAAGCTCCCAGCTTAATAGAGCTGGAGCTTTCCATAACGTCCTCAAACAAAATCACCAACTGGGAATGTTCACATTTTTTAATCATATGGGGGACATTTCCCATTCAAACCAACACAGTCTATAAAAGCTGAAACACTTATTTACATACAACTGACTCTGAAGCATTGCATCCAATAAGCTCAACATGTACTTCACAATGTAGATCCCTACATGTATGTGAACAAATACAAAGAGTGACACATTATATTTCAGTCTTCCTCAGATAAATTCATATGCCTCTCTTGATATTAAAACTGCCTTAGGTTATCCTGTATGTAGTGATCCAGATTTAAACTAGCAGATTACACAATTTAACTATGTGATGGTAAATTTTGACTGTCATCTTAACTGCATCTGGATTGAGTGAAACCTCTGGGAGAACCCATGAAGGCATTTCTGGGGAGGATTAAGTTGGTGGAGAAAGACCCTTTACTAAGTAGACAGAACCTATCCTAAGCAGCACTGAGTTAATAAGTCTGAGTTAAAAAGCAGTGCTACTTGCTTGCCTGCCTTGGTATCTTGCTTATGACTGTATCCTGTTGCTGCTGCTACTACCCCTGTCATCCTGGACTGAAGACCAGCTGCTCTCAAGGAATTTCCCCAAGCGTTAGCACCAGATTGAAACTGCTTAGGCACCTAATATTATGGATTGTACAGCTATGAGGTTCTCAGCCTCTCTAATGTTCGGACAGGCATTTTTGCACTACTCAGGCTGCATTCTGTAAGCCAATCTAAAAATCACAAAGTAATATAATCATCATGCAAATTACATTTATTACATTTACCAACTGTATTAATTACTTGTCTCATTCCCGTGACCAAAGGCTTAAGAAAGGAAGGATTTGCTTTGGATCACAGTTCAGAGGGTTCATCACAATGACAAGTCATGGCAGTAGAAACTTAGGAAAGCAGCTAGTCACATTAAATTCAAAGTCAGAAGTAGAGACATATGAATACTGGTGCTCAGTTAGCTGTTCTTTTATGAAGTCTGGGACCCTAGGCCATGAAATAGTGCCCCTCATATTTAGGGTAAGTCTTCACACCCAGTTAACTTTGTCTAGGAAATTCTTTACAGACACACACAGAGGCTTGTCTCTTCTGTGACTCCACATCTTGTCAAGCTGACAGTCGATATGAACCAGCACACCAAAAAATCCAAAACTGAACTTCCTTCTGTTTTTTGAGGATTTAGTTTTGGTTTTGGTTTTGCCTAAATGGAGGGATTGCTTGTGTGTTTGGTTGTCGTTGTTTTTTTAATTTGTGTGTGTGTGTGTGTGTGTGTGTGTGTGTGTGTGTGTGTATATGTGTAGAGAAGAATTGCCATAAAAGATCTCTCCATTGAACAAAAGGATTTTTGCTTGTTTTTTTTTAATTGTCCCATCTGTTGCCCATGATGACTGCAATCATACCAAATAAAAACAGTTTATCATAAACATCCTTTAAAAGATTATAATGAACAAAAGACTGGCCTTAGATTGTACCCTGCATGTATGAGACAATGACCCTGGAGAACTGGGCACAGAGGACAGAGTTGAGGACCTTAGAGGTTATGGCTGAGATAAATATTGCACATTGGTCCCATCCTGCTGCTTCCAGTCCTGCTGAAAATATCCTAACTAAAGGCTAAATGAAACTGACTGAATGACTTAGTCTCAGGCTCTGTACATCGCACTAATTGAGCATGCAGGTGATTATTTAAGTTCTTCCAAGAATATTTTAAACCTAGAAAATTTGTGTAAAAGATCCTCTGCCATGTACATCGAGCAAAATTGCTCTCTCACATCAAGGACTACTGAAGACAGGCTCTTGATTTCTCTGTAATATAGTGCATTTTATGGTTGTGGTCTCAATGATTAACCTTCACATATTAAATAATCTTTGTCTTATTCAAAAAGTCTTATATAAAATAGTTGGATTCAACAAGATCATTGTTCCTCAGCTAAAACACAGACCTCCTTAATGATCATGCAGTAATTGAACATATCTTTATTAAAGTATGATAGTAAATTTATTAGATTCTTTTTTTGAAAATAGATTCAACTATTTCACTCCCACTCCATTTCCTGTTCAGGGAAGAGCAGACCTTCAAGAGATGACAGCCAGAACTTGTGGGAGTGGCCAAACAATGTTGGGTTTAACTTGAGTCTGTGACCTACACTGCCTGAATGGCCAAGAACCAGAGACTGGATAGCCCCAAAGACCTAAGTCAGAAGAAAACATGACTGAAAAAAATTTGTTTATGAGTTTTAAAATGGTTTCCTCTATAAATAAGTAAAAAATTCCATTTTATTTTACAAATGCCTTTATTGCATGGAGGATAAAATTAAATGAAATTGACCATGACACTAAAGCTATAAAAAAAAGATCTTTGTATTTTAATCAGACATATTTGAATTTGCTATTCACTTTCCTCTTTTAAACAATTAATAAGAATTCTTTCCACTGTTTTATTTAGAAATTTTTCAAATGAAAGAGCTATTTTTATCAGATCAAAAAAAGCAAGCATGAGAGTTTCTTTAGCAGTAAATTTTTTATCAACTGCTGATTGGCAGAAATCAATAATCCTGAATCAGGCATAAGCCTGAATTCCATCCCTAGTACCCACACAGAAAGCCAATCTGATGGAATATACTTGTATCTACAACACTGGGAAATCAGAAATCGGTGAATCTCTAGGGCTCACTGGTCCACCAGCCTCATCTAATTGGCCATCTCAAAAACCATGATAGACAGCTTCAGAGAAATGGCACCTGTGATTGACTTCATGGCCACTGTCTCTACATGAGCATGTGAACATAAGAATTGCCTCAAGATTTGACTGTCAGACACAGAAAGCAGCTAACTTAGAGATCCTAATTCCTTTCCTTTAGTTGTTAGCAGAGATACTAAGCATTAAAGACAAAACTGTAATTCCCCCACAGAAAGTACCTTGGCAAAAATTTTCTGAGTAACATGAAAAAAAAATCTTGTTTAGGAGAAAGAGAGTCTTAAGATAAACACTGGGTTTTCATAACACAATCAGAGGAGCTAAGACTAGTGATCCCCTGTTGATAGAGGGTACGAAGCACAGATGCACAGTGCCTTTCAAGACACTGGCACTACCAGATGAATTCATTGAAGATCATTACTCACCTCTGCTCAGTCTATGAATATACTACCTAAAAATAATGATGGAGATCAAAAGTTTCAATGTTCCTGACAGAGTCTAGGGATCATGGGGTAAGATTATGCTGGCAGCTTCATCTTCAAGTTCTGCTTTCAATTGCTATAAATTTTCACACACAAAAATCTACTTCAGAGCTAATATTTTTCAACTGGTCTCCTGGTGATACTGTAAGAAATATTGAACAAAATGTATTCAATTCCTTTGTGTATTTTATCTGGTAAATATTTATTATTTCCTGGTATTAACCCATAAACATGTCACCATTTGATTCTCTGTACTGATGAAAATATATTTCCTGGGACCTAGGATTAGAGATATTCTGTAAGCACAATGAATAGTAAATTAAAGTTGTAACATAATAGAAAAATGAAAAATAGGAGTGCAGGCAAGAAATACAGAAAGATATAGTAAGTTGTATTACTCTGAGTCATACTCTTGAGTAAAACATGTTTATCTTATAATTGCCTTTTCACCCCAACTTAACAATGTCACATAAAAAATACTCTTAAGCCTACTTAAGAATCAGTTGTCTGAATGATTTCAAAGCATATCCCACCACTTTCTCTCAATGACATCCTACTAAATGACTAAGATTTTGTAATTGATCATTTACATTTTGGACTGAAACATTTAAATTGGTTGTTGGAAATGATATATTAAGCCTTCTAAGACTTTTCCTATTTAATAAAAATTCATCTGATTCATTTCTGAGTTTTAGAATTCAATATAGCAAAAATGTGCTTTCAGGAGTCAGAATTATCTTTTCCTCCTCCCACCCAACATTGTTAGACTTTTTTTTTTTTGTCCAAAAACCTCACAGAAGAACATTTAAGACAATTGTAATGATTCTGTATAATCACTTAACAAAACACAGAGGTTTCCAGTTACAGGGCTTCCTGAAAAGTGAATTAGATTATGAGGAACCATAAAAGGATTCAAGTTTTGTGCAATTGTTTTTGAAAAGACAAATACAAAAATTAGAGCAAGAGAGAGTCTGAACAAATTTACAACAACAGACTTTGAATAGATTTATCTATAATCTCAAAGTTTCCTGGAGTGACAGAATATATACATTTGTACACACACACACACACACACACACACACACACACACACACACACGTGCTTGCATGGTTGTGTACTATCTAACAGTGCTGTGATCGATTCATATGTAACAGTGGTCCTTTAAGATTAGATATAATGGAGCCCAAAATTTTCCATCACAGGGTGATAACAAAGCTGTCATACTACCATGTATCACTCACATCACTGTAATGATGCTGTGTAAATAAACTTACTGTGTACCACATATAGTTGTGCATGTTATATAATACCTGTTAATTATAATAAGTAAATATATTACTATCTTATGTACTTGTCCTAGTTTGCTTCTCAACATTATTTAAGAGTGTACTCTATTAATACTTACAAAAGGATGTTTACTATAAAGCAGTGTGCCTGTTATACAAGCAGCACCCAATCCATCTGTTTATTTCTCTTAATGGCATCATTTTTCTCTTAAGCACATCTTTACTGCAAGCTGTTTGGTTTGCCATGGTTCAAAAGACTATATTGTACATTCTCTATTATACAATATAATATATACAGGCATACTTATATATGCATTTATACAGCATATAGTGTAGTTTGCTATACCATCTAGGTCCTTGTAAGTACACTGCAATGTTATCATAGTGACAGTATAACTTAATAATCCATTTCTGAAACTTTTCCCCATCACTAAGTAGCACAAAGCTAGACATGTGTCTAGGTAGAGCTATATAGTAGTGCTGATATTCATTCAACATGAGAATTTTCCAAGAGTTTTTAAAAATTCCAATACTTTCCAGTCCCATGCAGGCTCCACAGCTGTCAGTCTAAAGTTCGTGAGTTCCTACAAGCTTGGTTCAGTTGTTTCTGTAGAGTTCCCCATCATGATCTTGACCCCACCCCCTTGCTCATGTAATCCCTCTTTCCTCTCTCCAATTGGACTCCCAGAGCTAGGACTGGTGCTTGGCTGTGGATCTCTGCATCTGCTTCCATCAGTTATTGGATGAAGGCTCTAGGATGCCAGTTAGAATAGGACCTCTGCATATGGAAGACACTTGTATAGCTTGGTCTGTTTGAGGAACCTCTGCCAGTGAGATCAGGGTGAGCTGGCTTTCTGAAGCCCATTGCCTATGGTGTGGGATACCTTGCACAGCCTTGATGCATGGGAAGGGGCTTGGACCTGCCTCAACTTAATGTGCCAGACTTTGCTGACTGCCCATGGGAGGCCTTACCCTTTAGGAGGAAGGGGGGTGCCTGGGGTGGGGGGGGGGGGCAAAGAGGCTGGGTGGGAACAGAAGAAGGGATAACAGAAGAATCTGTGGTTGGTATGTAAAGTGAATTTAAAAATTCTTAAATTAAAAAAATTCCAACTGATTTGAAGGGGAATCTAGAAAAAAAGGAAGGGGAGCAATCAGGAAGACAAAATGAGTATGGATGTCTGCAAAAGTCACAGAGATTCATGTAATATTGTCTATTTACCTAAAATTACATATACATCTAAGTCTGCATATAGAGTGTAAATGGAATTTTCCCACATGGGCTGACAATGCTCCCGACAAGAACCATATTCTAATACCAAACGTAAGAAACTCCCTTTTGACTTGTTAGGCAGGGAGGTTCTAGAGACTCCCAAAGCATTATAGGTTATTGCTGCTACCTGAAGTTGTCCCCTAGAGGTGGAAGGTAAGTCCCTGTTGCTGAAGATGCCATGTTCTTCAGACACAGGACCTGGAGGATACAAGCTGGATCTGACCTGAAACCCTCCTCCCTAAGGACTAGCTTTAATATTACTACCAACAGGAATGATACAAGCTTCCAGGAGAGGGAATAGACAAACACTTACTCAATTTTAATACCTATAAACTAACACCCTTAGGTAAAAGTGTAACTAAGGTGAAATTGTAGTGTGGAGATCTTGGCAGTTACCAATATCTCCCTAATTGGACTTATGGCTTTCTCGGCCACTCAAAGCTAGTAAGGTCATGGATCTTGGAAGAGAATCTAACACAACCTCTTCACTAAACCAACATAATTCCTAACTGCAGTCTAAATATATATCTTGAGACTCACAGATAACACACCTCATCAAAGATACTTCTCTTTGCACCAGACAAAGAACATTGAGAAAGAGGGATCAGAAACATTGTGTCAAAGGAACAGGAAGTCAGCTGTGAGATTGCAGTTCCTAGAAATCACAGGGGAGCCACACCTACCAACTCAACAACACCACTACATAAACTAGTATGACACAAATAAACATCCTAACATGACAATGAGCTATAGGCAACTAAAGAATGCTGAGAGCAGAAGAAATAATCTTCCTGGGGAGGAGCCTCCCAGTTAATTATCCAATACCAGTGGTCATCCAGACTGAGCAGGTTGTAGACAGACAGATGAAGATGATGAAGAAGACAGATAGGTAGGTAGGTAGATAAATAGATAGATAGATAGATAGATAGATAGATAGATAGATAGATAGACAGACAGACAGAGACATAGGCATAGATATAGACAGACAGACGGATAAACGGTTAAAGACAAAGAGGCCACACATTTGAGAGAGAACTATGGGAGGATATATGGGAGGGATTGGTGGCAAGAAAGAGAAAGAAGAATAATGTAATTATAATTTCAGAAAATATAAATACTACATTTAGAAACTAGTTCTAAAAGTAAATAATGCTGCTTTCATTATATCTCATAGGTCTTGGTGTGTTGTGTTTTCATTTTCATTTGAGAATACAAATTGTTCCTTAAGTTGTCATCTCTGAAAAGAATATTTCTAGTAAGATATTTGAACAACACACTTGATATAAATCAAAACTTATTTTAAAATAGGTGTTGTAAATTAAGAGCTAAGGACCTTCCTTTGGCCAGGGGAACTCCAAAGAAGAGGGGGAGGAAGAATTCTAGGAGCCAGAGGGGTTGAGAACACCATGAGAACATGACCTGCAGAATCACCTAAGCAGGGCTCATAGGGGCTCACAGAGACTAATGGAACAATCATTGACTCTGTATTGCTCTGTGCTAGGTCCTCTACAAATATGTTATGGTTGTTATCTTGGTGTTCTTGTGGGACCCCTAACAGTGGGGTTGAGGGACAGAGCATATCTCCGACTCTTTTGCCTGTGCTTGAGACCCTTTTCCTCCTACTGGATTCTCTAGTCCAAACTTGATATGAGGGTTTGTGCCTGATCTTACTGTAATTTATTATTCTATATTCAGTTGATAGCCCTGGAGGCCTGCTCTTCTTTTTTAATTGAAAATGGAGGAGGAGTGGGTTTAGGGGAGAGGGGAGGGGGCACTGAGAGGAGTGGAGGTAGGAGAAGCTATGGTCAGAATGTAAGCTCTGTAAAGAATAAAAACCTTCCTTTGCCTGTAGCATTGGTTTCTAACCATTTTATTAGCCCTTCTCATGGTGAGACCAGAAACTAGTCACCTATTTTCATTAAATATTTGTATTTGGACCAAACCCCATCAACAATGACAAACATTCACAACACACTAAATGACCAAAAACCACCCACTCCACGTCTCAGGAATATGGGCATCATGTTCTTAAAAATACTTCCTGTTGACTGGGGGTAATCGCATCTTTTTTTTCTTTATTATTATGTGTTTTAAATTTTATACATCAGCCATGGGTTCCCCTGTCTCACCCCTCCCGCCCCCACCGTCACATTCCCCCCAGCACCTCCCCTCCATTCCCATGTCCTCCAGGATCAAGGCACCCCTGGGGATTCATTTAAACATGGTGGATTCAGTACAGGCAGGTCCTGTCACCTCTTTCCAGACTGAGCAAAGTGTCCCTGTATAGGCTCAAGGTTTCAAACAGCCAGCACATGCACTAAGGACAGATCCTGGTCCCACAGACTGGGTGCCTCCCAAGCAGATCAAGCTATTCAACTGTCTTACTTATCCAGAGGGCCTGATCCAGCTGGGGGCTCCACAGCCTTTGGTTCATAATTCATGTGATTCCATTAGTTTGGCTATTTGTCCCTGTGCTTTTTACAATCTTGGTCTCAACAATGCACACTCTTACAGTCCCTCCTCTTTCTCGACAGTTGGACACCTGGAGTTCCAGCTGGGGCCTGCCTGAGGATCTCTGCATCCACTTCCATCAGTTATTGGATGAGAGTTCCAGCACGACAGTTAGGGTGTTTAGCCATCTGATCACCAGGCTAGGTCAGATCAGGCTTTCTCTTGACCATTGCCAGCAGTCTACAGAGGATGTATCATTGTGGATTTCTGGTGACCTCTCCAGCACTCTGTTTATTCCTGTTCTCATGTGGTCTTCATTTATCATGGTCTGTTATTCCTCGTTCTCCCTTTCTGTTATTGATCCAGATGGGATCTCCTGCTCCCCTAAGTTTTCTTTCCCTCAAATCTTGCCCTTTATTACTCCCAATGTCGTCCAGGTTGTTCATATAGATCTCATCCATTTCTCTGTCATTGGGTGATCCTTGAGTCTTTCCTAGGGTCCCGTTTCCTAGGTAGCCTCCCTGGAGTTGTGTAGCAGTCTAGTCATCTTTGTTTTACATCTAGTATCCTCCTATGAGTGAGTACATACCGTGTTTGTCCTTCTCAGTCTGGGTTACCTCACTCAGGATGATTTTTTTCTAGATCCATCCATTTGCCTCCAAACCTCATGATGTCATTGTTTTTCTCTGCTGAGTAGTACTCCATTGTGTATATGTACCATATTTCTTTATCCATTCTTCAGTTGAAGGGCATCTAGGTTGTTTCCAGGTTCTGGCTATTACAAACAAAGCTGATACAAACATAGCTGAGCAAATGCCCTTGTGGTATGATTGAGCATTCCTTGCATATATGCCCAAGAGTGCTATAGCTGGGTCTTGGGGGAGATGGATTACCAATTTTCTAAGGAAGCACCATATTGATTTCCAAAGTGGCTGTACAAGCTTGCATTCCCACCAGCAGTGGAGGACAGTTTCCCTTGCTCCACATCCTCTCCAGAATAAGATGTCTTCTGTGCTTTTGATCTTAGCCATTCTGACAGGTGTAAGGTGGTATCTCAGAGTCGTTTTGATTTGCATTCCCCAGATAATTAGGGATGTTGAGCAATTCCTTAAATGTCTTTCAGCCATTTGAACTTCCTCTGCTGAGAATTCTGTTTAGTTCTATAGCCCATTTCTTAATTGGACTGTTGGGCATTTTGATGTCTAATTTCTTGAGTTTTTTATATATTCTTGATATCAGCCCTCTGTCAGATGTGGGGTTGGTGAAGAACTTTTCCCATTCTGTAGGCTGTCGCTTTGTCTTGTTGACCATGTACTTTGCTCTACAAAAGCTTCTCAGTTTCAACAGGTCCCATTGATTGATTGTTTCTCTCAGTGTCTGTGCTACTGGTGTTATAATTAGAAAGTGATCTCTGGTGCCAATGCGTTCAAGAGTACTTCCTGCTTTCTCTACTATCAGGTTCAGAGTAGCTGGATTTATGTTGAGGTCTTTGATCCACTTGGATTTAAGTTTTGTGCACGGTGACAGATATGGATCTATTTACAGCCTTCTGCACATTGACATCCAGTTATGCCAGCACCATTTGTTGAAGATGCTTTCTTTTTTCCATTGTACAGTTTTGGCTTTTGTCAAAAATTATATGTTCATAGGTGTGCAGGTTAATGTCAGGGTCTTCAATTCGATTCCATTGGTCCACATATCGGTTTTTATGACAGTACCAAGCTGTTTTTATTACAGTAGCTCTATAGTAGAGATTGAGGTCGGGGATTGTGATGCCTGCAGAGGTTGTTTTATTGTACAGGATTCTTTTGGCTATCCTGGGTTTTTTGTTTTTCCATATGAAGTTGAGTATTATTCTTTCCAAATCTGTGAAGAATTGTGTTGGTAATTTGATGGGGATTGCATTGAATCTGTAGATTGCTTTTGGTAAGATCGCCATTTTTACTATGTTAATCCTGCCTATCCATGAGCATGCGAGGTCTTTCCATTTTCTGACATCTTCTTCAATTTCTTTTTTCAGGGACTTAAAGTTCTTGTAATATAGGTCCTTCACATGCTTAGTTAGCATAACCCCAAGGTATTTTATATCATTTGTGGCTATTGTAAAGGGTGATGTATCTCTGATTTCCTTCTCAGCCTGTTTGTCTACTGTATATAGGAGGGCTACTGATTTTTTTGAGTTGATCTTGTATCCTGCAATGTTGCTGAAGGTTTTCATTAGCTGTATCAGTTCCTTGGTTGAATTTTTGGGGTCACTCATGTATACCAACATGTCATCTGCAAATAGGGAGAGCTTGACTTCTTCCTTTCCAATTTGTATCCCCTTAATCTCTTTATGTTGTGTTATAGCTCTGGCTAGAACTTCAAGTACTATATTGAATAAGTAGGGGGAGATGGGACAGCCTTGCCTTGTTCCTGATTTTAGTGGTATTGCTTTGAGTTTCTCTCCATTTAATTTGTTGTTGGCTGTTGGCTTGCTATAAATTGCCTTTATTATGTTAAGGTATGTTCCCTGTATTCCTGATCACTCCAAGACCTTTATCATGTAGGGGAGTTGGATTTTGTCAAATGCCTTTTCTGCATCTAGTGAGATGATCATGTGGTTTTTTTCCTTGAGTTTGTTTATATGGTGTATTACATTGACAGACTTTCGTATGTTGAACCACCCTTGCATCCCTGGGATGAAGCCTACTTGATCATGGTGGATAATTTTTTGATGTGTTCTTTGAGTCTGTTTGCCAGTATTTTATTGAGTATTTTTGCATCAATGTTCATGAGGGAGATCGGTCTGTAGTTCTCTTTCTTTGTTGCATCTTTGTTTGGTTTAGGAATCAGGGTAATTATAGCCTCATAGAAGGAGTTTGGTAATATACCTTCTGCTTCTATTGTGTGGAACAATTTAAAGAGTATTGGTATTAAGTCTTCTTTGAAGATCTGGTAGAATTCTGCAGGTCCAGGGTTTTTTTTGGTTGGGAGACTTTTAATGACTGATTCGATTTCCTTAGGGGTTATTGGACTATTTAAATGGTTTATCTGGTCTTGATTTAACTTAGGTATGTGGTAACTATCCAGAAAATTATCCATTTCTTTTAGATTTTCCAGTTTGGTGGAGTAGAGTTTTTTGAAGTATGATCTGATGATTCTCTGGATTTCCTCATGGTCTGTTGTTATGTCCCCCTTTTCATTTCTGATTTTGTTAATTTGGATGCTCTCTCTCTGTCTTTTGGTTAGTTTGGATAAGGGCTTGTCTATCTTGTTTATCTTCTCCAAGAACCACCTCTTTGTTTCATTAATCCTTTGTATTGTTCTCTTTATTTCTATTTTATTGATTTCAGCTCTCAATTTGATTACTTCCTGGTGTCTGTTCCTCCTGGGCGACTTTGCTTCTTCCTGTTCAAAGGCTTTTAAGTGTGCTGTCAAGTCACTAGCATGAGATTTCTCCAGCTTCTTTATCTGGGCATTCGGTGGTATGAATTTCCCTCTTAGCAGTGCTTTCATAGTATCCCATAAGTTTGTGTATGTGGTGTATTCATTTTCATTGATCTCTAGGAAGTCTTTAATTTCTGTCTTTATTTCTTCCTTAACCCATTGGTGATTCAGTTGAGCCTTATTCAGTTTCCATGAGATGGTAGGATTTCTGTAGTTTTTTCTGTTGTTGAAATCTAACTTTAAACCATGGTGGTCTGATAGAACACAGTGGGTTATTCCAAATGTTTTGTATCTGTTGAGATTTGCTTTGTGGCCAAGTATGTGGTCGATTTTAGAGAAGGTTCCATGGGGTGCTGAGAAGAAGGTATATTCTTTTTTGTTTGGGTGGAATGTTCTGTAGATATTGATTAAGTCCATTTGAGCCATAACATCAGTTAAGTCCATTATGTCTCTGTTAAGTTTCAATTTGGCTAATCTGTCCAGAGGTGAAAGTGGGGTGTTGAAGTCTCCCACTATTAATATGTGGGGTTTTATATGTGATTTAAGCTTTAGTAATGTTTCTTTTACATATGTGGGTGCCCTTGTGTTTGGGGCATAAATGTTCAGAATTGAGACTTCATCTTGGTGGATCTTTCCTGCGATGAATATGTAATGTCCTTCATCATCTCTTTTGATTGATTTTAGTTTGAAGTCTATTGTGCTGGATATTAGGATGGCTACACCAGCTTGATTCTTAAGACCATTTGATTGGAAAGTCTTTTCCCAGCCTTTTATTCTTAAGAGGTGTCTGTCTTTGAATTTGAGGTGTGTTTCTTGTATGCAGCAGAAAGATGGGTCCTGTTTTCATATCCATTCTGTTAGTCTGTGTCTTTTTATAGGTGAATTAAGTCCATTGATATTAAGGGATATTAATGACCAGTGATTGTTCCTTCCTGTTGTTATTTTTATTTTTTGGTGATAGTGTGTGTGTACTTCTCTTCTTTGGGGTTTACTGCTGTGGTGTTATCTATTGCCTGTGTTTTCATGGGTGTATCTGCCTTCCTTACGTTGGAATTTTCCTTCTAGTGCTTTCTGCAGGGCTGGGTTTGTAGATAAGTATTGTTTAAATCTGGTTTTGTCTTGGAAGGTCTTGTTCACTCCATCTATGATGATTGAAAGTTTTGCTGGGTATATTAGTCTAGGCTGGCATCCATGGTCTCTTAGTGTCTGCATTATATCTGTCCAGGTCCTTCTGGCTTTCAAAGTCTCCATCGAGAAATCGGGTGTTATTCTGATGGGTTTGCCTTTATAAGTCACTTGGCCTTTTTCCTTTGCTGTCCTTAAAATTCTTTCTTTATTCTTTACTTTTAGTTGTTTAATTATTATGTGGCTAGGGGACTTTTTTGGGGGTCTAGTCTGTTTGGTGTTCTATAGGCTTCTTGTATCTTCATAGGCATTTCCTTCTTTAAGTTGGGGAAGCTTTCTTCTATGATCTTGTTAAATATATTTTCTGTGCCTTTGAGTTGGTATTCTTCTCCTTCCTCTATCCCTATTATTTGTAGGTTTGGTCTTTTCATGGTGTCCCAAATTTCTTGGACATTTTGGGTCATGACTTTGTTGGTTTTAGTGTTTTCTTTGACGATGAATCTATTTCTTCTACTGTATCTTCAACACCAGAGATCCTCTCTTCCATCTCTTGTATTCTGTTGGTTATACTTGCCTCTGAAGTTCCTGTTTGTTTACTCAGATTTTCTATTTCCAGCATTCCTTCTGCTAGTGTCTTCTTCATTTTTTCTATTTCCCTCTTCAGGTCTTGTATTGTCTCCCTTGCTTTTTCATGATTTTCATTCAAGAATTTATTGTTTTCTTCTGCTTTAATTGTCCTTTCCTCTAGTTTTTTAATAGCATTCTTCCCATTTTTTGTTTGTCTGTACCTTTACTTTATTTTTGATTTCTTCTATATAAGGCTCTAGTCTCTTCATGATGTTACTTATAAGGTTGTTTTCTTCTTCTTCTTCCATTTCATGTTTTTCAGGTCTAGCTGTTGGAGAAGGGCTAGGTTCTGGTGATGCTCTATTGCTCTCTATTTTGTTGTATGTACTTCTGCCTTGATGTCTGCCCATCTCCTCTTGTGTTCGTTCTTGGTCTTATCAGTGTACTTGGTCCAGAGAGAGTTGACAGATTTAGGGAGCCTCTTTCTGGTCCAGATGGAAGCTCTGGGCCAGATGGGAGCGCTGGTCCAGATGAGAGTGCTGGCCAGATAGGAGCTGGGGGGCTGGACTCTGAGTCTCGGGAAGTCCCTGGGGTCTCCTTATTTTGTCCAGATGGGAGCTCCTCTGGTCTCTGGTCCAGATGGGAGTTCCAGGGCAGGATCGAAGCTAGGTGCTGGTCTCTGATTCTCAGGAAGTGGCTGGGGTCTCTGGCAGATGGGTGTGGGGGCAGGTTGTGGAGACTGCAGTGTCTGCCTGCAGTCTTGGAAAAGGGGAGCCTTCCTGCAGGGCCTGCCAGTTGGCAGGAAACTGGGGCCAAGTTGGTCAGGTCCTCCCGGGGTGGCCTGTGTCCAGAGGTGGGACCCAGGCACAGTTGCCTCTCTGACTGTAACCCAGGCACTCACTCACGTCTGGTCCAGATGGGAGTTCCGGGGCAGATGGGAGCTTGGGGTTGGTCCGCTAATAGCATCTTTAAGGAAATTTCTGTACATGACAAACACATTGAGGTCCCAGGTGCTATAACGGTTGCCATTCCATCTGAGTGCTCACAGCCCACCTGAGCTCTGCCTTTGTGTACGTGGATCTGCATGTCTCTCCTTCCTTCATTCCCTTGACACCAATAGTCAGGTCAAGGAGCCAAGCTGTGCAGAATACAACACCACCATGGCATTTGTAGTGCATTTGTGGAGTATATACAAGGTGTATATATAACACATATACACATATATGATATATAACACTAGGATAAAGAAAAAAACCTGAGGTTTGCTTTCATCAATCTCACAGTTAATAGGAAATAAGCACAAAACAAATGACAAAACTACAGTAAAATAATTATCCTAACTGAGCCAGGAGGTGGTGGCACACACCTTTAATCCCAGCACTCAGGAGGCAGATCCAGGCAGATCTCTGTGAGTTCAAGGCCAGCCTGGTCTACAGAGAGATCCAGGACCGGCACCAAAACTACACAGAGAAACCCTGTCTCAAAAAAATAAAATATTCTAATTGGGTGTGGCAGCACATGGGTGGCAGGTAGAGGCAGGAAGATGTGGGAATTGAAATATCTACTTCCATTTGATATGGAACAAAAAAAAATCTTTCTTAAAGTAATTCACTGAGATCTCAAGATACATTTATTATGGCATTACCTTTCCAATTTATAACATTTGGTCCCTGGAGTGTCACTATGGCTACTATAAAATCTGTGTGTGTGTGTGTGTGTGTGTGTGTGTGTGTGTGTGTGAGAGAGAGAGAGAGAGAGAGAGAGAGAGAGAGAGAGAGAGAGTCTTCTGTTTAACAGTAAAATAATAAGTAAGTAAGTTGAGGTGTGGTGGCCCATGCCTGTACATGGAAAACAGAAGCAGGAAAACTGCCCACAAGTTTCAGGCCAACCTGGTCTAAATAGTGAGTTTCAGACTAGGCAGGGCTTCACAGAAAGACCATGTCTCAAATAAACAAAACTGAAACAAACCAAATTTTTCAAGCAGTAAGTGATGAAAACTAAAAGTTTTGAGAATAAGGCCTCAGGCTGTGCTGTGCAAGAGTACAGTGGAAAGATGTCACCATGACAGTTTTGATGTTAATGACATATTATCATGCTATAAACTGCACCAACACTCGGTGACAAATAAGGATGTAATATATCTCAAATTCTCTGGTCCAGGAATTATAGACTGGCCTGGTCTTTATGCTCAAAGCTCTACGCTTGGCTATGGATGCTATCTATAGCACCAGAGGGTAAGGGAATGGAAGCTGCCACCCAAGAGCATACTACACAACTAGCAAGTTGGCACCTCTCCAGGTGAGCCTTTCATGGGTTACTTGAGGGTCCTCATGACCTAGTGGCCTAGTCAGCAAGTGATCAGAGATGGAGGCAAATGCTTCAATGTCTTCTGCCCTAACCATGGATATCATGCCACACCGCTTCTACTATATTCTACTCGTCACTTTCCAAAAAAGTTCTTAAACTACTGTGGAAAAAATAAAAGATGGGTGATATTTGAGACAAAAACAATATCAATTTTGACTCTTGTTTGTTTTGTTTCTTGAAGAATCCTGGGAAAATTAAACAATTTAAACCCAAGATACTGCCCAGTTCAGGCCATTAAAAGTCACTTTGCCCCATGTAGTCATTCAGGTCCTGAGGTGATTCTGCATTGTGTCCCTGCCTTTGTCCAGAATCTTATATTCTCCACATTCAGCAAATAATATAAAAGACATTTGCCTGTGGACATTTTGATGGGCCAACAGTGAAAATGGTGTTCATCACTGACTGGGATATCACCAGCTAACATTCAGTTGCATGGAAAGTGTATGGGAGGAGGTTATATGTAAGAAGAAAAAGCAAACTATCAGTTAATGACTAGAAACTTTACTCCAGAAACTTCAGTGTGTATGCTATGACTGGCTTAGGATATAGGAGTTGGAAAAAAAAAAAAGTAAATAATGGGGACATCTTTGAGAGTCAAAATGTGTCCAAAATTTGCATAATCACATTCCAGGTAGTTGGTTTTTTTTTTTTTCCTTTCTACCAAATACAAACGAGTTCTCACTCTTCTTCATCCACCATTACTCATTTACCTGGTAACTAAATTCATTTTAAATTCACATAAGGATTTAGTCCATTCAGGACATAAGAAAATAACATACTCTGGAACTTCATAAGTAACAGATGTCTCCCTCCCGGTGCTGGATGCAGAGAAAGTTAGGCCCAGGTGCTCAGATGCTGAGTCTGTCAAAGGCCCACCTCCTTACTGACAGCCATCTTTTTGTACTGACTTACCTACCAGAAGAGATGGTAAACTCTTCTTTAGACCTCTTTCATAAGGGAACTAGTGACATTCACGAAGGTTCTTACCCTGTGCCCTGATTACCACCTAGGATGTCCAATCTTGATGGACAGCCTGGAAGGATTTAGAATTAGCTGGGAGACAAACTGCTGGGCATAGCATGACAGTCTCTTCAAAGATGTCAAACTGAAGAAGGAACACAAACCCTGAACATCACCTGCACCACTCCACAGGCTGGCATCCTAAACTGAGTAAGAAAGAAATGCAAACGCAAGCTGAACACCAGCCCATGTGTGATCTCTGCTTTCTGACCATGTGCACATTGTGACCGGCTGATTCGGATTCTGCCATCAATACTTCCCTGCCATGATGGGCTGTGCCCTCAAAGTATCAGGCACATTAATCCCTTTCTTCCTTTTCTTGAGCATTTTGTCACTGCACTGGAATGAGTAATTAATACACAACCCAAAGGCTTTGCCTCCTAATGTCATCACAGTGAAAGTGAATTTCAGAACTCAAATTTAGGAGGATGTAAACACTCAGATCATAGTGCATATTAAAATAGATTCAGGTCGGGCGGTGGTGGCACACACCTTTAATCCCAGCACTAGAGAGGCAGAGGCAAGCAGATCTCTGTGAATTTGAGGCCAGTCTGGTCTACAGAGCTAGTTCTAGGACAGCCAGGGCTACACAGAGACACCCTTTCTCGAAAAACCAAAAATGGAAAAAAGAAAAAAAATGGATTCAGTGCTGAAAAAAACTAAAATTAAGTTGTTGACAAATTATTTGATCCATTACTTTATTAGAGGCTCAGATAAATACATGTAAACTGCAAATTCCACAAAACATATAAAGTGTTTTCAACTATGTCCCTTAAATAGCATGGATAGATGAATTTCATTTAGTCCTATGTACAGAAATAATTCACTCATGTAAAACTTGGGCCCTGGTATTGGCTTTTGCTTTCCACTGTTAGAGATTTTCTTATTCTCTCATGAACATTAGTCTTCTTAATTAAGCAAATATATCACCTATACCTTGTGATAACAATCCAACAATTAAAATCTTGGAATTAAAAGCATCATTTGTTTTAGAACATCCAGAGTTGTTCATCTTTCTAAATAACTAGATAAAATAGACTCCCCCACACTTCACGTGCTACTTCACCAGAGGTAGCGTGGTGTAATTCATCACCGGATAAAACATGACAGGCAAGTTCAAGGACAACAGAGGCACTTTACCTCTGAGCATGATGGAGCAGACACAGTGGTAATCACTGCTTGCTACTAGTTCTTGGCTTTGCAGTGTGAACTTTCTCTCACCTTGGGCCCCGATCAACTTTACTACTAATAACTTTTACATTGCCCTTAAGCTGTTTCGTTTATCATTCTACATTTCTACATTGCCTATCTAAATAAATCTACTTCCCATTTTCCTCACCTGCCTTTGCTTAAATGCGTATTATGTAGTTTGTCACTATTTCCCTGTGCAATGAAGGACATCTCATGAAACAGATAGCCTACCAAGAATGAAGTTAAATGCTCACAACTCAAAAACACATTACCTGTTCTGGGCTCCAAATTGCCCATTGACAATGTGTACCTGTTTACATCCTGGATCATGCAGACACATAAAAGATGAAAATGTCTGTATCTCTAAGAAAGTTGTAATTTGATAGAGAAATTCTCCATTCAACCCATCCTCATCAAGACCTTTAATATTAAGAAAAGGAAGAAAAACTTCTTTTAAAAGATTTTTAATGTTAAAATGTAACATCATTCACTATTTCCTATCACTTCATTTGTAATTCAATGTAACATATGGATATATCTTGCCAACATAATCAAACACATTATACATAGCATAAGTAAGTAAAATTATCTTGAATTCTAGAAAGTTCCAGAAAAATAAATTACAAGTCAGAGATTATGTTAGAAATTTAGAATCTCTGAGCATAGTGGTGCATAACTTTAATTTCATCGTGTAGGAGGCAGAGACAGATAGATGTCTGTGAGTTCAAGACCAGCTGGTTTACTTAGAGAGTTCTAGGCCAACTTGAGCTATATAATGAGGTCATGTCTCAAAAAGAAAGGAAGAAAGAAATAAAAGAAGGAAGGGAGGGAGGGAGGGAGGAAGGAATTTAATGAGCAGCATGATGAGAGGCAAATACAGTGTGTAGATAAGATCAGTTCCAAGTAGCATTTTAGAGACAATTAGGTTTAATTGTCTTAGGAAGAGCAGTCTGGAATCAAAACCAGAGGCAGAGAACAAAGACACTAAAAGAACAGACAATGTAAAGTTAATGGATACCGGAAATTTTAACAATAAATAGTTTGAGATTTTTGTTATTGTTATCTAACTTATTTCTTATAGGTGATATTGCTTAAGCAAATTACTATTTCCACACATTTGGAAAGAAAGCAATGAGAATTAGATTTCTATTTAGGAAAGGACTACACAGTTACCAAACAGCATAGCCTAGAACTCCCAATATTTCCCATATTATTCTGATAAAATGTTATGGAAAAGTAATTATCCAGGCTTAATAATGGCACAAAATAGACAGACATCACTTTAAATATGGCGTCTGAAAAATCTGCTTTTTGGGAGCAAGAACTGAAGTCAAAAGAGGAAACAGACACAGGAAAATAGATCTGTACCTATTAAAACAAAGAGATGAAAGCATAGTTCAGCTCTGCTGTTAGTCACTGTAACAAGGGTCCAGCGCCACACACTTATTAATGTGCCAAGGCCCCTGCAGAGTGACTCTCTGGCCAGCATTTGATACCCTATGAATCACTGCTGAACACACCCTGAATCTCAGATTTGGGGAAAGGGAAACGGGCTACAACTATAACATATTACAAGTTATTGAATACAGAGAAAGTAATCTTTTCACAGAGATTAAAAAGGGAAAACCAATATATCTTGGATAGCAATTTCAGGATGTTACAGAAATTCCTATATAAAATAATTTTAAATGTTTGTCCTTTTCTGTGGAGAGACAGGGGAGAGAGAGAGAGAGACTTCCTCCAGAATCCTTTCAAGCTAAAGGAGAGCAAAACTATTACATGGATAGGAAAGGCCTGCAAAGGTGGTTAGCAAACAGTGATTTGTCATCCCTGGGCAACTCCTTATAGGCACCTCAGGAATAGATCCATTCAAAAGCATTCAGTAATTCTAGAAAACAACATCCCTGCCCACTTCCAATTTCCAATTTTCCTACCTTTTAATATAAAAAGTTACTTGGAGGTAAAAGAAATCTTTGAACCATCTCTTACAATAAAATACAGGCAATGAAATAACAGAGTCTAGAAGAACAATTTTCTATCCCATGGCTATCTTGTACAAAAAAAAAAAAAAATCCCTTCTGTTTCCATGAAAACATGCAGGAAGCATTTCTATTTAAAGCACACATTAAAAATGAACATGAAGATAAAATGTATTTTTAGTTTGTATTGACTGAGGGTAACTTGTTACATAGATGGCTGTACATTTTCTTAGCACAGAAAATTGTTATAGTCAATTTCCATTCAAGCATAATATTATTAAAATATTAACGTCTAGCATGTCTTATACAGAAAATAAACAGGAAAGAGACAAATGAAAATAGTCACAGTACTGTGCCATCTTTCTTGTCGACAATTTCAGAGGATTAAACATCATGGCTGGTCAACTGGGGTTCATTGTTTTCTATTTCTCCCCCAAAGCAGTTCCCCTAAGTTGAGATTTCTCTATGACCAATAAACATGCATCTTCATATTTGTGCACATGCAGACATCAAAATATAAAATTTTAGACAAATATTTATCCAAATATTTGAATTGAGTTATTTTGTACTTGGAGTTATATGCTTGGGAACTCTATGCATTTTATATGTCTAAAAGGAGCTGATGCTTCCTCCAGAAAGATGGTCAGATACAGAATCTGGTAACCATTCTTAAGAATGGCCTGCCAAAGAATTTGGTACTTATCCATCATAAAATTAAGTCAACCAGATACGGTAAAAAAAAAAAAAAAAAAAAAAAAAATCTTACTAAGCCAGTGTGTAGTTAGAGTTTTTCTGTCTGGCCCAGTCAGGACAAATCTCTCTTACCTGCCAGTCCCATAGTCGCTCAGACCCAACCAAGAAAGCACACAGAAACTTACATTGTTTACAAACTGTATGGCCGTGGCAGGCTGCTCGTTATCTACTTTTTCTCTCTTAAATTAACCCATTTTTGTTAGTCTATATTTTGCCACATGGCTTGTGGCTTACCAGTGTCTTTACATGTTGCTTTTCATGGCGGCGGCTGGCGGTGTCTCTCCCCAGTCTTCTACTTCCCACAATTCTCTTCTCTCTTGTCCCGCCTATACTTCCTGCCTGGCCACTGGCCAATCAGAACTTTATTTACACAGAGCGATGTCCACAGCACCAGTGTATACAAAAAATATATATAAATTCAAAATATAAAAAGAGCCCCCTGAATGCATTGCATTAGTTATCCCTTATGAAAAGAGGATGCTTTCTTTAAAGGCATTCTATAAATCATTTTTGTATCCTGAATTCTTTGTTGTTCAATTATGAAATTATATATGTACTAACTTGAACATTCCATGATCACTATATGCAGAGTTGGTTAACTGTCACTTATCTAAGCAGAGGTACAAAAAGGCCTTTTCTCTGCACACATCCTTTACACAAATGTCCTCTGATACACACAGACCAGTTGGACATGGCAGCACAAACTGTAGTCCCAGTGCTCAGGGGACATCGAGGCATATAAATGATTTGTTCACAGCTGCTAGAAAATAAAAATTCCAGCATTTAGTCCAGGTGTCCATTAACTTCTTACTATGCTCCAGCTTCATCCCATCCACAGTGGTTTTACCTGACTTTCACGCATTGCCAGTGTCTTATGACTAATTCAAAGAGTCGCCTCTGCAGCAGAAACATCTACAGCCCTTCATGGACACTGTATAGTAAAAATTTAGAAAATTCACAATCTTTGATCATTTCCAGTTCCAAAATCATGCAAACAACATTCAAGTTTCAGTAAACTTTCCTGTGATTCTTTTTTTTTTTTTTATGTCATAAAAACATGGTACAGGATTAAAGTTTGCAAAGATCAAACACTGGCGAACATTATTAAATCTGAAGTGTTTCTAAAGATAATGAATTTATATAAACTAACTACACAGAAACAAAAAAGCAGTGCTTAGTTTCAGAAAATTACTTCACTTTCAATATTTTGTCTGTGTTCTGTTCTCCATGAACATGACAAGCATAGCAACTTACAATTTTCTCTTGATTTGGGGGACTTCTCCATCTTATTTATTTAAGAAATTTAATGCAGTTGAATTTATTTCTATGAAAACTCAGTGAATCCTTGTCTTCATAATATGGAGAAATAGCCTCCCTCCACGTTATCAATAAATCCATTTGGAACAGCAGATGAGCATACCTAATATTCTTCACAGAGAACGACTTCTTGTGTACACAAAAAGATCGTCTGCACTATCAAGATGTACTAGACTGTTCCCATGCTATCCCTACCTCTACCTGTAGTTAGAGTTTTCCTACCTGGCCCAGAGTCAGGACAAATCTCTCTCACCCACCAGTCCCACAGTCGCTCAGACCCAACCAAGTAAGCACAAAGAGACTTATATTACTTATAAACTGTATGGCCATGGCAGGCTTTTTGTTATCTACTTTTCTTATCCTAAATTAACCCATTTCTATTAATCTATACTTTGCCACGTGGCTTGTGGCTTACCGGTGTCTTTACATGTTGCTTCTCATGGCAGCAGCTGGCAGTGTCTCCTCCCAGCCTTCCTGTTCCCAGCCTTCTCCTCTTCCTTGTCCCACATACCCTATCCTTCCTGCCTGGCTACTGGCCAATCAGCACTTTATTTATACAGAGTGATATCCACAGCATCTACCTATAAACTTCATTCATAATAGCCAAAAAACTGGAATCAACCCAGCTGTCCCTCAACAGAAGAATAGGTAAAGAAAAATGTGGTACATTTATACAATGGAGCATTACTCTGCTGTTAAAAAAAATGACATCATGAAATTTGCAGGCAAATGGATGGAACTAGAAAAAATCATCCTGAGTAAGGTAACCCAGACCCAGAAAAACGAATATGGTATATATTCGCTTATAAGTAGATAATCACCATTAAGGAAATGATAACCGAGCTACAATCTATAGACCCAGAAAGGTTAGGTAAAGAGGAGGGGTTTAGTGGGGAATACATGGATCTCCCTGGGATGGGGAAACAGAATAGATTTTATGGACAGACTGGGGTGGTGGAAATGGGAGCGGGGGATCAGGTTGGGGAGTTATGTGGGATGAAGGGAGAGACTGTAGGGAGAGATGGTGGCATTTGGGGGTGGTGTGGAAACATAGTGCAGTGGAAATTTCCTGGAATGTATGAAGGTGATCTTAATGAGGAATCCTAGTAATGGAGAATACACAGTCTCAACTGGCCATCTCTTGTCTACAGGCAAGGCTTCCAGTGGCAGGACTCAGTTGCATTCAATTGAGTTGTTGGCAAAGGGGGTTCCATGGACATCTCCTAACAACCCAGGTGCTGTGGGATGTTCTGTATGTCAAATGTGTTGCTCTGATTGGTTAAAATAAATAAAGTGCTGATTGGCCAGTAGCCAGGCAGAAAGGATAGGGTAGGCGGGACAAGAAAGAGGAGAAGGCTGGGAACAGGAAGGCTGGGGGAGGAGACACTGCCAGCCGGTGCCATGAGAAGCAACATCAACATGTAAAGACACCAGTAAGCCACAAGCCATGTGGCAAAGTATAGATTTACAGAAATGGGTTAATTTAAGATAGAAAAGGTAGATAACAAGCAGCCTGCTACGGCCATACAGTTTGTAAGCAATATAAGTCTCTGTGTGCTTTCTTGGTTGGGTCTGAGTGACTGTGGGACTGGCGGGTAAGAGAGATTTGTCCTGACTATGGACCAGGCAGAAAAACTCCAACTATACCCAGGCTGTTGCTAAGACAAAAGATTGTTCTCTGAAAACTGACAGTGGTGCCCCATTGCTGAGGACACATCCATACAACTCATCGAACATGGAGAAATCAAGCTGGTGGCAACATGAAGCCTTCACCCCTACATTCTAGTCTCTGGTGCAGGAAGGTAGTCTTCAGGCTACCAAAAGAGAACCATGGACACCAACCCAGCCACAAAACCTTTGACCTACAGTCTGTCTCCCCCGAAAAATATGGTAGGGTAACGATGGCATAGAACCTATGGGAGTAGCCAAATAATGTCTGAGTTGACTTAAGGCCCACTCCACAAGAAGGAACTCATTCCCAACACTGCTTGGATAACTAAGAACCAAATTATGTAGCCTAGAGACCTAGGATAAAATCAAATACTACTAGTCTATAAAAAAAAAAAGGAAAAAAAAGAAGAAAGAAAGGAAGGAATGAAGGGAGGGAAGGAGGAAGGGAGGAAAGGGAAAAGTGAGGGAAGGAGGAAAGGAAATGGGAGGGAAGAGAAGGAAGAAAGAAAGGAAGGAAAGGAATCAATAAAATGCCTCCTCATGATATTCTCATAGATCAGTGCTTTATCCAGTCATCATCAGAGAGGCTTCCTCTGGCAGCAGATGGGAACGGATGCAGAGACCTACAAGCAGACATTCTGTAGAGAAAGTCTAAATGGGAGGTCTCCATCAAATCCCTCCCCTCAAAGCTCAGAATCCCATGGAAGAGGAGGCATAAAGAATGTAAGAGCCAGAGGGGATGTAGGACACCAAGAGAGCAAGGCCCTAACTTGTTATTAACTAAGCAAGGTGCACATGAGCTCACAAAGACTGAAGCAGCAAACAGAGGGCCAACAGGGGTCTGCACCACATCCTCTGTGCATATATTATAGCTGTTAGCTTAATATTTTTATGGGGCTACTGACTGTGAGAAAGAGTGGATCTTCAACTTTTGTACCTGCTCTTGGGACTCTTTTTTTCCTGTTGGGTTGCTATGTCCAACTTCTGTATCATAGTTTTTGCTTCATCTTATTATATTTTTTGTCATGTTTGGTCATTATCTCATAAAAACCTGTCCTTTCCAAATGAGAGACAGAAAGGCAGTGGATCCAGAGGAGAGAAGAGGTAGGGAGGAGCTGGGAGGAGTAGAGGGAGGGGAAACTATAATCAAGAAATATTGTATGAGAAAAGAATCTATCTTTAATAAAATGAAAAAAGAAAGAAATGACTTACAATAGCGGATTCAAAAAGGTCAACTCATAGAATATAATTTTTAAAAACTTTAAAGAAATTATTATGAAAATTATACATATAAGAAAAATAAGGAAATGAGCTTTGACCTAAAAGATAACATTTTGAAACTTGGAATGTGTCAGAGAAAACAGCTATAGAAGAGTTTGTAGATTTTTTTCCCCATCATAATATTTTTGTTGGTTATTTGGGAATTTCGCATCATGCATCCTGATCACATTCACTTCCCAGTCCTCCCATGTCTGCTCCAACCCTTGTGACCTCTTTCCAAGAAGGAGGAGGAGAAAGAGAGACACACAAGTCCAATTTGTGTTGCCTATATACTTCCTGGAGCACAGCCAAACTCCTTGTAGGCAGTCCCTTAAAGAAAATCGAGTCCTTCCCTGTCTATACCCCTACCAGAAACCGTCGATTGTGGAGAACTACACTTCAGCATCCTTATCACAGTTTTTAAGAGTTCTGGTCCATGATTTCCTATGAAAGCTGTTACTTTGGGTGTGTGGGGGTGGGGTTGTTATCCCAGAAGGCTTCTATGTCCCTCTTTCTCAACGGTGAGTCTGCAGTTATCATATATTGCATATATATGCCATATGCTTTCAGGATTCATTTCTGTGGTTTGTTACTAGGAAACCTTTCTTAGTGAAATTCTGGCCTGTAAAGATAAAGAAATCCTCTGGAAAAACAAAAGAATCAGGTCCACAATAATGAAAGAAAATTAAACTCCTATTGAACTTTATCACAAGACTAAATAGTGCCAAAACAATGATGCAGCATTTTGTGAAATATTCCTTTTCTATCTAAAGTATCCTACAAGTACAAGAAAACAGGAATGTTGTTTCTATACATTTTTCTTGAGGAAAATGCTAGGTTGAACTTCAACCAAACCGGAGACTTCTGTCCTGGTTTTATTTCGGCTGTTGTGATAAATACCCTGATACAAAGCAACTTAGGGGAGCAAAGGATTACTTTAGCTCAAAATTCCAGACAACAGTCCATCATAGCAGGGAAATGAGGGCAGCAGAAACTTGAAACAGCTGATTATATCATATCCACAGTCAAGAGCTGAGAGCAGTGAATGCAGACATGTATACTACTGGGTTCATCTTCATTCTGACTAGTCCAGGTTCGAAATCCAGGGAATGGTGCTACATAGAGTCAGGCACATCCTCTCCACCCCCCCCCCCCGCCCCCGTTTTCAATGCAATCAGGACAATCCTCCACAGACAAATCCATAGACCAACCTGATCTAGACAACTTAGCATTGATACTCTCTTCCCAGGTGCCTCTAGGTTGACATAAAACTAAGCATCACTGATAACAGTAACATGTAAAGTAGGATGGAATAAACTTAGGAGACGATATAAAGAAACTGTCTGCCTAGATGAAGGAGGTAAAAGAGAAATAATATGCAAGTAAGGAAACAACAGAATCTTCAATGCTTCTCAGATAGGGGCTGAAATTCTATTATTGTTTTCTCACTGTGAAAGCAAAAGATAAAAGATAACCTGTTCTAAATTTATGTAATTAAGACCAAAAGAACACAGGGAGCTGAAGAGATAGTTTAGCAATTATGAGCACTTGCTGCTCTTGCAGAAGATCTGGGTTCAATGCCTAACACCCACAAAGTTTACAACCATCTGCTTCTGGGGGATCCAGCACCTATTCTGGCCTCCACAGGCATGAAACACATGTGCAGTATGTACATGGATGCAAACAAAACATGATACATATAAAATAAAATAAATATTAAATATTTTTAAAGGAATGAAAGAACCCATCTACTCTTCAATAGAAACAGCTTTTCCTGATTCTTGAAATAAATTTTCTCATCTGTGTTCATAAAGAAGTGTCAAGTATGAGTAAGGTCTATATTCTTAACATTTCTAAGAAAACTTGATGACAAGAATGGGTTTTTACTGAATTTTCAGAACAATTTAAAATTGGAATATCAAAATAGTAATAGAGCTTTAAAAAGACAATTCCTTCAGGGTAAAAGCAAATTAAAGATTAATATCCTTGTGTCTTGCTCCATAGGGAAAATACCTGGACTATCTGGGGAAGTGGCAGGAATTCAGGACTGTAGATTTATACATTATGCTTTTGTTCCAACTATAATTTGGGAGAGAAACAAACGGCTGACAAGTACTGTTGTGATCCCTGCCTGACATGCATCTAATCATGTATGAATTGCTAAAGCATTTATGCTGATAATAATAAGTCTAGCTTCCTTTCATAAAAGGGAAGACAAAGACTCTCCTATTCCTCCCACAGTAAAAGTAGGCAGTTCTCTGTCTCAGAATCCTTTTCTTCTTCTTCTTCTTCTTCTTCTTCTTCTTCTTCTTCTTCTTCTTCTTCTTCTTCTTCTTCTTCTTCTTCTTCCTCTTCTTCTTCTTCTTTTTTGAGGGGGTATGGTTCTAGACAGAGTTTCTCTGTGTAGCCTTGGCTGTCCTGGAATTTACTCTGTAGACCGGGCTGGCCTCAAACTCAAGGATCTGTCTGCCTCTGCCTCTTAAGGTGTGTGCCTAGCTTTTGAATTTTTTTAAATTCAAGGAAAATCAGGGCTTCCAGTTATAATACATTATGACCTTCAGTATTCACCATGTGCCATGTGTGAAACAAAAATTGAAAAACATTTAAACATTTACATTAAAGCAAGAATACTCCCATTAAATAGTAATGTAGCTATAACTTAAGAAAACAAAATAAAACAAAGAAAATAAGACAAAAACGGTTTACATTTTTTCCAGGTTTCTTCAGCATGTGGTATGCTGAGAACAACTATGTTCTCAAACCTAGTTCAGCAACCACTGTTTTATTATACTTCGACTAAAGTATTTGAAGAAAATGAAGCCTAACACAAAAAGATTCTGGGAAATAGAAAACTTAGTATTTCGTTTTACATACTGTTTCATTTAAATGCAATGATCTGCTTTGCAGTTTCAAGGGGACTTTGGGTTACGGATTCTTTTATGTCCTTTGAAACTATTAGTTGAGTATCACAGAACTGCCAAATATTGATGCATTCCAATTACAATAAAAAAAATCACAGTTTATGCCACCACTCTTCTCAACAATAAAGGTTTTATTTAACAATAAGTTACTGGGAGGCTGTCAAGATCACAGTAGCAGATAAATTGTTTCTAATTATCTAATTTCCAACAAAAGCTAAAATTTTATCACTGACAACAAAGAAAGTCGGAACGGAAGTGATGGGTTTACCTGATTCGTTTGGGGAAATGCTTGTGAACATCTGAACAGTCACAGCTGGTCTTTCAGTTATTCCCTAAAGAAAAAAAAGCCATTTTAGCTAAATCACACATATTCTTTTTCTTCTTTTCATCTTGGCTGTGTGTGTGTGTGTGTGTGTGTGTGTGTGTGTGTGTGTGTGTGTGTGCTGGCACTAGAGTTAAAAATGTCTGTAAGGCACTTGACATGGGTAGGAACTCCATTCCTCTACAAAAACAGCAAGCACTCTTAACCACTGAGCTATCTATCTCCATGTTCTTCTTCTTAAGACACAGTTGTGGCCTGGGAAGTGACAGAGGAGCTTTCTTTGGACTATCCATTATATCACACAGAATAAGTAAATATTCTTATCTATAATCATTTGGTTTATGCTCCAAAGACATCTTAAGTAAGTAAAACTGGCCATTTGGAAGCTGGGAGGACATGAAAACAAGGAATATAGCAGTTAGTACAGTTTGGCAATGCTGCCTCGAAATGATTATAAAAATAGCTGTGCCTTCTTGAAACCCATTGACTAGTATCAAATGCATTAAGAGGTCCTGGTTATGCTGGGAGCTACATAACTTTCTGTCCATTTTACATCTCCAGAGAGTACAAAACAACCTAGATGCAGGACTATCTCTGGCTCTCTAGATCACACACACACACACACACACAGGGGGTGGGGGTAGAAGAAATTAAACTGGCAAGGGACCTTTCCAGAAGCAATTGCTCTCATGGCTGCAGTATTTTCTATCTGAAGTTAATGCTAACAATTACAGGAATATGATGCTGTTGTTCTTCATTGGTCATATCATTGTAGGGATTAATTTTAATTTTTCTAAAATTTTTTAATGATGTTATTATTATTATTATTTACATCCTGACCACAGTTTCCCCCCTTTCCCCCTCCCTCCTCCTCTCTTCTGGCCTCTTCCACTCCTCCTCCTCTGTTCCTCTTCAGAGAAGAGCAGGGCCTCCCATGGATATCAACCAGTCATGATATATCAAGTTGCAGTGAAAGTAGGCACCTCCTCTCCTGTTAAGGCTGGACGAGGCAACTAAGTATGAAGAATAGAGTCCCAAAATCCAACAAAAGAGTCAGAGACAGCCCCTGCTCCCACTGTTAGGAGTCCCACAAAAATACCAAGCTACATAACTATAACATATATGTAGAGGGCTTAGGTCAATTTCATGCAGGCTTCTTGGTTGTTGGTTCAGTCTCTGTGAGCCCCTGTGAGACAAGGTTACATGATTCTGTGTTTTTTCTTGTGATGCCCTTAGCACCTCTGGCTCCTACAATCTTTCCTCCCCCTTTTCCACAGGAATCACGTAGCTTTGACTAATGTTAGGCTGTGGGTCTTTGCATCTGTCCCCATCAGTTGCTGGATGAAGCCTCTCTGATGACAACTGGGCTAGGCACCCGTCTATGAGTACAGCAGAATACTGTTAGGGATCGTTACATTGACGTTTTTCTTCTGGCCAGTCATGTTTTGTTTCATCCTAACTCTCCAGGCTATACAGCCTCTAATGTCCATGAAATATTTTTATATCAGAAGATTCCCCTAAGAACTTGAAGAGAAGCCGAGCAGTGGTGGCGGCACCCTTTAATCCCAGCACTCAGGAGACAAAGGCAGGTGAATCCCTGAGTTCAGCCAGGACTACACAGAGATATCCTGTCTCAAAATAAATAAATAAAAATATTATAATAATAACAATTTTATAAGAATAAGAACCTCTCTGTGCCGGCAGATGGTTTTATATAACTCACTGCAGCATACATAACCTGGTGACTTGGAAACTGAACCATGGAGAAGTCTCACAGGAAGCTTGTCGGTGGATGAAATGCAGTCTCTCTGTCTTACAAATTCTGCCCTAAATAACATAGTAGAAACTGCTTATACTAAACACACCTCCAATATATAATATTGGCAAATATACTCTTTGATCCTAAAATAATATTTCCTTTTTTTACTGCATTTTTAGTGGTGGTGATGGTGGTTTGTGTGTGTATGAATCTGTGTGTGTGTGTGTGTGTGTGTGTGTGTGTGTGTGTGTGTGCACGCGCACGCGCGCGTGCTGTCTTGCAATTCTAAATAATCCTTTATAATTAGGCTTATTTTTTTTAATTTCTCAAAAAAAATCAGTATTATTCCAAAGGGTTTTAAGAAATATGATATTACACTGAGGATTAGTTTCCAACACATATCAGTAAATCCTGTATTTTGAGACAGGGCCTCAAATAGCCCAGACTGGCCTCAAATGTTAGCCAAAGATGATATTGAAGTTATTTGTTTTCAATGTTTTTACTAATATAAATCAATTGTGCATAAAAAAGAAATATGGATCTTAAATGAGGTTCTAGTATTAGAATTATGATTATGAAAGTAGGGTTAAACTGGGCAGTGGTGGCACACGCCTTTAATCCTAGCACTTAGGAGGCAGAGGCAGATGGATCTCTGTGAGTCTGAGGCCAGCCTGGTTCAAGGACAGTCAAGGCTACACAGAGAAACCCTGTCTCGAAAAACCAAAAAAGAAAAAAAAAATGATTAAAATTAAACAAGAAATTCATAGTAAATTTTCCTTATTTGTAAAAAAATATTATTTGCTTTGGATACAGCATCACTACTACTAAAAACCTTAGGTATTAATTTTAAAAGCAGTAAATATATCTTCTTATTTTCTCATAATCTAGATCAGAAACAAATATTTTGGGGAAAGTACCTTACACGAAGGTTTAGTAGAAATATTGTTAGTAATTAGTAGTATACATAAAAACTTATGATCCAATTCCATTTAGAAATGCTACTGTTATAAATGTCAATGTGTAATTCCCCAAGACTCCAATTATGTTTTTCCAGCGCTGTGGGAGCAAGAACAGTATCTGTCCAAATTAAGGAAGTTCTTTAAGGGTGAAGAATCTTTAACATTTCCAAGCATCAAGATTCTGCTTACAAAAATTATTTACAATTGCTATTTGAATAAAAGTAGAATAAGTGGATATGTAGTGTGCATGAGATCCAATTTCTAATTGCAAATTTACATTAACAATGTAAACTTAAGCAAATCATTGTGCTTCCAGGGTCTTCAGTTTTGTATTTTAAAAAATGGTGTGGCCAGGCTGTGGTGGTGCACGCCTTTAATCCCAGCATTTGGGAGGCAGAGCCAGCCTGGTCTACAGAACGAGATCTAGGACAGGCATCAAAACTACACAAAGAAACCCTGTCTTGCAAAATCAAAAAAAAAAAAAAAAAAAAAAAGGGTATGAGTTGTACTTTGTGATTACAGGTAGAAAATGCTATGAGATGATGAAGTAGCACCTCAGAACCTTCTTCTCTAAAGATAAGACAATGATGCTAAGACAACTTAAAAGTAATACAGTACCGAGTGTCATGGTATATGCCTTTAATTCCAGCACTTGGGAGGCAGAGGCAGGCAGATCTCTGTGAGTTCAAGACCAGCCTGATCTATATAGTGAGTTGCAGGACAGCCAGGGCTACACAGAGAAACCCTATCTTGAAAGGACAAACAAGAAGTGAGACAGTGACACAAACTATAGGACAAATAAACTGGCCCACAAGATCTGGTGTAGTGGATGTGTGCTTTGTTGCTTCTATCAGCACAAATTTAACTTGTAGCAACAGCAGGGAGCAGGGCAGCAGGCATGGTGCTGGAGCAGTAGCTGAGAACGTACATCTGATCCCCAAGTTGGAGGCAGAGGGAGAAAGACGGGGCTGACAAGGGCCTTTGAAACCTCAAAGCCCAGTGACACACCTCCTCCAACAAGGACATTCTTCATAATCCTTCCAAAAACAGTTCCAGTAACTAGGAACCAAGCATTCAAATTTGTGTACCTATGGGGACTGTCTTAGTTAGGGTTTTATTGCTGTGAAGAGACTCCATGACCATGGCAACTCTTTAAAGGAAAACATTTAACTGGGGCTGCCTTACAGGTTCAGAGGTTTAGTCCATTGTCATCATGGTGGGAAGCATGATGGCATTCAGGCAGTCACAGTGCACAGAGAGTTCTGCATCCAGATCTGCAGGCAGCAGGAACAGATACTGGGCCTGGCTTGTGCTTCTGAAATCTCAAAGCCTCCCAGGAAATACACTTCCTCCAACAAGACCACACCCCCTGGTGTCCAAGCACTCAAATCTATGAGTCCATAGGCATTGTTTTCATTCAAACCACCATAAGAGATATTATTGCATTTTTATTTCATTGTCATTCTTTCAAATTTGATTCTATTGTGTTAAGAACACTTAATATAATATCTCTCAATCTAAAAATGTTTTGAGATTTTATTTTGAAGGAACCAATGTCTCTTAAGGATTTTCAGCTGCTCCCTTGGAAGCTCTTCCCAGTTGAGAGCTATGGTTATTCAGAAATACGAGGCTGTAACTCACAAGAAGCAGAGGTGGGAACCACTGGTAGAACTTTTATACAGGCTTGAACATTTGTGGAAAAAATTTTACAAACCTCATATGTAACTTTCTACCTATAAGTTTCATTACATTGTAAAATAAATGTAACTTTTATGCACAGAAGAGACATTCTTAACAAAATACCCAGGGGAAACTCATTTTGTGACACAGCCCTGTAATCACACTTCTCATAAAACCCTCCTGTAACTTCCAAACTCATTTCAAGCAAAGTGTAAGCCCTCACAATGTTGTAAGTCCTACATGAGCTATTAAATCTCTTTGCCCCATAACTAAAGACCTCTGTACCATCCACACAGGTACCTATCAGGCCAGGATTTCTTCCTGCACACCTGTCCTGTGATGCCATAATGTTTGAATAAAATCTGTGTTACATTTTTTAGCAGATCCAATTGTATTTAGCATTATAATAGTTCTATTCTCAATTTCTTAGAAAATGTTTTAAATTTCAAATTCAATAATACTCTTTTGTGTTCCTGAAAATAATACACATGGAGATAAAAGTTTCCATAATTTTGCATAAAGAAAGCTAATCTATATTCACATTGCTACAGCAGCACAGAAGGTTGGATTACAATTGGCTATATGTAAGTATGTCCCTAAGTAGATTATAGAATCTAAATTTTCTGCACACTATTTCTAAATTTCTAAATTTCATGCATCCATGGACAGACTCTTCAGAATACAAGCCAGAAAGCTGAATTGGTTAGTGATTGGAACAAATGAGAAAGAAAATGCATGGCCCATGTGCATTCTACTAAGCTACCACAGTGCCTGTAATTCCCTGCCAGACTTAGATTAACCATTGATTTGATGCATCAAATGGCCCATTTCTTGTAAATGGGTTTTCTTCTATTTAGTGTTTAGTAAGCTCCTCGTCAATGAGATAACTCCCTGGCTGAATAAAAGTTCTCTTAGACCCTGGAAGTCTGGAGGATTATTTGCTCACAGTGATTTTACAACCCTCTGCCTTCTGACAACTTGATTTTGATATATTTTCCCAAAAAAAGTATATTGCTAAATATCCTAAATAGTTAAGCATTTGCACTTTTAGTCTTAATTCTTAGAGAAAAAATGGGGATTCTACTGGGATTTTGTTTCCTTTTGTGTAAAATAGATTATTTTCTCAAATATAACCTGATTGTGGTTTTTCTTCCCTCTGGTATTCCCAGTTCCTCCTCACCTCCCCTCTTATCCATACCACCCATTTCTGTCTCTCATTGGAAAAGAACAGACTTCTAAGAGATGACATGAGGAATAGGGTCCCAAAAGCCAGCCAAAGGATTAGAGACAGCCCCTGCTCCCAGTGCTAAGAGTCCCATAAGTAGACAAAGCTATACAATTGTCACACATATGTAGAGGGCCTAGGTTGGTCCCGTGCAGGCTCCCCGGGTGTCTGCTCAGACTCTAAGAGCTCCTATGGGCCCATATTAGTTGTATCTGTGGATTCCCTAGTGATGCCTTTGACCTCCCTAGCTCATACAATCTCCCTTTCTTCAGCAGGATTCCTGAGCTAAGCAAAATGCTTGACTGTGGATCTCTGCATCTGTTTCCATCAGTTACTGAATGAAACCTCTCTGATGACAGTTGGGGTAGTCACCAATCTATGAGCATAGCAAAATATTGTTAGGCATCATTACATTGACCATTTTCCCCCAAGTCTTTGGTTCTATCCTAGGTCTCTAGGACAATACCAAGCTGTTTTTATTATTATTATTATTATTATTATTATTATTATTATTATTATTATTACTATAGCTCTATAGTAGAGCTTGAAATCAGGGATGGTAATACCTCCAGAGGTTCTTTTATTGTAAAGGATTGTTTTATCTACCCTGTGTTTTTTGTTTTCCCATATGAAGTTGAATATTATTCTTTTGGGGTCTATAAAAAAATGTGTTGAAGTTTTGCTGGGAATTGCATTGAATCTGTAGATTGTTTTGGCAAGATAGCCATTATTACTATGTTAATTCTGCTGGATCCATGAAGATGGGGGGTCTTTCCATTTTCTGATATCTTCTCCAATTTATTTCTTCAAAGACTTGAAGTTCTTATCATACAGATCTTTCACTTGCTTGGTTAGAGTTACATTAAAATATTTTATATTATTTGAGGATACAGTAAAGGGTGTTGATTCCATTATTTCTTTCTCAGCTCATTTATCATTTGTGAATAGGAAGGCTACTGATTTTTTTAAATTAATCTTTGATCATTGATTTAATCATTGATTCTTTGTATTGTTGTCTTTGTTCATATTTGATTGATTTCAGCCTTCAGTTTGATTTTTACTGCAATATATTCCTCTT
Organism: Onychomys torridus; assembly: GCF_903995425.1. NCBI lineage: Eukaryota > Metazoa > Chordata > Mammalia > Rodentia > Cricetidae > Onychomys > Onychomys torridus. The sequence continues at coordinate 60,102,005 of NC_050446.1, forward strand.
GGGTGTGTTTGCTTCTCTTAGTCTAGAGCTTTCATCTATGCTGTTAAGTCACTACTATGAGATTTCTCCAAATTCTTTATGCAGGCACTTGGTGCTACAAACTTTTCCCTTAACATTGCTTTCATTGTGTCCCATAAGTTTGGGTATGTTGTACATTCATTTTCATTGAATTCTAGGAAGTCTTTAATGTCTTTCTTTATTCCTTGACCCATTGGTAATTCAGGTGAGATTTGTTCAGTTTCTGTGAGTTTGTAGGCTTTCTGTAGTTGGTATAGTTGTTGAACTCCAACTTTCATCTGATAAGATACGGGGGGCAGGGGGGCAGATTTTAATATTTTTGTATCTGGTGAGACTTTGTGGCCAAACACATGGTCAATTTTGGAGAAGGTTCTATGATGTTCTGAGAAGAAGATATATTCCTTTGTGTTTGGGTAAAATGTTCTATAGATATCTATTAGGTTTATTTAAATCACGACATGTGTTAGGTCTGTTATTTCTCTGTTTTGTTTCTGTCTGGCAGACCATTGGTGAAAGTGGGGTGTTGAAGTCTTCCACTATTAATGTGTGGGGATTAATGTGTGATTTAAGCTTTGCTAATGTTTCTTTTACAAATGTGGGTGCCCTTGTACTTGGAACATAGATGTTCAGAATTGAGACATCTACTTGGTGGATTTGTCTTTGATAAGTATGAAATTTCCTTCTCCCTTTCTTTTAATTAATTTTGGTTTAAAGTCTATTATGTTAGATATTAAGATAGTTATACCAGCTGGTTTCTAAGGTCCATTTGATTGGAAAAATCTTTCTCTGCCCCTTTACTCTGTGGTAATATCTATCTTTGGTGTTGAAGTGTGTTTCTTCTATGCAGCAGAAGTGTGGATCCTGTTTTCTTATCCATTCTCTTAGCATGTGTCTTTTTGTTGGTGAATTGAATCCATTGATATTGAGAGATATTAATAACCAATGATTGTTAATTCCTGGGGGGTTTGTGGTGGTAGTGTGTGTGTGTGTGAGTGTGTGTGTATGTGTGTGTGTGTGTGTGTGTGTGTGTGTGTGTGTGTTTCCCTTCTTTGAGTTTTGCTCATGTGAGATTATCAATTGCCTGTATTTTTGTGAGTGGAGCTAACTTCCTCAAGTTGGAGCTTTCCTTCAGTGTCTTCTGTAAGGTTGCATTTATGGATACATATTACTAAAATTTGACTTTGTCATGAAATATCTTGTTTTCTCCATCTATGGTGATTGATAGTTTTGCTAGGTATAGTAGTCTGGACTGGCATCCATGGTCTCTTAGTATCTGTAAGACATCTGTCCAGATCCTTTTGGCTTTTAGAGTCTCCATTAAGAAGTCAGGTGTAATTCTGATTGTTCTGCCTTTATATATTATGTGGCCTTTTTTCTTTGCAGCTTTCTTTATTCTATATGTTTAGTGTTTGATTATTATGTGGCAAGGGGCCTCTTTCTTTTTGGGTCCAGTCTATTTGGTGTTCTGTAAGATTCTTGTACTTTTTGTGTGTGTGTGGGAGGGGGGGTTATTTTGAAGACAGGGTTTCTCTGTGTTGTTTTGGAGCCTGTCCTGGATCTCACTCTGTAGACCAGCCTGGCCTTGAACTCACAGAGATCTGCCTGACTCTGCCTCCTGAGTGCTGGGATTAAAGGCGTGCGCCACCACTGCCCGGCATATCGTGTACCTTTGTAGGTATGCCCTTCTTTAGACTGGGAACATTTCTTCTGTGATTTTGTGGAATAAATTTTTCTGGGACCTTGAGCAGGGGTTCTTCTTCTTCTTTTCCTATTATTCTTAGGTTTGGTCTCTTCATAGTGTCCCAGATTTCCTGGATGTCTTGTGATAGGAATTTTTTAGATTTATTTTCCTTATCTGATGAATCTATTTCCTCTATTGTATCTTCAACACACGAGGTTCTCTCTTTTATCTCTTGTATTCTGTTATTGATGCCTACATCTGTAGTTCATATTTCCTTATCCAGATTTTTCCATTTCCAGAATTCCCTCAGTTTGTGTTTTGTTTTGTTTTTTATTGCTTCTATTTCCATTTTCAGGTTTTGAACTATTTCTTTCACCTGTTCGTTCATTTGTTTGTTTGTTTGTTTGGCTTTCTTTTCATTGTTCAAGAGCTTAATTGTTTTCTTCTAATTTTCTATTTGACTCCACCAGCTCCAATTGGACCAAGAGATGAGTGATTGTTTTCCCAGACAGTCACCTCAGCATCTAGGCCCTAGACCCAGGGCCACAACCTATCCCACCTTACCCTCACTCATTGTAGTGCCAGCTGCAGGCCAGCAGGTAAGACTCCTGCTAACAGGCCTGTCCACCACTGTGGTGGGTGTTGTGTTCCCTGAAATATTGTATGTTCCCCGAAATAAACATATCTGGGGTCAGAGAACAGACAGCCACTAGAACAAAGCCAAAAGTGGTGGCTAGAAAATGGGAAGAGTAAGCATAGCAGAAATTGGGCGGTGGTGGTGCATGCCTTTAATCCCAGCACTTGGGAGGCAGAGCCAGGTGAATCTCTGTGTGTTCAAGGCCACTTTCGAAACAGCTAAGCATGGTGACCCATGCCTTTAATCCCAGAAACCCAGCCTTTAATATCAGGGAGTGACAGGCAGAAAGGGAAAGGTATATAAGGCGTGAAAACCAGGCACCGGAGGAGTAAAGCATGTAGTTAGTTAAGCATTTGGTTGGTTAAGCATTCAGGCTTTGGAGCAACACAGTTCAGCTGAGATTCATGTGGAGGAGGACTCAGAAGCTTGCAGCCTGAGGAAACAGGATCACCTGAGGAACTAGCAAGGTGAGATAGCTGTGGCTTGTTCTGTGTCTCTGATCTTCCAGCATTCACCCCCAATAACTGGCCTCAGGTTTGATTTCATTAATAATACCTTTTAAGATTCCTGCCACACACCACCACCCATCAGACCCTGTAATCTACAAGCCTCACTCAGACCACCAAACCCACCCATCTCCCGAGACTGCAGCTGTTCCCTGAGACACAGACTCTGCCAGCTCTGATTGGACCAAGGGTCTTGATTGAACCAAGAGTGGCTCCCTGAGACATAGACAATGCTTACACCAATTGGAGGAAGAGATGAATAGATGCCACTGCAAGAATACATTCAACAACATAAAGAACAATATGGCACCACCAGAACCTAGTGGTTCTACTACAGCAAGACCTGAGCATCCCAATGTAGAAAAAGCAGAAGTAAATGACCTTAAAAATTACTTTACACGGATGATAAATGCCTTTAAAGAGAAAATGAAAAATTCTCTTAAAGAAATCAAAAAAAAATACAAAAAAAAAATGGAAGAAATCAATAAAAACTCTTAACGTCAAGAAAACCAACAAAAAGCAATCAAATAAGTGAAGGAAACAGTTCAAGACTTAAAAATTGAAATAGAGGCAATAAAGAAGACACAAACAGAGGGAATGCTGGAAATGGAAAATCTGAATAAATGAACAGGAACTACAGATGCAGGCATAACCAACAGAATGGAAGAGATGAAATATATAATCGGTGGCATTGAAGAAATGATAGAGGATTGGTCAAAGAAAACATTCATTAAAGCCAGCAAAGTCATAACACAAAATATCCAGTAAATCTGGGACACCATGAAAAGACCAAATTTAAGGATAATAGGATTACAAGAAGGAGAAGAATTCCAGCTCAAAGGCACAGAAAATATATTCGACAAAATCATAGAAGAAAACTTGCCCAACCTAAAGAAGGAAATGCCTATGAAAATGTAAGAAGTTATGTAAGCTTCTGTAAACACCAAATAGACTGGACCAAAAAACAAAAAGTCTCCTTGCCACATAATAATCAAACCACTAAACATACAAAGTGAAGAAAGAATATTGAGAGCTGCAAAGATAAAAGGCCAAGTAACATATAAAGGCAAACCCATCAGAATAACACCAGACTTCTCAATGGAGACTCTGAAAGCAAGAAGGTCCTGCATAGATGCTATGCAGACACTAAAAGACCACAGATGCCAGCCCAGACTACTATACCCAACAAAACTTTCAATCACCATAGATGGAGTTAACAAGGCATTCCATGACAAAACTAGATTTACAAAATACCTATCCACAAATCCAGCCCTACAGAAAGCACTAAAAGGAAAAGTCCACCTAAGGAAGTTAGATGTACCCACAGAAACACAGGCAATAGATAATCCCATACCAATAAGTCCCAAAGAAGGGAAACACACACACACACACACACACACACACACACACACACACACACACACACACTACTACCAAGAAATAACAGGAATAAACAATCACTTGTCATTAATATCCCTTGATATCAATGGACTCTGGTAGCCTATAAAAAGACACAGGCTACCAGAATGGATATGTAAAAAGGGTCAATCCTTCTGCTGCATACAAGAAACACAACTCAACGTCAAAGACAGGCAGGCACTACCTTAGAGTAAAGAGTTGGGAAACGACTTTCCAATCATATGGACTTAAGAAGCATCCTAATACCTAACAAAATAGACTTCAAACTAAAATCATTGAAAGAGATAGAGAAGAATGTTTCATATTCTACACAGGAAAAATCCATCAAGATGAGGTCTCAATTCTGAACACTTATGCCCCAAATACAAGAGTATCCACACATGTAAAAGATACATTACTATAGCTTAAATTGCACATCAAACCCAACACACTAATAGTGGGAGACTTCAACACCCCACTCTCAACAATGGACGGGTCTGCTAGACAGAAACTTAGCAGAGAAATAAGGGAACTAATAGACATTATGACTCAAATGGACTTAATAGACATCTACAGAACATTTCACCAAAACACAAAATAATATACCTTCTTCTCAGCACCCCATGGAACCTTCTCTAAAATTAACCACATACTTGCTCACAAAGCAAATCTCAACAGATACAAAAAAAAAAAAAATTGGAATAACCTCTGGTATTTTATTGTACCACGATGCTTAAAGTTAGAATACAACAACAACACAAATTACAGAAAGCCTACAAACTCATGGAAACTGAATAATGCTCAACTGTATCACCAATGGGTCAAGGAAGAAATAAAGAAATTAAAGACTTCCTAAAGATCAATGAAAATGAATGTGCAACATATCCAAACTTAGGAGACACTATGAAAGCAGTGCTAAGAGGAAAGTTCATAGCTCTAAATGCCCACATAAAGTAGTTGGAGAAATCTCACACTAGTGACTTATCAGCACACCTGAAGGTTCTAGAATAAATAGAAGCAAAGTAACCCAGGAGAAGTAGATGGCAGGAAATAATCAAATTGAAGGCAGAAATCAATAATATAGAAACAAAGAGAACAGTACAAAAAAATCAATGAAACAAAGACGTGGGTCTTGGAGAAAAATCAACAAGATAAACAAACCCTTCTCCACACTAACCAAAAGGCAGAGAGAGATTATCCAAATTAACAAAATCAGAAACAAAAGAGGAGACATAACAACTAACACTGAGGAAATCCAACGAATCATTAGGTCATACTTAAAAAAGCCATACTCCACAAAATTGAAAATTCTAAAAGAAATGGACAATTTTCTGGATAGGTACCACATACCCAAATTAAATCAAGACCAGATAAACAATTTAAATAGACCTATAACCCCTAGGAAAATGGAAACAGTCCTTAAAAGTCTCACAACAACAACAACAACACCAAAAAAAAAAAAAAAAAAAAAAAAAAAGCCCAGGGCCAGATGGTTTCAAAACAGAATTCTACCAGAATGTCAAAGAAGAGCTAATACCAATACTCCTTAAATTTTTCCACACAATAGAAACAGAAAGAACATTGCTAAACTCTTTTTATGAGGCTACAGTTACCCTGATACCCAAACCACACAAAGATGCAACAAAGGAAGAGAATTACAGACCAATCTTCCTCATGAACATTGATGCAAAAATACTCAATAAAATACTGGTAAACCGAATCCAAGAAAACATCTAGAAAAATCATCCACCATGATCAAGTAGGCTTCATTCCAGAACTGCAGGAATTATTCAACATACGAAAGTCTGTCAATGTAATCAGATAAACAAACTGAAATTAAAAAAAAAAAATGATCATCTCATTAGATGCTGAAAAAGCCTTCAATAAAATTCAACACCCTTTCATGATAAAGGTCTTGGAAAGATCAGGTATATAAGGAACATACCTGAATATAATAAAGGCAATTTACAGCAAGCCAACAGCCAACATCAAACTAAATGGAGAGAAACTCAAAAAGAATTCACTAAAATCAAGAACAAGAAAAGGCTGTATACTCTCCCCATATCTATTCAATATAGTACTCAAAGTTCTAGCTAAAGCAATAAGACAACAACAACAACAACAACAAAAAAAGATCAAAGGGATAGAAATTGGAAAGGAAGAAGTCAAACTTTTTCTATTTGGAGATGATATGATAGTATACATAAGTGACCCCAAAAATTCTACCAGGGGACTCCTACAACTCATAAACACCTTGAGCAAAGTGGCAGGATACAAAATTAACTAAAAAAAAAAAAAAAAAAAAAAAAAGTAGCCCTCCTATATACAGATGATAGACTAGCCAAGAAAGAAATCAGAGAAATATCACTCTTTATGATGGCCACAAATAATATAAAATACCTTGGGGGTAACTCTAACCAAGCAAGTGAAAGACCTGTATGACCTTAAAAAAATGTTAAGTCTTTGAAGAAAGAAATTGAAGAAGTTATCAGAAAATGGAAAGATCTCCCATGCTCATGGTTAGGTAAAACTAACATTAAAAATGGCAATCTTACCAAAAGCAATCTACAGATTCAATTGAATCCCCATCAAAATCCCAACACAATTCTTCACAGACCTGGAAAGAACAATACTCAACTACATATGGAAAAACAAAACAAAACACTCAGGAAAGTTAAAACAGTCCTTTACACTGAAGCAACTTCAGGAGGTATCACCATCCCTAACTTTAAGGTCTACTATGGAGCTATAGTAATAAAAACAGCTTGGTATTGGCATAAAAACTGACATGTGGACCAATGGAATCAAATTGAAGACCTGACATTAATCTACACACTTATTAACACTTCTATCATCCAGTAACTAATAGAAGCAAGTGCAGAGATCCACAGCCAAGCACCAGGCCCAGCTCTGGGAGTCCAGTCAAAGGGAGGAAAGGGGGATTATAGGAGCAAGTGGGGGCCAAGAACATGATGGGGAATCCTACAGAGACAACTGAATCAAGGACATGCATGGGACCAGACTAGGCCCTCTCCACATGAGAGACAGTTGTGAAACTTGGTCTGTTTGAGGGGCCTCTGGTAGTGGGATCAGGATCTATCCATGGTGCATGAGCTGGCTATGGTGAGATGCCTTGCTCAGTCTAGATGCAAGCGGAAGGGGCTTGGTCCTGCCTCAACTAAATGTACCAGGCTTTGCTGACTCCCCATGGAAGCCCTTACTCTTCTGGAAGAGGGGGTGGGAGAAGGCCAGAGGGGATTGAGAGGAGGGATAAGTAGGGGATCTGTGGTTGGCATATAAACTGAATAAAAAAATTTCTTAAATTAAAAAAAAAGAATAGGAAACACAGAGGAATATTAAAGTAAGCCTGACAAATACCTTCTCAGGCCAATGATGAAGGTCTACATCACCAATGGTGAGTCATGTTGAGAATATGTACCTTTATTGTTAGGTAATAAAAGTGACACTTTACCTTGCTAGGTAGTAGTGGTGGTGCAAGTCTTTAATCCCAGCACTCGGAAGACAGAGGCAGGCAGATCTCTGAATTCAAGGACAGCCTGGTAAACAGAGCAAGTTCCAAGACTGCCAAGGCTACACAGAGAAACCCTGAATTAAAAAAAAAAAAAAAAGAAAGAAAGAAAGAAAAGAAAAAAAAAAGGAAAAGAAAGCACATTACCTCTCTTATCTGCCTCCCAAACATAACTGCAGTTAAATCACCAGAAATGCTGGTTGGTAGTGGCCCATGCCTTTAATTCCAGCACTCGGGGAGGCAGAGCCAGGTGGATCTCTGTGAGTTTGAGGCTAGCCTGGTCTACAGAACAAGATCCAGGACAGGCACCAAAACTACACAGAGAAACCCTGTCTCAGAAACCCCCCCCCACAAAAAAAAATCACCAGAAATATGTTGGGAAAATCACAATTGAGGAGCATAGTACAAAATATTTGAGGGATTTTTCTCAAAACTGCTACAGATGCTAAAAGAGATAGAAAATTGACATAAGTGCCCTTATGGAGTGACTGACTATAATGTGTTGTTCCACGGGGCATTCTGGAACTGAGTAAATGAATAGGTTAAAACTGAGGAAATATGAGCAAAACATTGATTTCTGCTAATGCATCTATGTAGGATTATAACTGTAACAAATGTATTGTGATAATGTGGGATTCCACTCCTAGGTACTAAATAAGTGTGTACATCATTTGTTCTGGGAAGTCCATTGAGCTATTTCATCCCTAGATGGATATCACCGAGTGTACTGATGTAAACCTAGGTGGTATAAGTCAGTTGCTTAATGTGGCCCTCTGAGAGAATCCACATACGTAGTAAATACAAAGTGGATGAAGCTGTTACTAGTAACATGGCATACTGTTTTAAAGTATTTTTTGTAAGTGGAAATACACTATAAAACAATGACTAGAAGAAGACAATAAATACAGAAAACAACAACAGCATTGATTGTTATAATTACTAACTATGGTGTACTTCCTGTTGTTGCCTGTGCTGTCTTTGCCCAAACACATGGGCAATTCGTGGAACTATGACACTGGGACAATCACTAGGTAAAGCACTTCAGCTCTATTTTAATCCTAGATTTATGTATAACATAATATTAGTTTATACATCTCTGTATAAAACAGAATAATTTAAGCTATGTCAAATAATAAATTATATTAACTTATACTATAGACTGTGTGATTCATTGTTAATTGAAACATAGTTATGGGGTACATAAAAGTATTTTCCCAAGGAAATTAAAAACAAGCATTCAAACAAATGCATACACGTTATTCACCACACCACTATTTACAATGGCCAAAATGTGGAAAATAGACTGAATAAATTAATAAAATGTGGCTTGTATGTACAACGAAGTACTACATAGACATCAAAAAATGAAGAAATCGTCATTTCTCTTCAGGGGTGTGGTGTTAGTGGATTGACCATGGTCCTATGGACGTACTATGTCCCAAACCTGTGCACACATAGTAGGATGATTGGACTCGGTCAGTTATTAAGTAGGGAAAAAAAAGAAGTTGGGCATGGTGGCACACACCTTTAACCATAGCACTCAGAGAAGCAAGTAACTCTCTGTGAGTTTGAGGGTAGCCTGATATATACAGTCAGTTCCAAGTCAACCAGGGATATATAGTGAGATCCATAGAGAAGAACACGAAGGTGGGGAGGTGCTGAGGAGGTCCAGGGATGGCTGGGGTGGATATCATCAAGATACATTGATAATACATATGGAATTGTCAAAGACTAAATAAAAATATTCTGAAACAAAGCAACAAACGTTACTAAGCATGTGGATAAATTGGAGACTTGCACTCTGTTAGTGAGATAAGTGCTATGTATGATGGCTCCTCAGAAAAATTAAAATAAACATACCATATGATCTGGCAGTTCCACTTCTGGATATACACCCTGAAGAATTTAAAGCAGGGTCTCAGAGAGACGTGTGCATCATTATGTTCACAATAGAATATAGCACAGTAGCTTAAAGGTGGATGCAAGCAAAACGCCCGCGGATGGATGGGCAGGAAAGCAAAAGCATGATAAGAACATAAGCAGCCTATTATTCCGCCCATAGAAGGAAGTGATTCCGTGCAGTGCACACACTTGGGATGTGGAAACAGAGGGATCAGGAGACCTCATAGGCAGCCTTAGCTACATAGCAGGTTTGAAGGCATTCTGGGCTGCATCAGACCCTGTTTTAGAACAAATAAGGAAGAAAGAGAGTGAGAATGACGGCATATGATGAACACTGAGGATACTGTGTTAAATGAAACCCAGCCACAAAGAAACCAGTTCCACGTGACTCCGTGTGTGTGAGACATGAGATGCTGACAGTACTTAAAACCCTACTGACAAACCATCGTGGCCACCATGTTTCCTGGACAAGGCTTCTGTGGCTGTGATAAAACATCATGATCATAAGCAGTTTCAGGTGGAAAGGGTTTCTTTTCTTTTTCACATCACAGTTCATTATCAAAGGAAGTCGGGGAAGGAACTCAAGCAGGGGAGGAACCTGGAGTCAGGAGCCGATGCAGAGGCCATGAAAGAGTGTTGCTTACTGGCGTGCTCCACCTGCTTTCTTATAGCACCCAGAACCACCAGGCTAGGGGTAACATCGCCCACAATGGGCTGAGTACTCCTAAATCAACCAATATAAAATGCACTACATACTAGGGGCTACAGAGATGGCTCAGAGGTTGAGAGCACTGACTGTTCTTCCAGAGGTCATGAGTTCAATTCCCAGCAACCACATGGTGGTTCACAACCATCTGTAGTGAGATCTGGTGCCCTCTGCTGGCCTGCAGTCATATATGATGTATATACAAAATAAATAAATAAATCTTTTTTTTAAAAATGCACTACATACTAGTTTACAGGCCAATCCTTTTTTAAGTTTTTTTTTTTTTTTTTTTTAGTTTTTCAATATCTGACTTTTTATTTTTTTATATATTCTTTTCTATACGGATATTTGTGTTTTAATTTTACATATCAGCCATGGGTTCCCCTGTCCTTGCCCCTCCTGCCCCATCCCCTACTTTCACCCAGCCCCTCCCCCCCATTCCCATTTCCTCCAGGGCAAACACTCCCCTGGGGATTCAGCTCAACCTGGTAGATTCAGTACAAAGAAGTCAAGTCCCCTACTTCCAGGCTGAGCAAAGTGTCCCCACATAAGTCCCAGGTTCCAAACAGCCAGCTCATGCACTAAGGACAGGTCTGGGTCCCACTGCCTGGGTGCTTCCCAAACAGTTCAAGCTATTTAATTGTCTCACTTATCCAGAGGGCCTGATCCAGCTGGGGGCTCCACAGCATTTGGTTCATAATTCATGTGTTTCCATTAGTTTGGCTATTTGTCCCTGTGCTTTTTCCAGTCTTGGTCTCAACAATTCACACTCATACAGTCCCTTCTCTTTCTTGCCAATTGGACTCGTGGAGCTCCATCTGGGCCTGGCTGAGGATCTCAGCATCCACTTACATCAGTTATTGGATGAGAGTTCCAAGACGACTGTTAGGGTGTTTGGCCATCTGACCACCAGACTAGGTCATTTCAGGCTTTCTCTTGACCATTGCCAGAAGTCTACAGAGGATGTATCATTGTGGATTTATGGGGACCTCTCTAGCATTTTGCTTCTTCCTGTTCTCATGTGGTCTTCATTTATCATGGTCTGTTATTCCTTGTTCTCCCTTTCTGTTATTGATCCAGCTGGCATCTCCTGCTTCCCTAAGCTCTCTTTCCCTCAAAACTTGCCCTTCATTACTCCCGCTGTCGTCCAGGTTGTTCATGTAGATCTCATCCATTTCTCTGTCATTGGGCAATCCCTGTGTCTTTCTTAGGGTCCTGTTTTCTAGGTAGCCTCGCTGGAGTTGTAGCAGTCTAGTAATCTTTGTTTTATTATCTAGTATCCTCCTATGAGTGAGTATATACAATGTTTGTCTTTTTGAGTCTGGGTTACCTCACTCAGGATGATTTTTTCTAGATCCATCCATTTGCCTCATGATGTCATTGTTTTTCTCTGCTGAGTAGTACTCCATTGTGTATATGTACCACATTTTCTTTATCCATTCTTCAGTTGAAGGGCATCTAGGTTGTTTCCAGGTTCTGGCAATTACAAACAATGCTGATATGAACATAGCTGAGCAAATGCCCTTGTGGTATGATTGAGCATTCCTTGGGTATAGGCCCAAGAGTGCTACAGCTGGGTCTTGGGGGAGATGGATTCCCAGTTTTCTAAGGAAGCACCATATTGATTTCCAAAGTGGCTGTACAAGCTTGCATTCCCACCAGCAGTGGAGGAGAGTTCCCCTTGCTCCACATCCTCTCCAGCATAAGATGTCTTCAGTGTTTTTGATCTTAGCCATTCTGACAGGTATAAGGTGGTATCTCAGAGTCGTTTTGATTTGCATTTCCTGGATAATTAGGGATACTGAACAATTCCTTAAATGTCTTTCAGCCATTTGAGCTTCCTCTGTTGAGAATTCTCTGTTTAGTTCTATAGCCCATTTCTTAATTGGACTGTTGGGCATTTTGATGTCTAATTTCTTGAGTTTTTTATATATTCTGGATATCAGCCTTCTGTCAGATGTAGGGTTGGTGAAGACCTTTTTCCCATTCTGTAGGCTGTCGACCTTGACCATGTCTTGTTGACCATGTACTTTGCTCTACAAAAGCTTCTCAGTTTCAACAGGTCCCATTGATTGATTGTTTCTCTCAGTGTCTGTGCTACTGGTGTTATAATTAGAAAGTGATCTCTGGTGCCAATGCGTTCAAGAGTACTTCCTACTTTCTCTACTATCAGGTTCAGAGTAGCTGGATTTATGTTGAGGTCTTTGATCCACTTGGATTTAAGTTTTGTGCACGGTGACAGATATGGATCTATTTGCAGCCTTCTGCACATTGACATCCAGTTATGCCAGCACCATTTGTTGAAGATGCTTTCTTTATTCCATTGTATATTTTTGGCTTCTTTGTCAAAAATTATATGTTCATAGGTGTGCAGGTTAATGTCAGGGTCTTCAATTCAATTCCATTGGTCCACATGTCAGTTTTTATGAAACTGCCAAGCTGTTTTTATTACAGTAGCTCTGTAGTAGAGCTTGAGGTTGGGGATTGTGATGCCTCCAGAGGTTGTTTTATTGTACAGGATTCTTTTGGCTATCCTGGGTTTTTTGTTTTTCCATATGAAGTTGAGTATTATTCTTTCCAGATCTGTGAAGAATTGTGTTGGTAATTTGATGGGGATTGTATTGAATCTGTAGATTGCTTTTGATAAGACCGCCATTTTTACTATGTTAATCCTGCCTATCCATGAGCATGCGAGGTCTTTCCATTTTCTGACATCTTCTTCAATTTCTTTTTTCAGGGACTTAAAGTTCTTGTCATACAGGTCCTTCACATGCTTAGTTAGCATAACCCCAAGGTATTTTATATCATTTGTGGCTATTATAAAAGGTGATGTATCTCTGATTTCCTTCTCAGCCTGTTTGTGTACTGTATATAGGAGGGCTACTGATTTTTTTTGAGTTGATCTTGTATCCTACAATGTTGCTGAAGGTTTTTATTAGCAGTATCAGTTCCTTGGTTGAATTTTTGGGGTCACTCATGTATACTAACATGTCATCTGCAAATAGGGAGAGCTTGACTTCTTCCTTTCCAATTTGTATCCCCTTAATCGCTTTATGTTGTCTTATAGCTCTGGCTAGAACTTCAAGTACTATATTGAATAAGCCTTGTTACTGATTTTAGTGGTATTGCTTTGAGTTTCTCTCCATTTAATTTGTTGTTGGCTGTTGGCTTGCTATAAATTGCCTTTATTATGTTTAGGTATGTTCCCTGTGTTCCTGATAACTCTAAGACCTTTATCATGAAGGGGTGTTGGGTTTTGTCAAATTCCTTTTCTGCATCTAGTGAGATGATCATGGGGTTTTTTTCTTTGAGTTTGTTTATATGGTGTATTATACTAACAGACATTCATATGTTGAACCATCCTTGCATTCCTGAGATGAAGCCTACTTGATCATGGTGGATAATTGTTTTGATGTTTTCTTGGAGTCTGTTTGACAATATTTTATTGAGTATTTTTGCATCAATGTTCATGAGGGAGATCGGTCTGTAGTTCTCTTTCTTTGTTGCATCTTTGTTTGGTTTAGGAATCAGGGTAATTGTAGCCTCATAGAAAGAGTTTGGTAATATTCTTTCTGCTTCTATTGTGTGGAACAATTTAAAGAGTATTGGTATTAAGTCTTCTTTGAAGATCTGGTAGAATTCTGTGCTGAAACCATCTGGTCCAGGGCTTTTTTTGGTTGAGAGACTTTTAATGACTGATTCTATTTCCTTAGGGGTTATTGGACTATTTAAATGGTTTATCTGGTCTTGATTTAACTTAGGTATGTGGTACCTATCCAGAAAATTATCCATTTCTTTTAGATTTTCCAGTTTTGTGGAGTAGAGGTTTTTGAACCATGACCTGATGATTTTCTGGATTTCCTCATGGTCTGTTGTTATGTCCCCCTTTTCATTTCTGATTTTGTTAATTTGGATGCTCTCTCTCTGTCTTTTGGTTAGTTTGGATAAGGGCTTGTCTATCTTGTTGATTTTCTCAAAGAACCAACTCTTTGTTTCATTAATTTTTTGTATTGTTCTCTTTGTTTCTATTTTATTGATTTCAGCTCTCAATTTGATAATTTCCTGGCATCTATTTTTCCTGGGAGGCTCTGCTTCTTCTTGTTCAAGGGCTTTCAGATGTGCTGTCAAGTTACTAGTGTGAGATTTCTCCAACTTCTTTATGTGGGCATTTAGGGCTATGAATTTCCCTCTTAGGACTGCTTTCATAATGTCCCATAAGTTTGGATATGTGGTGTATTCATTTTCATTGATCTCTGGGAAGTCTTTAATTTCTTTCATTTCTTCCTTAACCCATTGGTGATTCAGTTGAGCATTATTCAGTTTCCATGAGATTGTAGGTTTTCTGTAGTTTTTGTTATTGTTGAAATCTAACTTTAAGCCATGGTGGTCTGATAGAACACAGGAGGTTATTCCAATTGCTTTATATCTGTTGAGATTTGCTTTGTGGTCAAGTATGTGGTCGATTTTAGAGAAGGTTCCATGAGGTGCTGAGAAAAAGGTAAATTCTTTTTTTCAGATGGAAAGTTCTGAGATATCAATTAAGAACATTTGAGTCATAACATTAGTTAAAATCTTTATTTCTCTGTTAAGTTTCAATTTGGCAGATCAGTCCAGAGGTGAAAGTGAGATGTTGAAGTCTCCTACTATTAATGTGTGGGGTTTTATATGTGATTTAAGCTTTAGTAATGTTTCTTTTACATATGTAGGTGCCCTTAAGTTTGGGGCATAAATGTTCAGAATTGAAACTTCATCTTGGTGGATTTTTCCTGTGATGAGTATGTAATATCCTTCATGATCTCTTCTGATTGATTTTAGTTTGAAGTCTATTTTGCTGGATATTAGGATGGCTACACCAGCTTGTTTCTTAAGACCATTTGATGGGAAAGTCTTTTCCCAGCCTTTTATTCTTAGGTAGTGTCTATCTTTGAAGTTGAGGTGTGTTTCTTGTATGCAGCAGAAAGTTGGGTCCTGCTTTCATATCCATTCTGTTAGTCTGTGTCTTTTTATAGGTGAATTAAGCCCATTGATATTAAGGGATATTAATGACCAGTGATTGTTCATTCTTGTTATTATTTTTTCTTTTCTGTCTTTTTTTTTTTTTGGTGGTAGTGTGTGTGTACTTCTCTTCTTTGGGGTTTACTGCTGTGGTGTTATCTATTGCCTGTGTTTTCATGGGTGTATCTGCCTTCCTTACGTTGGAATTTTCCTTCTAGTGCTTTCTGTAGGGCTGGGTTTGTGGATAAGTATTGTTTAAATCTGGCTTTGTCTTGGAATGTCTTGTTCACTCCATCTATAATGATTGAAAGTTTTGCTGGGTATATTGGTCTAGGTTGGCATCTATGGTCTCTTAGTGTCTGCATTACATCTGTCCAGGTCCTTCTGGCTTTCAAAGTCTCCATTGAGAAATAAGATGTTATTCTGATGGGTTTGCCTTTATTAGTCACTTGGCCTTTTTCCTTTGCTGCTCTTAATATTCTTTCTTTATTCTGTACATTTAGTTGTTTAATTATTATGTGCCGAGGGGACTTTTTGGAGGGTCTAGTCTGTTTGGTGTTCTATAAGCTTCTTGTATCTTCATAGGCATTTCCTTCTTTAAGTTGGGAAAGTTTTCTTTCATGATCTTGTTAAATATATTTATTGTGCCTTTGAGTTGGTATTCTTCTCCTTCCTCTATCCCTATTATTCATAGGTTTGGTCTTTTCATGGTGTCCCAAATTTCTTGGACATTTTGGGTCATGACTTTGTTGGCTTTAGTGTTTTCTTTGACTGATGAATCTATTTCTTCTAATGTATCTTCAATACCAGAGATCCTCTGTTCCATCTCTTTCATTCTGTTGGTTATACTTGCATCTGAAGTTCCTGTTTGTTTACTCAGATTTTCTATTTCCAGCATTCCTTCTGCTAGTGTCTTCTTCATTTTTTTCTATTTCCCTCTTCAGGTCTTGTACTGTTTCCCTCATCTGTTTCATTGCTTTTTCATGATTTTCTTTCAGGGATTTATTGTTTTCCTTGGCTTTATTTGTACTTTCCTCTAGTTTTTTCCCATTTTTTTGTTTGTCTATTCCTCCAATTCATTTTTTATTTCTTCTATATAAGGCTCTAGCCTCTTCATGATGTTATTTGTAAGATTGTTTTCTTCTGTTTCTTCCATTCCATGATGTTCATTCAGGTCTAGCTGATGGAGGGAGGCTAGGTTCTGGTGATGCTGTATTGCTCTTTATTTTGTTGTATGTACTTCTGCCTTGACGTCTGCCCATCTCCTCGAGGATTCGTTTTTGGTCTTATCAGCGCACTTGGTCCAGAGCTGACAGATTTAGGGAGCCTCTCTCTCTGGTCCAGATGGAAGCACTGGGCCAGATGGGAGTTCTGTTCCAGATGGGAGTGCTGGCCGGATGGGAGCTGGGGGCTGGTCTCTGAGTCTCAGGAAGTCACTGGGGTCTCTGTATCTTGTCCAGAAGGGAGTTCCAGGGCAGGATGGAAGCTGGGGGCTGGTTTCTAAGTCTCAGGAAGTCATTGGGGTCTCTGTAATTTGTCCAGATGGGAGTTCTGGTCCAGATGGGAGTTCCAGGGCTGGATCAGAGCTTTGGTTCAGATGGGAGTTCTGGGGCAGGATTTACAGGCCAATCTTAAGGAGGCATTTTCTCAATTGAGAGTTTGTCTTCCCAAATGACTCTAGCTTACATCAAGTTTACATAAAAACTAACCATGACACCAGACTCTAGAGATACAGTTGGAGAGGAACTATTGTTAAATAGGAGTAGAGTTTCAGTGTCTCAAGACGACAAAAGTTCTTGATGGACAGTAATGGATGCACATGATGAATGTATTTGAAACCATCAAATAACATACTTTAAAATAACTGACAGCACATTTTATGACTATCTATATTTTATCTCAATAAACAAAAATAAGGGGCTTGAGCGATGGCTCAGTGGATGAAAGCACTTGCTGCTCTTCCAGAGGACTGGAGTTCACAGGACCCATGTCAGGAGGTTCATAACTTCCATGACTCAAACTCCAGAGGACTCAAGGCAATCTACTGACCTCAGCAGATATCCTCGTGCACATGGCATACATTCGCAAACACACACACACACACACACACACACACACACACACACACGCACACACACACACACACACGCACACACACACGTAAGTAAAAATAATAAAAATAAATCTTTTTAAAATTGGGGGTTTTTTTTAATTAAAAATAAAAGAAACTGAGTACTGATGCATAGCATAGCAAGGACAAACCTCGAAAACACAATCCTAAATTAAAGAAGTTAAATATTAATGGTTACATATTATAATGATTCTGTGTGGCAAAATATCCAGGTATACCATAGAGATGTAATTTGGGTTGATGATTGCCAGAGATTTCAAGGAGAGACTCTCAGGATGGAAGTGAATTAAAACACCTAAAATTACACACCAAAGATGAGTTTGTTTTTTACTCACACAAAATCTAAGACAAATTTCGTAATTCTGTAGACCAGAAGTTCTCCATGGGATATTCTGGCTGCTTTAAGTGTATGCATCAGTCATAGCAACATAGTTTTCTTGGTTGCCAAGACTGAGGAAGAGAAGAGCCAAGTGCTCTGCAGGCTTTCTTTAGTACTTCAAGCCTGCAGTGACAACCATGACTTCCCCCAAGGGGCACCAGGCCAGAATCTGTCACATGGCATGACTCACCTGCAGGAACTGACAGGTGTCTGAGTACCATGCTTCTTCCGTAAACATTAAATGTCTCTGTCACAATAGCTAACAGAGTCTTGTTGAAATTTATAATATAAAATTGGGCAATAATAAAAAGAAATATCAACAAAAGAGTCATAGCATAGATGTTTTAATGTGTCTGTATTCAGAAGGCAAGATGAAATGGGGGGAAAAGGAAGATATATGCTGCTTGTAGACACATATGTAATGAAATAATATTTTTTAGAATGTAATTAGCAATCTTCAGAACAGTGGGTGGCTTCTGAGATAGAAATGAGTGATCCACAGAATTAGAAAACCTATGCAGGAGACTTCATAATTATTTGCAATCTTTTATTCTTGAAAGACATCTAGAGTACAGCATAATGTCAATATGTGTTCAAAGTTTATACTGGATACATAATAATAGCCAACATTATTTTTATTGTTTTATATGTATTTGAAATATTTCAAAATAATTTTTCATAATATATATGGCTAGAATCATTTTACCTAGTATTCAACAAATTATTCTAAGACATGATTTAAAACAATACATTTATCTCACAGTTTATATGGGCAGGAGTAAAGACATAGTTTAGATGGCTAATCAGATTTTCATAAGGCATCATTCATGTGTTGGCCAAGGATAGCATTTCATCTGAGGTTCATAGCCCTTTTCCAAAAATCACTAGGTAACTGGCAAAAATCCGTTCCCTGAATCTGTTAGATTCACGGTGCCTTGATTCTTCAAGGTCAGCAAATGAATCTCTAATTTGATGGCTGTATATAAGGTGGCATAGTCATCTTTGCCATTTAGTGCATCTTCATCAAAGTAGGAACTATCTCATTGCAAGAGCTTCCCACATTTAATAGGAGAGGAGGAATTCCAACAGACTGGAATCTTGGGAGTCATGATAGAATTCCAACTACTGCATTGTCTTAACATTCTCATAATATAGAAAAAGACAGACATAAGGACAAAGACTTAAATGGGATGTGAGCTACATTGGATCTAAGTCTCTGTTTGTGTCCCCCCAAGAGCTGACCCAGACTGAGATTGTTTGGGCTTATATATGAAATATCCTCCCAAAAGGTTCATGTGTTGAAGGCTTGTTGTGGAATATAGCTTATCCCAAACTCTTTATTTTCTTTCCTTCCCAGTCTCCATGAAGCAAGTGGTTTACTCTGCCATAATTTCTCATTTTCATAGTATTCTACCTCAATTCTGGCCCAAGATAGCTGAGATATCTGATCAACTGAAGCTTCTGGAACTGCAGACTAAAGTCAATCACACCTCCTTCACATCAACACACTCAACTGCTTTGTCACTATAACCAAAAGTTGACTAACATAGAAACATTAGGCACAGTTTATTAGGATGATTCTAGGAAACATAAGTGAGTCAGATATTGGAGAGAGGCCAGAGTAAACGGTGCCATCATGAGCAGGTTACCACTGTGAGCATGGAGCCTAAGTCCCTCTGAGAACCATATGGAAATAGGTTCATATTTATGCCAATGATGGATGAAATTCTGAAGTATTTTACCCATCTCCTGCCCACTAGTAGATGAGGGTTTTTTTTTTTCCTACTCTTCCTGTCTGTCACTGTGCATGTAAGTTTCTGTGGCACCAAATAAATCCCTCAGAAAATGAAGCAGAAAGATGTAAATTCTTAAGATAGTACATGCTCAGCATGATGCAGTTGCAGGTAGATCAAAGCAGCTGTGGGGGTGGGACACATTTAGATTCTGACACAGACATAGTGACATAGGCATCATCCTAGCATTCAGGAAGAAGAGACAGAGGCCAAGGCTTTATAGTGATGACCTGTCTCAAAACTCCAAAGGGGGAAAAAGGTTTCTATGACAAACAGAAAACTTGTTAAATTTTTTTAAAAGAATGTTCCCATGTATTAGTAGGCTTAGTTACCAAGACAAAGTGCTGTGACAAACTCCTCATTTCAATGAGTTAGTAAAATAAAATGTTATTTCTCATAAAAATTAGGATGGTGAGTTTGAAATGTGGGTAGTATGAAGACAGTTTGAGGCTCAATTACCAGAAGCTTTAATATCTTCAAAGATAGGGTTTCTAAAGATGCCTTGCCTGTGGAAGCAAATAACTGAGTTATGAGCCAGCTATTGGTGTTCATGGAGCAGATGTGGAAAGCTATATTATTACATCAAAGTGGGAAATACAATAGTGTAGACTAGTTGCATGCCTGTTAGAAAAAGAAAACAGATTGATTCAGCAGCTAGAGAGCTTTGCCATGGAGGTTGGAAAGCAATTAACTTAACCTGAAATATTCAGGAAAAATATTAAAGCATAGATGGCCCTTAGGCTAAATATTGGAGGGAGATATTATAGTTGACTTTATGTCAAGTTGACTCCACTAAGGAGTGTCCACATATTCGGTCAAATCCTATTCTATGTTCCATAGGTGTGTTTCTAATTGAGATTAAGGTTTGAAATAGCAGCCTGAATAAAGCAACCTGTTCCTCTGAACATGGGATACCTCATCCAACTCTCTGAAGGCTTGAATGGAATAAAACAGCAGAACAAAGAGAATTCACTCTCTCTGCCTGACTGTCTTCAAGTTAGGGGTAGCAGTTTCCTACCTCAAGCTTGACTCAGACTGAAACTTAAACCTTCTCCTCTTTGGCCCTCAGATTCCAGCTGGAATTATACCACCTGCAACTTGCTGATTGCAGATCACAGAGTTTCTCAACCTCCTTAACTCTGTTAGTCAATTGCTTATATTAAATAAGTATCTCTATCTATAGATGCCAATCTGTAGTCAGAAATTCTTTTGATTTTCCTTCTGTGGGAATCCCAGACTGACAGAGAAGGTGGAAATGGGTCTTTGTACTTAAAAGGGAATAAAAACACCCCAGGCAGAGAAGAGAATATGTACAGGGAAGCAGGTGCTGAGAACTTAGGCAGGTTCCTACTAAGGACTCCAGTTTTGACAGAGCTGAGGATGTGAGCACCAGAGGGAAGAAGCTGTGAGGTGGGCGTGACTCTCAACTGCCGCCTGCCTCCAAATGTAACAAAATGAAGGGCTACGGGATTTTAAACAAAACTATGAAATAATACCAAGGGGTTAATATTACTTAGACAGCTACAAGAAGATGTGTTGTAAGAGCCAAGAATTCTCTGTTAAATGTTGTTAAATATCAACTGTCTTGAGTTCTGTGACATTTACAAGGGAAGATGATGCACTTAGTCAAAAGTTCATGGGTGTAAAGTCAGGTAGACAAGCTTAATGCTACCTTGGAAGTATGATATGGGAATTAAATGGTTTGTATAAAATTCCTAACACAATGTGTGACCAATAGCATGCACTCAAGGAGGAAAAAAGAAATTCCTTTCCATTCTGGACAACAAAAGAGACAGCAGGATTTTATAGGCGAACAAGAGAAAAAAAAAATGAGTTGGATGAAGCTCTGACTTTAAACACTGATAATATTCAGACCCTGTGTGAATAATCATGCCCTGCAAGCAAAAGAGCTGTGACACCGTGGTCAACAAACTGAAGCTGAGTAATCCTAGCCTAGGCCCTTACTGGAATATACTGAGTCTGACAAATGGGCAATAAAATCTTTAAAGAAGAAATACTGCATTCCAAGGTGGAAATTTTATAATAATCTTAATAAAGCACAAGCGAAAATGTCTTGAAAGTATTTGACTCTACACTAACTGACCACTTATGTTCTTAATGCTATTCACTTTTTAATGAAATGTTTGCGTCTTAATCATTTGTATTTCCCAATGAGATGCATGCTATTCATGCCTTGTAGTTCCCCTACAGGAAAGAGCTAATTCTGAATATTTAATTTCTTAATATATTTAATAAAAAATCATTTTAGGCATGACAGAGTGAAAGCATGAACAAAATTCCCCACAGTGAAACTCTGAAAAAGAAAAACATTTTTTAATTAAAAACCCAAATAAATAGTAATTATTTGTGTTTTTATAGTAGTTGTTTTTCGGGTTTAGCATACAAAGTAATAAATAGGTTTCATTATGATGTACATTATATGTGTGTGTGTGTGATTATACTTTGTTATTCATCATTATCCTCTCTCCTCCATTCCCCTCCTCCATGAATTTTTTTAACACTAAATTAAGGGTTGGAGAAATAGCTGAGCAGTTAAGGGCACTTGCCGCTCTTTCAGAGGACCAGAATTCAGCTCCGAACACCCATGTCAAATGGCTCACAACCACCTAAAACTCCAGTTCCAGAAGATATGGCACCTCTTCTAGACTCTTTGAGCATCCACACAAAGAGACACATAAACACACCTATATACCCACAAATAATAAAACAAATCTTTTAAAATCTATACATTTAGAAGGCTAAATCAAAGTTCTCAAATAAATAGTGCATCTTTTGCGAGGTTAAGAATCTAGCTCGGGTCTGTGTGTCTGTCATGCCACACCTATGCCACCATGGCTTGCAAATATCCCTTAAAGATTTATGTGATAAAGGCTTGGCTGCAACCCTCTAATATTATTGGGGGATGATAGAACTTCCCACATGTAGTGGGAGATCTTAGGGTAATGGGTGCTCCTATAAAGGGGTATTGGTACATGGGCCCTTCCTGTCTCTCTTTGTTTCCCAACTATCCTAAGATGAGCAACTTTGCTCTATCATATACTCCTCTGCTATGTACCATGAGGTACTGTGCCACCACCAGCCTAAAAGATGATGGGGCCAGTGACCATGGACTAAACCCTCTGAAGTTGAGAGACAAAAACAAACCTTTATCCTTATAAGTTTATCATCTCAGCTATTTTGTCATAGTGATGGAGAGCTAAAACATTCTACTTTATAGATTGTATATATACAAAGACACACATATGGATCTCACTCAAAGTTCCCAGCTCCTAAATTATCAGAACATTGGTTCATAAGCATCAACAGCACAGCTAGAACAGTAATGAATCCTTTTTAGATGTTGTCTAAGTTAGGGTTACTGCTGCTATGTTGAAACACCATAACCAAAAGCAACTTGAGGAGGAAATGGCTTTTTTGGCTTACACTTCCACATCACTGTTCATCGTCAAAGGAAATCAGGACAGGAACTCAAATAGGGCAGGAGCCTGAAGGCGAGAGTTGATGCAGAGGCCATGGAGAAGTGCTGCTACCTGGCTTGTTCCTTCTGGCTTATTCAGCCTGCTTTTTTACAGAACCCAGGAACACCGGCCCAGGGGTGACCCCACCCACAATGTACCAGCTTCCCCACACCACCAATCACCAATTAGAAAAATGCATGACAGACTTCCCTATAGCCAGATCCTCTGAAGGCATTTTCTCAACTGAGGCTCTCTCCTCTCTGATGACTCTACATTGGGTTGACATAAAACTATCCAGCACAGACATACTCCGACTTGTTTATACTTATTCGGTTTGGGGAGTGGACAATACACATGAAAATTTCTTTTAAAAGTTCTGCAGACTGCAGAGTGCTGTGAAACCCTTGAAAACCCTTTTCCATGGCTGCTTCATGGTTAGTCCTCCAGAATCAAGTGCGTGGACTCTCTTATGAGTTATAGTTGCTAAATGTAATGCTCTAAGACAGTACTTATCAAATTTTAAGAAGCATAAACTTTACCTGGAATTCTTTTTAGCAATATCTTAAGAAAGCTCTAACTCAGTAGAACTGGACAAGAACCTAAGATTCTGTTTCTTTCATGTCCCCAGGTGATATCTAAGCTATTTATCTAACAGCAATGCTCTGAAGTCCAGGTCTGGATTTTTATTGTGTTGGAAAGATAATGAGGGCTTGGGAGATGGCTCAGTCAGAAAAGCACTTGACATGTACTCATGAAAACTTGAGCTCCATCTCCAGCACCTATGTGAAGACAGCCAGGCATTGCAGTCCTGCTTTTATTCTGAGTGTTAGAGAGGCAGAGAAGGGTAGGGCTTGCTGGCCAGCCAGCCTGGCCTACTCAGAGAGCTCCAAACCACTGAGAGACCTTGTCTCAAAAAAACAAGGTGAATTCAACCTGAAGAATGACACTCAAGGCTGATCTCTGACCTCCAAGTGCATCTGCATATTCCTGTGCATTCATGAAAGCATGCACCCATATGCCCATGCACATGTACATGTACGTACACATACACACACACACACACACACACACACACACACACACACACACACACACAGAGAGAGAGAGAGAGAGAGAGAGAGAGATTTAGTAAAAATGATACGAAATGTGTATTTATTTGCTACCCTATAGTGAATATAGTAGTTTTAACTGAAACAGACAGCAGTCAAGTACATTCTTAATAAGCATAGAAATTAAACACATACACCTAAATATATATATATATATATATATATATATATATATATATATGCAAATTAACAAGTAGAGCTCTTAAAGTATTTTGATTACTTCTCACTTTTATTCCAGCCTTTTTTGTATAGATTTCATTCATATTTCTAAGTTCCTTTCTTATTTTCCTTCCATTTGAACATATTGTTTTCAATCAATTAACAAGGAAAATATATTGCCTGCCATGTATCATGAAGAAGGCTACTGGTTTCCCTTCCTGACACTCAGTATAGTTTTTGCATTTTTTTTCCTTTTTCCTTTAACTTGTCTGGCTGTTAAGTCTGCGATATGAGCCCAAAGACTCATTTGTTGACCATCTCAAATTCAGTGTTCAGAGATGGGGCTTTTAGGAAGTGGTTGGATAAGGGGGATTCTGGCATAATCAGTGGGTGACTCTATTTGGAGATGGTGGAGATTGTGGGGGATAGGACCTGAATGGAGAAAGCAGAGTTTTGAGAGCATTCCTTTAAAGCAGTGGTTCTCACAGCTGTGACCCCATTAATACAGTTCCTCACGTTTGGTGACCCCACCAATAAAATTATTTTCACTAATACTTCATAACTGTAATTTTGCTACTGTTATAAATTGTAATGTAAATATCTGATATGCAGATAGTCTGAGGCTACCCCTGGGAAAAGGACATTCAACCCCCAAATGGGTCACCACCCACAGATTGAGAACAACTGCTTTAAAGGGTATTATTTAAACATTTTTTTATTCTTTAACTTTTTTATTCTCTCATATATTACATACCTACCTTAGTTGCCCCTTCCTCCCCTTTCCCCTATCTCTCTGCCCCACCTGCTCTCTTCCCCAAATCCA
This sequence comes from Onychomys torridus, assembly GCF_903995425.1. Taxonomy (NCBI): domain Eukaryota; kingdom Metazoa; phylum Chordata; class Mammalia; order Rodentia; family Cricetidae; genus Onychomys; species Onychomys torridus. The sequence continues at coordinate 60,127,250 of NC_050446.1, forward strand.
TCACCCCTCAGAAAAGAGCAGGCCTCCCAGGGACATCAACCAAACACAGTATAACAAGCTAAAATAAGACTAGGCACATACCATCACATCAAGGCTGGATGAGGCAATCCAGTAGGAGGAAAACGTTCCCACAAGTAGACAAAAGAATCAAAGACAGTCCCAGCTCCCACTGTTAGGAATCCCATAAGAATATCAAGCTATTCAGGCATAATATAATGCAAAGGACCTAGGTCAGACCCCCACAAGCTCCCTTCTCTGCAAGCCCCATGAGCCCTGTTCTAGTGGTGTTCCTGACCCCTCTGTTTCCTCTGAACCTTCTTCCCCCTCCTATGCATGTCCCCCAAGCTCCACATAACATACAACATCCCATAAGCTACCCTCTCTTCTGTGACTGGTTGTTGCCAGGGCTGCTCTTATGAAGATAACTACAATTGTACTTAACAATACGGTGATTATATCCAATCTAGCTGACAGCATTTTACAGCCCTTCACCCTGTCCTTCAGCTCTTACTGAAGGATATAACATGTTTCTAACCTCTGACTCTTATTTCTTAGCCACCATGAAGTCAGTTGCTCTCTCTACCCCATAGTCTTCTGCCTCACCTCAGGCCCAAATGTAACAAATTCATCAGACTTGGGATGGAAACCCCTGAAACTGTGAGTCAAAATAAGTCATCTCTCCTTAGGTTGATGTTTCCGGTTGTTTTGTTTGTTGTCACAGTAGCAAAAAGCTATCTAATTTTGTGGTTAACTTGTTGAAGTAACGATATTATCCTTGCTGTGCAATAGGCTCCCAGGCCTTAACACAATTGATGCCACATTAGAGGCGCCAAGGCATCATTCAGACCTAAGAGCACAGTGTAGCTAGAGTTTTCCTGCCTGGCCCACAGTCAAGACAAATCTCTCTCACCCTGCCAGGCCCATAGATGCTCAGAACCAACCAAGTAAACACACAGAAACTTATATTGCTTGCAAACAGTATGGCCGTGGCAGGCTTCTTGTTATCTTCTTCTACTATCTTAAATTAACCCTTTTCCATTAATCTATAAATTGCCACATGGCTTGTGGCTTACTGGTGCCTTACATCTCCCTTGTCATGGTGGCAGCTGGCAGCTTCTCTCTCCTCCACCTTCCACTTCCCAGAATTCTCTTCCCTGCTTGTCCCACCTATACTTCCTGCTTGGCTACTGGCCAATCAGTGTTTTATTTTAACCAATCAGAGCAACACATTGACATACTTGAACATCCCACAGCAAGCGCAGCATGTAGATCCCCAACACCTGCTAAAACAAGAACAGAGACCTAATTTATTATAGTCCATAGTCCTAGGAAAGTCTCTAAATGTACTAACCTTGCCTTGCAGTTTTTGTAGTTCTGTTTATTCTAACTGCTCTTGCTAATTGAAGCATGACATCCAGAATACAGTTTTTGTGTATAAAAGACAAAAGAATGGTGAGGCTCAATGATTTGGGTAAGCTCCCCCTGTAGCCCACCAGCCAGTGAATAAGAACCTTCTATTGACCTTAAGAATCTAAGTGTTCTCTGAAGAAGTTATTCAAGGAGCATGACTTGGAACAGTTAAGGGCTGTAAGCTCTACAACACCTCAAAGTGAAGGTGTACATATGAGCACTTCCTCATTAAGACTAAATTCTCAGAAATGTCTCCTTGTTGTACTGACTCTATTTTAAAGACTATCTACTCTCTGAAGTTCATGTTTTAAAGATTAACCATACATTAAGAATGTATACTCCCTAGTCCCAAGTTATAGGAAAAGGTCATACCAGAAAGGATGCTTAAGAGAAATCAAAAACCAGGCACCCATTATTATATCAGCATGAAAGTTTCTTGTTTAAAACCACTAGACTCTTTGTAACATATCTGAATGAGGTAAAATATATACAGTACACATTCTAAAGGAGTCTATTTTTTTTTTTAAAGAAACAGTGAATGACCAAGGCACCCACCTGTCTGGAGCTCACAAACCTCCCTATGTATCTTCCCCTATAATAACATATAAGTTAATGTTGCTGGGGGCAAAGGGAAAGATGGTCACTGAAAGCATTGGCCCATCTTTCGTAGTACATGCAGGTTTCTTGCTGCTAATGAAGGTTTTTATTTCTGTTGCTATCTCTGGATTCATCTACTCCACCTGGTGGTAGCAGAATGTAGCTTTGCATGGTCACTACAGGACAGGGTTGATGGATAGTAGAGAGCTCTGTCTCCTTATGGACAGGGACTCTGATTTAATACTTAACATTTCTTTTCTGAACAAATATGTCAAGTGTGGATAAATGACACTAAAATTTTCATTTCAAACTATAGTCTATATGATATGTGATGGGAAAGGAGCTAACACAGAAATAAAACTGAAAGAGTAGAGAACATATGATGGTTAAGCTTGATTCTATAATCTTCTTAACTACCTCAGGGCCTGTTTGCATGGATTCCAACCCTACTCTCACATTGCCTGTGGACCACAGCTTTCTGGAACCATGAATCAATATTCCATGACATTCCTCAATACTGCACCTTTTAGACCTGCAAAACCAGTGCCATATGCACAATACTGTCAAGTTCTGCTACATATTCCCAATGGAGCCTGGTCTGCTTGTGTTACAGTTACATCTATGTGCCTTCCTGGCTGTGATGAATCAGCTTGCCTCCATCTTGGGCTTGAAAGCCATCTTATAACAAAGACAAACTAGTCTCATTCTTGTGTATGATTAAATCTGTTTCTCAAAGATTGGGCTATGCCCTACCTGTAACCTTAACTACAAATGGTTCTTTTACTGCCTGTTCCAGGAAACAGAAAATATGTCTTTGTTTCAAAAAGTTGTTATGACCACCTTACAACTGTGCCTTCATTTCAGGAGGTTGTTATAATCATCTTGCAAGCCTACCTTTGTTTCAAAGGTTATTATGACCACCTGCTGTTATGACCACTTTGTTATGTTCTGCTTCTGTAACACTCCCTATTTGCCTGTCTAATCCCCCATTTGGAAATCTGCTACCCCATGAGGTATTAAAAACCTTCATCTTGCCCATGTCCAATGTTGACCTCTTAAACTCAGTCTTAGGAAGAGGCAGCCTGTCTACACACATTTTTTTAAAGCTTATTTTAATTAATTGCTTGCTTAATTAATTTGGCTGTGATAATTTGGGTTTGTGGTCTTTCTTCTCTCTTTTGTAGATTAACAGCAAACCTAGAGGAAATGCTTCCCAAAGTGTTTGTTTTTCAGCAGGAAACTCCTTCAACTATGTTCTCAGCTCAGACTTTCAAACACATTTATATTGTCTTAGGTTAGAGTCTTTGATGGAAAGATCTAGCTCTTGGGGATTGTTCCCTATTGTCCCATGGCAGAGCTGAAGGTCTCTCATTAAAATTACAGCCTCTTTTTCAACACCTACCTTGCTTACAACTTTAAATTTTCTTGTGCTCTTTTTCTTACCAATCTGCACATTTCCTATATCATTCTGCCCGATTTTTTGCTCTTTTCCACTATAGACATAGATAGGCACAGTAAGCAGTACCCATGCTACAGCCTGAATTCACTTCTCTCTTGAATTTCCTCTGCTTAAAAAAATTTAGTCTGAGAGCTATCCTTGCCCCCATGGGCTGCAACACTTGTCTTGTGGCAGCATTTCCCCCACCCATCAACACCTGAAGAAAAGAGTGCTGACCCTGTGGTCAAAAGAGCAGGAGAGCCTTCCCTGTCCCCCACTGGCAACAACACTTGGGAAAGCAGGCCCTGCACCTTGCCAGGACAGCACAGTAGAGCCAACTCTGTTAGCAGAGGTGTGGGTGAGCCAGCCCCAAAGTTATGAGCATAGGAGAGCTGTCCCCATTTCTTATCTGTCTTGTGGTGGCATAAGCAGGGGAAAGATGCCATCCCTCCCACCCCACCTCACCCCACCCCTCCCCATCAATGCCTGAGGCAGGGGAGAAAGCTGACCCTGAGGTCACAAGAGTTAGAGAGCTGTCCCTGCCCCCCACAGGCTGTAACACTCAAGAGAGCAGGCTCTGCACCTTGCCTGGGCAATACTGTAGAGCTGGCCCTCATGGTGTAGGTGGGGAGACCTGACCCTGAGGGAGTGAAAGCAGGAGAACTTCTCCCCCTCACTCACTGTTGCAAGATTTAGTCTATAGCTGGAGCAATGCTGAAGAGCTCCCCTGGTGGTGAGGACAGGGGAGATCTGGTGGGCTGACCAACCCAGTAGCTTTCCAGGCCCAGAACCAGGGTTATGACTTGGCCCAACCCAACATCCACCCCATCTATGATCTGCTGGAGCATATGAAGGGGCCTGACCTGCAAACTCAAAGCTTCGGGATCTCCATAACACAAGGCAGCAATAGGATATCCAAAATGTGTCCTAGTGAGGGTCCAGATGGAAGGTGTAGTAGAAACCAGAAGCCTCAAACTAGATCAATGAATCTTTGCAATGAATATTTTTAAGAAAGGCTATATGGGGCTGGAGAGATGGCTCAGAGGTTAAGAGCACCGACCGCTCTTCCAGAGGTCCTGAGTTCAATTCCCAGCACCCACATGGTGGCTCACAACCATCTGTAATGAGATCTGGCACCCTCTTCTGTATGCATAATAAATAAATAAATCTTTTTTTAAAAAAATTCTTTCTTGATGGGTATGGTGGTGCACACCTTTAAAAAAAAAAAAAAAAGGCTACCAGGGCAGTGGTGGCACACACCTGTAATGCCAGCACTTGGGAGGCAGAGCCAGGCAGATCTCTGTGAGTTCAAGGCCAGCCCAGGCTACCAAGTGAGTTCCAGGAAAGGCACAAAGCTACACAGAGAAACCCTGTCTCAAAAAAACAAAACAAAACAAAAGGCTATATGGATAAAAGAGTTTATTGCATGGCTCACTGTGTCGCACTGCAGCTTTCATGATGAGATTTTTTTTTCTCTTAAATTTTGTGTTATTTCGGGGGAGTAGAGTTATGGGGCAGAGGGCAGATGTGAAGGTACAGGAAAATGAATGGGATTAAGATGCATGATGTGAAAGACACATTGAATAAAGCAAAAAGAAAGTCTGTTGCCTTTAAATCTAATCTCACCCACGTTATCAGTACATAGGCAGATAGAGCCAAATTCTCCCACACAATATCATATGAATCTCTTCAAGAGCAGTTGTTAATAAAAGTCTTTGCTCCTTCTCTGAAACTTCATAAGCTGCATCTCCAGGACCTCCATCTCTCTCAACATTCTTGTCTTCTGCCCATTAATCTCCACTTAACAATAGTTGAGAGGGTTCTAGCTTGAAATTTCAAACTCTTCCGCATTCCTCGGGGCAGCAGTCAGATTGAGGGCAGCAACAACCCTACTTCTATTATATCTCCACGTTAGTTCCTTGAGTCATGCCTGTGACAAAACAGAATGGTGGCAGAGTCACAGCAGCAGGGTCTAAGACAGGTAGTCTCATTGTGTCCACAGTCGGGAAGCAGAAAGCAACAAACATTAGTTCTCAGCTAACGTGGCCTTTTTAGTCAATCCAAAACACCAGCCCATGGAATAGTACTACCTACCTATAGGGCAGATCTTTCCAGCTCAATTAATCTCATCTCATCCTCAAAGGCATGCCCAGAGGCTAACTTAATCTAGATAATTCCTCACAGGCTTGCCCAGAGGATAACTTGATCTTGATAATCCCTCGAAGGCATGCCCAGAGGCACTATCATCATCGTGGCCACTGGGGGTAGGTTTTGAGGTTCAAAAAACCTTATACTATTCACAGTGTGCCTTCTGCCCCTGCTTATAGAACAAGATGTGTGTTCTCAGCTGTTTCTGCTGCTGTCTTTATTCCACCAGCAAGGACTCGAACCCTCTGAAACTGTAAATCCAATTAAACACTTTCTTTTATAAATTGCCTTGCCATGGTGTTTTGTCACAACATTAGAAAAGTAATAAGACAGTCTCTAAAATTGCCTAAGTCAAAACTCTACATTAAATATATACAGAGGTAAATATGAATGTGGATAGTTCCTACTGACTTTGTTTCTCTGGAGAACTCTCTTACACCACTTAAAACATACAAAGTTTCAATCCTATAAGATGAACTAACTATAAACATCTGCTGCAAAAATACTGTACTTACAGTTAATGTTGTGTGCCTTTAGCCACCATAAAAAAAAAGAGATTAAATTTATTGTAGTAAATGAAGTCAAGATACTTCAAACAATGGTAGGGTCACTGAAATAAGCATGCCAACTCTTTTTTGTTTTGTTTTTCAAGACAGGGTTTCTCTGTGTAGCTTTGTGCCTTTCCTGGAACTCACTTTGGAGACCAGGCTGGCCTCAAACTCACAGAGATCCACCTGGCTCTGCCTCCCAAGTGCTGGGATTAAAGGCGTGTGCCACCACGGCCCACCTGGCTGAAAACAGGTTTTTTTTAAGCATGCCAACTCCTAACACTCTTGAAAATGACATTTATTTGAATATAGAAGTTCTAAGGTTTTTAAGTTCTTTGATTACTTTGTTGTAATCTGAAATAAGTGGTATTTTGCTATATATTAATTTCCCCACTAGAAAGTAAGGAGCTTTGCATAGAAATTAAGATCTTATTAAGATTTTATTTTTTTAAGATGGATATCAACTACTAAATTAAAGGGAGTGAATGTGGAAGTGTGCTGCTGCTATTCTCTATGGAGCGGAGAGTGCTGGCTCCAGTGTAAATACCGTCAGAATTGCAGTTTTAATATTTGGAGTTATCACCAGAGTCACAAATACAACAGAAGCTATTACGTCTATGAAACCTTGAAAGTGTGACCTGGGACTCTTTCCAGCATAATATGAATTACTAGAAATGAAATGAGTTACAAATATGTCCCCAGCCTAAGGTTGGAAGGCTCATGAATTACTACACCTAAGAACCCCCAAAGCCCTAGCCTAGATATTATTGTAAACCTCATCTACTTTCTTGTTATGCACAGAACTATTTATAATATCAAAATAATGTATTGGGGATTTTTCCCTTGTAATTCCAGTATTCATAATAGTTCTAATTTGTTTCTCAAACTACCCTTGAGAAAAAAACACACATTAACAAGGTCATAAGAAAGTCACTGAAGAATTGTTGCTGAAGCACATCAAAGAAATTCAGCCTAGATTGAGGATTTATTAGTACATGATCCAAAGAAATAGGCAACTGGTGGTCCCCCCATGCCCCCCTTGGGTTAGATGTTGTATATTAATCTGGCTTCTCTAATACTGGTAAAGTCAATCCTTTTTTACTTTCTTTCAATGTCTGTTGTTTAGTTTGGAAGCAAAGGTATGTTCTACCTAAAAAGAAAAGCTATAGAAATGTACACCAACAATAAGCTGCTGGGTTTCTGTTATAAATATTTTTTACCATATTCTAAGTTTTATTTAATTTTTCTTACCTTAGTCTACGTTTTACTTAGTTTTGTGCTTGTGGATCTTCTCTCTTTCCTCTTTATCAGGGAGGAGAAAATGACCTGTCTCTCAAATGCTTTTGAGGCAAGAGCCCTTACTTAAAGAAAAATAGGTTCATGGTTTTTTATCACTAGCACAGTACATGCCATGACAATTTATCCTTATGGTTTTAGAAATTAGTAGCCTGAGTTTCAGAAAACTTCATCAAAAAAATAAATAAAACTGCAAATCTGAAATTTGATTTTGAATATTGTTAGTTTTAGAAATGACATGACAATGTGAAGAAAATTTTTAAGCTTATCAGCCTTTTGTTTTGTCAGCTAACCTTTAGAGTCGTGCACCAAATCATCTTCTCAGATCAGCTACAGCCCATCTCCTATTCTTCTCAGATCAGCTACAGCCCGTCTCGTGGTCCATTTCTGTTCATTGATGGCACATGGAATGTGTCACCAGAGCGTAACTGGTTGTTCTCACTTCCTCTCCTCCAGTTTATGTGTTATTATGATGAAAGCATGAGGATGAAAAATGAAGGGGAGGAGAACTGGAAGGGTGTTAAAATATCAAATTCTAAGAACACACAGTGGTGAAGTTAATGTTTCCTATTTGACTTCAAATGCCAGATTAATTATTAGAATAAGATTTGCCACATTACTTAGAAGTCTTCCTAAAAGGAAATATCAAATATAACTCTGAGGAAAGGCCAAAAGCAACTATTTTCTCCTAGTTAAAAAGCTTCATGATAATCAGGAAGCATCTGGTAAAAATGATTCTCATCTCAGCAAAGTCTGACTTACTCCATCTGTCAACAATCCATCAATCAACAAATAGTCACTGGTGCTCTTTACAATGGACCAGTCCTGTTCCCATTGCTGGAGCAGAGCTGAGAACAACACACACAACCCCAATCTCTTGGCAATATGCTTCTAGTTTGAAGGGGGGAAAGCAGTAAATAAACAGACAAATAACTCAGTGCCGGGCATCAACTGTTTTCAGATAAGAGAGCTTTTTCTTTTAGGAAGAAGAAAGGCTTTTGTTCCTTTTTTTTTTTTTCCTTTAGTTTGGTTTTAAGGCCGGGCATTATTGTGTAGCCCCAGGCTGATATGAAACTTGCAGTCTTTCTACTTTAGCCTTCTCAGTACTGAAACGATAGGTGTGTATCATCACATCCAGCTCAGAAAAGCTTTTCTGAAGAGCTAATATTTGTTCAAGGATCTAGGTTTAAAAAAAAAAAGAAGTGAGTCACAAAAATATGTGAGGAGGAACATCCCGAGGAAAAGGGAAAACAAACGCAAAGGTGTTGAGGTCACGGACAGCAAGGACGGGGAGTCAATGAAGAGTGGTTAAAACAAAAAGTGCAATCCAACAGGCTGGCCAAAGCAAAATCCCCAAAACCCTACAAATCCTACCAACTATGAAAACTACGATTCAATGACTAAGGTAAGAAAGAAGCAGGTTTGGAAGGATTCCTACTTGAAGTATGAATCAGCTATTTGAACCTCAAGTGGAGCTCTACGTTTGTTAAGTGAATCTCAAACTTTCAAAATAGGCTGGAGAGGCAAGTTAGAGATGCTGTTAATAGAAATAAGAGCCTAGGACTGGCTAAGATGACCTAATGAATGAAACCAGAGAGGCAAGGAGAGCTGAAAAACTAAAGAGGAAATGGAAGTCAGGAAGGCGGAGAGCCTTAGAGTACAGGTGAGTGTGTGCCTTAGTGTTGTGTCCAGTTGACACAACATAGAGTCACCTGGAAAGGGAATCTCACTCGAGGAATTGTCTCCATCAGACTGGTCTGCGGGCATGTCTGTGAGGCAGTCTCTTGATTAATGATGGACGTGGGAAGGGTCAGGCCACTGTGGGCAGTGCCATTCCTAGATAGGTGGTCCTGGGTTGTCAAAGAGAGCAAGCTGAGCAAGCCATGGAGATCAAGGTAGTAAGCAGCCTTCCCCCATAGCATCTGCTTCAGTTCCTATCTCCTGGTTCCTACCTTGGCCTCCCACTGTGGCTTTCCTCAGTGACAGACTATAACCTGTACGTCACCCTTTCCTCTCCCAGCTTGCTCTGAGTTATGGTGTTTATGAAGCAATAGGCAGGAACTGGGAAGGTGAGGTGAGTGCAGAAGGGAATCAGATCCAGAGTCAAAGGAGGAGAGGCCATGTGACACATGGGTACTGATGGCCCAGGAATGCTGATGAAGTCCGGCCACGCGAGGATGGAGACCTGACAACACTCTTCAGCATCTGGAAAGCTACCGGTGGCCTTAACAGGACTGGTGCAGGTGTGGTGGGGGAAAGGCAAGCACTACTGGAGACGTTTAAGTGAAAGCTGAGGTGGGAAGCAGAGAAGGTTTGTGCAGACAGCACATCTGGAAAGCAGTTAAGGGAGAAAACAGTGGGGCATGCCTGTAACTCCAGTACCTGGCAAGATAAGGCCAGAGGAAATGAGTTTGAAATCAGATGTACACCATGTCTCAAAAGTTAAAACAGAGCCAGGCGTTGGTGGAGCACGCCTTTAATCCCAGCACTCAGGAGGCAGAGGCAGGCAGATCTTTGTGAGTTCGAGGCCAGCCTGGTCTCCAAAGTGAGTTCCAGGAAAGGCGCAAAACTGCACAGAGAAACCCTGTCTCAAAAAACCAAAGGGGGAAAAAAAGTTAAACCAGAAGGAATCAAATGGATTAAGACTGAAAGGGTAAGTCTGGAGAGACGGTTCAGTACTTGCTGCTCTTGCAGAGGACCTAGGTTTGGTTTCCAGCACCACATGGTGGTTCACAACCACCTTTAACTCTGGTTCCCAGGGATCAAGTGCCACCCTCTACTGGCTTCCATAGGCACCAGGCAATAAGGCAGTGCACATACATGCAGGCAGAACACCTATACACATAAGATAAATTCCTTTTAATTAAGATAAAAGATAATTTTCAATTTAAATATAAAAGATAAGAGAGGATGGGAAGTCAGGGAGGATTATTTTAAAGATGGAAACTGTGTTGGTATGTTGTCAGCAATTGTCTGGTAGGGATAAGCAAATTGTTAATACAGAATACTAGATTCAAAGTCTTTGAAAAGAATGCTCCAGAGCCTAAGACTAGAAGATCACCACAAGTTTGAGCCAGCCTGAGCTACACAGAGACCTTATCTTAAATAAAAAGAAGAAGAAGAAGGAGGAGGAGGAGGAGGAGGAGGAGGAGGAGGAGGAGGAGGAAGGGAAAAAAAGCAGGAAGAAAGAAAAAAAAAATTGAAAGGATGGGATGCTACCGGAAGGTGACAGTGTTGGCTCCTGTTGAGAGTCAACCCTTTCTGCAAGTGGTAAGGCAAGGGATACAGTTACAGATTGGGAATGGGGACAGAATTTGCTAGTACCACTTTTTTAAAAAGCTACAAAAAATTCACTAATTTTTCTGAGAGCTGCTGAATGTTTCAGTACTTGTCTGTAATTAGTAGTTAAGTAGATCCACTAGTTTCATAGAAATCAAGTCAATTGGCACAATATTCCATGCTGATTGGCTGTCTCAGCTTCACATCCACAGACAACATCCCAGATGACAGAGATTGACTCTGTAATACAAACCAGAAGCCTTGGTATGAAGTAGATTAGTGACACCCCATCCCTGTCAGGTTTCACATCCCTCCATGTCGGGTAAAGAGAACAGATTCTCAGCCATTCTCACCTTCAGGCAAAGGAAGACGTCTTTTACCAACACTACAGTAGGAATGTCATCCTCAAATTAAATGGGGTTTAGAAACAGGTGTAGGTTCTATCCCCATATTCAGATTGGCATGTAGGAGGTGGGAGTAGAAAACAGGGTAGGAGTGAAGAGCTGGGGAGAGAGCGGCTGCTGAGTATAAATGTCAAGTAACCTTGCCGTTAAACTTGCTCAGCCAGGGGACCTCCAAGTCAAAAGAGGTGAGCCAATGAACTCTGCAGCCAGTTAACAGATGTGCCTCCATATCTAGTTCCTTTTTACCCCTTCCCAGACACTGTCTCCCAGATCTACACCATGACGATGCACAGAGGCAGACATTCCCTAGAAACAATAGTCCTAAGTCCTATTCAGTATCAAATATCAAACCTACACCATATTGATCAAAATAATGTGATCTGAGCTGCTGGTTCCTCCCAGATGCTTTCGCTATTGAGAGCCGCTGGTAGCAAAAGTCTGTGGAGTATACAGCAGGTGACAACTAGAGTTCAGAAGGTCAACCTATCAGAACTAAGAGTTCTGTTAGAGGAAACCATCACGCAAGGCGTTATGGAATTACTGCCTTTTGAATGAACTGACTGTCTCCTGTTGTGAACTTCTTGTGCAATAACAGCTATGATTCTCCCCCATTTACCTTGCATTTCCTTGTTGTGTGTACATGTAATCTCAGGATTGCATCTCAATCTTGGGCACAACTTTCCCTGTACATCTGAGGTAATTGGATAACTGTCCCTAGCTGTGTTTATTTTTCATTAACATATATCTGGCCAGGGCCATTCTCCAGACAAAAGTATTTCAGCAAAGATATCTTTATCCAAGGACGAAACTGCACATAGATAAACATTAGCTCATCTCACGCACAAAGAAAAGAACCACTAGCAATTAAATCCTCAACTCCTTACCTTCACCCCAGGTTATTTACACAAGACCCTAACTTAAGAGATTTACTGCTCACATTCCTGGGATGATGTTTTAGCCATTTGCTAGTTAATGAGTTACTTCCCACTGACCCAAGGAGATTGCCTACAAGGTCAGGCAGGTGATAGGTGCCAAGCTTTTTTCTTGTGCAAATTAAGTTTTAATTCCTCCTCAGCCAGGTGCTATTCCTAGATTTTCCCCTCAGCAATTACTCTGAGTGAAAGTGCTTTTACTAACCAAATACTACATGCTCTGACATAGATTGCTTAGCCACCTAACATACGTTCCCCTCCCTATCAGAAAGCAGCTGCCCCTGGGACAAGCAGGGGGGAGGGGGGGACGACAGTTGACTTTCTTGTGACTTACTGACCCCTAACATTCTACCTAGCCATTTCTAGATTAGAGTTTGAGCACATACATTCCTTAATTGACCTTAGCCTTTACTTGACCCTACCAGAGAACTCCCCTTTAGTCACTCCCCTTTTGGGTTGTAATTGGAAGCTGACAATTATTGCTTTATGTGTGGGTCCTTATCACCTCTCTCTGCACCCTGAAAACTTCAAGCCTCACATTGCTTTACCAAAGAATTACCATGTGGGTATATAGACTGGCTCTCCGAGAGCACTGGGAGAAGAGGATTGATGGAGAAGAACAAAGATGAGGATGGAGATGGAAAGAAGGAGGTAGAATGATGAGAACAGCAGGAGGGACTGAGAGGAGCTGAGTATGAGAACAGCAAAGAAACTGGGTAGATAGAATTTACTGAGAAGAATAAAGAAATGGACTAAAGAACTCAGTGTGCTTAGGTTCCTTGAATATCCCTCAGATTAGAATCCTCAGCTGGTTGGTAGACTCTTCCGCTGACCCTGGGAGCAAACACTATAGGCTGGCCCTACCACTGTCGGCGTTAGTTAGCCCCTCTCCCAATTTACTTCTCCTTCCCCAACTCCCATACTCCTGCTTTTCTTGTATGGATCTACACAGAGAGAAGTGGGTTAGGTGGATTTTTTTCTCTTTTTTTTTTTGAGACAGGGTCTCACGTAGCCTAGCCAAGGCTAGCCTTGAACTCCTCACATAACTGAGGCTGGCCTTTAATCCTTGATTCTCCTGCCCCTGCCTTCTGATTACTGTGATTGTATGTTCCACCACACTCAGCCTTGGGAGATAAGTTTTCTTTGAGACAGGGGCTTGCTATGTGCAACATAAGGTGGCCTCAAACTCTCCATCCTCCTGCCTCCACTTCCCTCAGTGCTGGCATTATATGCATGCACCATCATGCTTAGCTAGCCCATCCCTCTTCTACCTGCATTCTTCTCCATTAAAATTCATTTTCTCTTTCTTCTGTCCAATTTCCCACTGACAACGACTTTCCAATATCCAATGAGGAAGGAAAGTCTTTGATGATTAGTTCCCTACCCACACTTATGCTAACATTCTATTCACTCTCTTCCCTCTGCCACACAGAATAGCTGTGGAGTTACCTAAGTCTCTCTCATAGTCCATTGCCTCTCCGAAATACCATTTCTTCCTGTTACAGCACTCCCTGCTTTCATACCTCAATGTCAAAGTCAGGTATCAAGTCCCCTGGAAATCTGTCACTGCATATCCAGCCTGTGGTTCTTATATATATTATCATCACCTGAAAGTTTTAAATAATATTGGAGCCCTTCCTCTGAGAGTCCAATTTTATTGGTCCTGGACAAAACAAGGGCATCAGGACTTTTAGCATTTGCCCAGATAATACTAATGTACAACCAAAGTTGACAGCCTTAAATGCTATCAAAGACCTTCTTCTGAGACACATATCATGTACTTTAGTATCAAAATCTCTGGTCTTGCACATTTACTTTTCTGTGAACTACAATTTTGCTAGCCTTTGCACCCCAGTGCATGCTTCCAAAAAAAAAAAAAAAATAGATGTTTCAACACATGGCTTTTATGAAATGGGGAAAGAATCTTTTCTCTTTATACGTATAAGTTGTTGTTTCTAATGAGATAAGAAAACCAGAAGTGGAAAAAAAAAATACAGTTAGACATGTAGATGTGTTCATATGACACCAGGATGATGATGTGATGTTTGAAGCCAGGAATGATTCAAAATGATTCCTGAGACCTGCACACAGGTCTCACACACACACACACACACACACACACACACCACTGGGCAAATCTTTTACAAAAGTAACAAAATGTGGAATTTGTCATCCTTCTCCCCAGTGTTCTGAAAGCGGCAACATAAATGAAGTTTTTCCGAAGCCGCCCTGGTTCCCGCTGCTTCCTAACTCTGCTGATCTGGTGATGTATTAGCACTTTCCGACTTTACTCTCCGTCTGATCCCAAACCCGTTGTTTAAACAGTGGACTGTCCTTGGCAGTGCTTTACCACTGGAATGTCCATCGCTCTATTAGTGAGCCTCCATCTTCCTTCTTACTCATCCGAAAGCAACCCTGAGACAAAAATGAGAAAAGCAAGTGCAATAAAATAGAGAGGGAAGACACTGCCGAGTCCTGAAGGGCTGTGCGTATGCCCCAATCATTCTACTAGTACCTCCTACAATTCTGGTTATCTATCCTCAGGTAAATATTAACTATAAATTTGTGGTCAGATTAGAAGAAATATAAGTTGATTTTTGCAATTAAAAATAAAATCTAAATTTTAGGTTCAACTGTTCTAAGATTCCATTTTCATTAAATGCATAATGGTATTCATGGCAAAGAATGAAAGCATTTCATGTACAAATCACTTTCAAGTTAGAGGAAAGAAGGGGAAAGTTAAGAAAACCTGGCCTAGTGCTGAATGTACAATACCCAAAGCTGCCAATAATAATTCTCTGAGCTTCCAGAGAACTTCAGATGCAAACCACTGATTTTAAAAAGTAAAGGTGTTTGGGAAAGTTGGCCATTTGGCTAGTTGTGTCAGAGCTCCAGAAATCAGACTCATTTTGAAGCTAAACAAGAAAGACCATTTTTCTCTATTTAGGTCAGAATTGATTTTCCCTCTTTTCTGTTAGAGTATAATGAGGTATTGTCTCTGGTGCTGCTGCTGCTGCTGCTGCTGCTTCTCCAGCTTGTGCAAACAATGGATGAACACCAGTACTAGAATCCGTCTGACTGTGGCTGACTCTTAGATAGGCAGTTTCCACAGTCCACTTATCACTTTTTACAAAAGCAATTCTTTCTGAATGGATGCTGATTTTAATGTCTGGAGTTGCAGCCAGAAACAACAACAAGCATTAACAGGAGCTGTTCCGATCACGTGACTGAAAGGAGGTCACGAGCACAGCAGGGAAGGTTGGAAGGTGTTTGTCATCGGCACTCTGTCTTCTGTTTGTCCCGGGAATTTCCCCTAAAGAAATATTTGTAGCAAGAGTTTATCAGATATCTTTTCAATCTTTGTTGTGTGCATGCACATGCATACTTTATGCTGCATTTCGTGTTTTGGTCTATACATGCATATCTTTACAGATAAGTTCTAAAATATTTCTAAAAGTGGGCCATTTTGCATATAGTATCTTATATTTTTTCCACTTACAAATAAAGCATCAACATCTTTCTATGGTATTAAATTTTCTTCTACAAAGTCAGGAGTGGTGGAGCACACCTATAACCTCAGCCCTCAGAAGACAGCAGCATAAAGATTACAGTATTGAGTGAGTATCTGTCTCAAAAACAAAGCAAAAAAAAAAATTATCCTACAAAATTTTAAATGCAGTTTACATTTCTAAGTCACATACAGTGGTACTTACTTATGGGGAACAGTGTGCTATTTCAATACCTGTGTATGATACATAATGATCTAATCAAGATAATTAGCTACCCAAAACCTACAAGACATTCTTATAATAAAATTGTTCAAGATGTCATACGATAAACTTTTATTTGATCCTAGGCAGACTGTATCCACTGTCACAATTAGTTATGCAGCTGAAATAACTCAGCACACAATTACACAAAAATATTTTCTTATTGCAATCTATTTTTATAGATTTATCCAATGTGTAATATGCTTGACACTAGGGGACAAAAATAAAGAAATTTTCAAAATAGAAATGACTATTTATTGAGTACTAATACTTCTAGAATTGAGACTAGAATTATTTTGTATACTAGCTCATGCATCCTCACAAGGAGATTATAAAGTAGATTTTACTAACCTCAAGATTAAAGAAAGTGACTGAAATAAAGACATTAAATAAGGTACTCAAAATAGTGTTAGGAAGTATGAAATGAGAACTGGAACTCAGCAGCTCCCAAATCATGACACAGAGACTTATTATTAGTTATGAATGCCTGGCCTTATGCTTGTCCCATTAGCTCTATAACTTATTTTAACCTGTTTCTCTTCTACATTTTGCCTCAGGGCTTTTGCTTCCCTTTCGTTCTGTGTGTCCTGGCTGGTTGGTGGCTGGCTGGCCGGCTGGCTGGCTCCAGGCGCCTCCCTCTTTTTCTCCCTCATTCTCTCCTCTTTCTTTCTCCCTCAAGCCTAGATTCCTCCTCCTGTTTATTCTCTCTGCCCACCAACCTGCCTATCCCTCTACTGCCAAGCTACTGACTGTTCAGCTTTTTATTAGACCAAGCAGGTGCCTTAGGTCTAAACACATCTGCACATAGTTAAAGTAATATTCCACAGCGGTTCTTGGTCTTCATCTCATATCTTTATAATACCGTAAGCAATGTTCTTCATGCACTGCTAGGATGTTTGCAGTGGCTTTTGTGCTCACTGGAAAGACATCCACATATATGCATATGAAGGTACACTGACCAGAACGGTCTGCACAAGTGCTGCTCTACTTGGTAATTTCTCTATAGAACAGCGAAATAATTTTCCCAATAAAGTCCATTTTTCAACTACGTTAATACAAAGCAAAACAACTTTAATCAAAAATGTGAAATAATTTTACTGATGAAAATATAATAATGCTTTCTGGTAGGAAATAACTAAGAGCAACATTTGGCATCACAGAACATGCTGTCATTAGGAATTTGCATTATATGTTATTCTGGACAAGTGGTATTCGTCAATCTCATCCAAATATCAAACATAGGAACAATCCTCAAATCAATTAAATATAGCTGGCTCTAAAAAATAATTGCAATACATTGCCAACTCAGAAAAAGATTCCAACATCACTGCAATTATGCCTGAAAGCATCTGGACAACTTACATTTCAATATGGCTAAAAGCCTGTTAATTTTTTTAACATTTGCTTTATTACTACTTTGGGGGCACTTCATACATGGGTCTTGTATTCCCATCATTTCTACCCCCACAGTCTCTCCCCTCCATCTCCTTCCCTGCCCATCCCCTTAATTTCATGACCTTTTCAATTATTATTCTTACACACACACATGTACATATATACACAGATATATGTGTATATATAAATAGATCCTGTTAAGTGTTGCTTATGCACTTACATATTTAGAGACAACCACTGGGATTGGCTGACTAACCTGTCATAGGGGCTCCTCTTTTTCAGCAGTCATTCATTGCTTGTAGCTCTTCATCTAGAGATGGGGCCTTGTGAGATTTCCCACACCCATGTTGGGCATCCACTTGTTTTATCATTGTGCAGATAGATCTTGGTTAGATGACCATATTGCTAATATTTCATCATGTTGTATGACAAAACTTTTCCTGGGGAGGTGAAACATACTCATCTCACCCAAGATAGGGAACCCACACCAGTTCAATATTCAGACGATACCAAAGTCCAACTTGGTAACCCATTGAGTTTTATTTGGGTTGCTTACAGAAACAGAAATGACCATAAGACAATTGCATCACCAAGGTCCACCCTAGCCTGGGTGACAGCTCACAAAAGCTAGGAAACCTGGAGGGTGCTGCATAGCCCACAGGCAGCTCCAGAGGTTGGAGAGTGTCTTTTTCAAGTGCCTCAGTTGGTCTAAATCTCTTCCAGGTAGCTTCTCTTATCTCAGAGTCTTCTTGGCAGCTGAGCTCTGCTTCCTCTGGTAGGGAGGAGCCTAGTGAATCTAGTCATTTTCAGGGAGTTCTTGTAGGCATTGTTGTTGTTGTTTACCTCCGTGCCTAAGGAGCTGCAGGATGGAATTTTTTTTTTTTTTTTTTTTTATCTCCAAGGAGACTGTTACACAAGGATGCAGCTCCCTCCCTAATATGTAAAAGACATTACCTTATAACAGGTGTACTGGTCCTCTGACCCTTACTTACTTTCCTGTGATAGTCCTTGTGGTAGTATTGTGTTCCCCAAAATATTGTGCACCCTAATAAATTTATCTGGGGTCACAGAAACAGAAAAGTAAGTAAGAAATGTATCAGTTGGGTATGGGCACCCCACAATCACTTCTCTGTGCTTTAAACAGTTATGGATTTCTATGTCTGAGTTCTCAGCCCTAAATGATACATCTATATCGATCCTCTGCCCCATAAGTCTCAGGGAACATCACAGAAGAGACAAGAGAAAGAATATAAGACCCTAAGGCTGCAGGAAGTGCTATGAAACACTGTCTTCCAGGGGATGGATAGCCATCACACTCATAAACTCCCCACAGTATGCTAGCCTACACAAGATTTGCACAAAAATCAAGTAAATAGGATCAGTCAACATTTTGGCAGGTAGCACTAACTGGACTTAGTAATTTAAAAGGGGAGACATGAATGTAGAATGGGGAATGTGTTAGGGAATATCTGGTGAGTGAGGGTAGTACTTGGCATAGATATGATCAATGTATACACATATGAAATTGTCAATGAATAAATAAAATTTAAAAAATTAAATTTAAATATATATATATATATATGGAGGGAGAGAGTGTGTGTGCACACACGTGTGTATGTGTGTTTACATGATGCTGTGCATCAACATATTTCAATTCATGCAGTCCAAACTACTTCCTCTTTTCCATTCTGCACCTCTCTCTCTCTCCCTCTCTTTTTCTGTCTCTCTCTTTTTCTGTATGTCTGTGTGTGTGTGTGTGTGTGTGTGTGTGTGTGTGTGTGTGTGTCCATGCTCCAAATGTACAGGTCAGAGAACAGCTTTTGAAAGTTGTCTCTCTCTTTCCACCATGTGGGTCCCAGGGATTGAACCTAGGTCATCTTGTTTGCAGTGGTGCCTTTACCCACTGAAATATCACACCAGACCCTTAAAAAGTTAAATTACATTTCAAAAAAAAAAGAAAGAAATAGACAGGTATTCACATGATGAAGATGTGGGAGTTGGGCTCCAGGAATGCCCCTAATGAACCTTAAACCTAGACTTCCCACCTCTATGAAATCCACAATGGATGGCACCAAACAACACAGACAGAAGATTGGAGAGAGTGCAGGTGAGAGCCCCCATTCGGTCACAAGAGCTTTCCCTTCTCTTTCATCACTCTAGAGGGAATAGGTAACCATGAACTAGGAAGAACTCAAGTGCCTAGAAGGACGTTCTTAGGGATGAATAACTGAAGCCTCCTGCCACTTCCCAGTATCAGCCTCTCTCGTGAGCAAGCCATCTTAGCATTGGATCCTCCAGCCCCTGTCATATGACCGCAGCATCAGCTGTAATTTCAGTCCTACCTCATGAGCAAAATTGAAGCCAGAACATCACTAAGCAAGCATGTATTTCTGCCCTAAGAAGTGTACGGACAATAATTCTGTCCTTCGAAGCCACTAAATTTAGAACTGTTCCTGTGATGAGAGAAGTTTATGTTTTCAGTTGTCTTCACAACTATTCCATGCCTTCTTCACACAGCCCCATCATCTCCTGTTCCATCACCTTGCCTACACTATTGAACAACCATCTCCAACCTATCCACCTCCAGAATTATCTATAAAATTATGAATTGGCTTTTGTTACCTCCCTTTTAGAAATCTGTAATGATTGTCAGCAGCCTAAAAGGTAAAGTCCAAAATCCTTGCATACAAAATCCATTGCAACCTCATCACAGCAGCCTTATAGGTTCATAGTGACTACTCCGTCAACATATTTTAATTCATGCAGTCTAAACGATTTCCTCTTTTCCATTCTGTACTTTCTGTGTTCACTGCATTCCTCCACACAAACTGTTTACCACATTTCTTTCCCTAGAAAGATCATTTTTTAAATGTAAAGGACAAATGTTACATTTTCTCTGGAGTCTTCACAGATGCTGTCCCCAGTATAATTAACTGTTCATTCATCTGTCTTCCCTCAGTACATTAAATATGTCAGTGGTAAAGTATTAAAGCATAATGTATTACATTGTGTTATAGTTGATCGGGTGTGTTTTTACCTCCTCTCTCAGACTGTGACCTTCCTAGGGAAAAGAGCTTTGTCTTAGCCATCATTCATTCCCAGAGTGTTGGCATGCTAAATGAGACATAGTAGGAACTCAATGTTTTTTAAACCAATTAATTAAAGTCTGAATGCTCCATCCTATTCCGTCTTATTCCTTGCAATAAACTGAAGGAATTTACAGGTCACAAGGTTCTACTTGTGTATAGGGGACCTATTTGTTTTGTTTTCCAGTTGTCTTCTGAATTCATTCTTCCTTTTCACCCCACTTTACATACCCTGGCTAGAATGCTGGACTGCAAGAAGGAAGTATAGGAATATGATGTGAAAAGAGCTGTTGATGCTGCCTAGTAGTACATGAGAGTTAGGTCAGAAAGGAAGAAGGTTAAGACGTTAACATTGACACCTAGGTAGATTCCCTATTTATTCATCAAAGCCATATGAATAATAAAAAGACTGTTACGTTTGAATCATAAGCATTCTTTCATTCAATAGTTGCATATTCTTACAGGGTACAACACCAAGATCCAATGGATTCACAGTGTACAAAAACATAATCAGGGCAGTTAGTATTTCTGCTTTTCATTGTGTTGGGGAGTTTCACACTCCTGCCTTAAGACTCTTTATAAAATAAGTAACAAGTTTTGAACTATACTCACCCTGATGTGCTATAGAACATTATAACTCACTACTATATAGTGTAATTGTATCTTGATATCTATTTCTCCCAAAGTGACCACTATTCTATCAACTTTTGTAGCCCCTATGTATTAGGCACCACAGTATTTTGTGGCCTTTAAATTTTTATAGCTTGTCTACAAACTAGATAAGCAATTATAGATTATAGTTAAATAGTTACCTAATTGTTATAGTTGTATAGTTACCTAACACATTAAAGCATCTGCATTTCCTTAGTAAAGTGTATTATAGTATCTTTAAGAACAATAAAACAATACCTTTTAACCACACTGTGAACCAAGACAATTGACTTCCCACTTTAACAAACTTAATGATTGGTAGTTCACAACCTCTGTGTCTGTGTTTATAAAACCTCTGTGTTCATGTTTATAAACTGTGTGTATATCTATGTTCACTAAATGTAGTATATATTGAAAAATGAAGTCATAAATATTTAAGTAGGGGGAACCCCACTCTCCTCTATTTTTTCAAATAACAAAATTTGAAATGATGTCTGGAGGATGTCAATTTCATAGATTCAAATGACAGATTAAATGTCTGCTCTGAGCGATAATTGTCTCCCCAAGTTTACACAAGTAAAGGACAAACTGTAATCCAGATGGCCTATCCAGTAAATATTCCAACTAGTGAATTCATTAACTAATGACCTACTGTCAGTGTTGGTAAATACACACAAGAAAAAGCAGAGCATCTATGCAAAACAAACTCAAAATGTACTTATAGTCAAAATGTTATACTCACTTCCAGCATTATCTAAAAAAAAAAAAAAAGATATTATGTGCCATTAATCAATTAAGAAAATCAAAAGCGATAAACCAACTGATTGGCTTATATAAATGGCCAGCAAACAAGAAACAAAACCCTTATCATACAAAACAATATTCATTTATTTAATCAAAAAATCACTTGATTTTTAAACTTCTGCTTTACATAGCACTTGCTGTTTTTATATTACACCTCATCCTTCTAATCTATATTTCTGTACATCATCGACTAGAAGAATAATAGCATTTCCCATAATACATTCTTGCATTTTGTATACAAGTCTGGGTTAAATTTCTTCTATGTAGGACTACTGCTTCTAGCCATACTGGCATTGAATTAACTACCCTCCTTTAAACAACTATAGAACCAGTAAAATACAGGTGGTAGATATTTGACAATAGGAAGACAAGAACTATAACCTAGGAAATAAAGGAAACCCAGGAAATAAGTCCCACAGTTATCTGGACTTGCACTAGGCAGCACCTTTCCAACCACTACACAAAGACATGCAGCCCAAAGAAAGCCCAGCAAATTTTTATTACAGACACTGAAAAGCTCATCACAAAAATCTATGAGAATGCAAAAGAACCCAGAATAGTGAAAATCATCTTAAGAAATGTTACTATAGTGTGGGCTTAAGGGGAGTCAAAAATGTCAGTAAAGTAGGTTTTAGAAAGCTCCCAAAGTGAATCAATGTTAAAAGGAAAGTAACCTCAAAAAATGTATCAGAACATCTAGACACTTGTACAGGAAAAAAAAAAGACCCAATTTTAAATATTCAATAAATAATTTGAGAAAGATCATGAACCTATATATAAATCCAATATAATGATCTCAATTCCACAATCAAAAGACATAGACTAATAGCTTAAACTTAAAAACAAAATACATCCATTTTTTGACTATAGGAAATGGATTTCATCAACAAATATAAATACAGCATAGGATAAAAGGGTGGAAATTACATATTACAAGCTAATGGCATCAATGCAAGCAGATGTATTAATTCTGACATAAGACAAAATAGATATCAAACCAAAACTGAAGTGGTAAAGGTCACTTGACGTTGATTATGGGACAACCTACCAATAGTTCTAAACATGTATACACCATATTGGCATATCTAATTTCACAAAGCAGACTACTGTGTATAAAGATACAGGTTGACCTCAATGCAACAACAGTAGGTGGTTTCAATATCCCATTCTCTCCCAAGTCATCTGAACAAAAATAACTCAAGTTAAAATGGCATAATAAGGTAACCAACCACTTTCTGACTGGGTTGAAGGTAATAAAGACTACTAGGCTCCAGCCTCTAATAGTCTTGTCCCTGGGTTTCCAGAAGAAACGCTACCAATGGCAAGAAATCATCTGAAGAAAATGAATCTAAGTACATCAAGCTCTTCAGTCCATTCACTTTATTCTTCTAAGACAAAACTCTATCTACATAGCTCCAATTCCGTCCTCATACTTAGCTCTTTTCAGTCCCTTCTCCTCCTGTTCTCTCAGAGTTCCATTTAAGTTCTTCCATCTCATTCTCATCTTTGTCTGTGTTCCTACCTCCATCCTCGCTCCTTCTCCATACCCGACCACCAGCAATCCTTGGGCCCTCCCACTTTCTGGTCTTGTGGGGTAAGTCTGTTTGGAGCTAGAAAACCTGCCTAAAACCTTTTTGTTCTGAGTTAACTGTTGGAGGAGAAAACTGGGGGGTGACACTAAAGCTGTGTAAGAAAGGTGGATCTGACTTTAATTTCACAAGAAGCCAAGCTATCTACCTAAAGTCCACCTGGCCTAGGTAATGTATCTGTATGGATATTTACCTAGCAGGTGGTCTGGAGAGCTTATTCTGTCTGCCATTTGTCCTTGGATGCTTTTGTCTAGAGCTGGCCCTGGCTTTGTGTGCTTGCTAAAGGAGGAGATAATTACAGAAGGCAGACATCTGAATTCTGTGCTAAAAAGAAGAAGCATAAAGCCTAGAAGTAAGAAGCCTTGCCTATATAACTATATCCAAATATCTTAGTTGTGTGTACCCAAGGAATGATCAATCCTCATTGTTTAGAAGTTCTTAGGAAAAGAATCAATTGGGGAAGCAGTGACAGTACAAATGAAATTCATAGCAGAAAACAGCTGATACACTAAAAGCCAAATAACACCAAATGTTCCTTGAGCCTTGGCTTCCTCTAGAAAAACACCTTGATTCTTCTAGAAAATAGCTTTGCCATAGTCAGCTGAATTCCTACTTCATATTTCTGCATCTCACACCATGAAGGTTCCCTCCGCTAAAGGGAATCCATGTCTGCTACTACAGAACTGTTCAAAAGCCCATAGTTTGTGAGGTATTAGACCCTAGGGGGAAAGCTACTACTGCTGTTTTACCAAATGGACATATTGTGCCTGTCAAATTACTTCTAAATATATATGTCTGTGCCTGTACAGGAGTGCTGTTCTCAGCCTTGGTCAAAGAAACCTTGTTTTGCAGTGGGCTGTGGTGAGACTCATAACTGGTAAAATGCTGAGAATAAGTGAGTACTGGGTGCTCATCTCAAAACAAGACATCTATATAACACCTTCTAAAGATCAAGGAAAACAGCAGAGGAAGAGGCAGAAAAAAATGTAAGAGCCAGGTGACAGGGAGAAGTGCAGGCAGAAAGCAGTCTTCCAGACATGACATGCCTGTTGGTTAAATCGGCGCTGCTTGTGGCTGGCCACCGCTTGTGGCAGCCATGCTGTCGGAGGAAAGTGCGAGCAGCACTGGAGGAAAGTCACGAGCCATAGTTACCTTTCTAGAGCTTTACTGGGAGACAGGGAGAGAGAGGAGAGAGAGAGAGAACACCAGAGAATCAGAAAGACCATGCAGATGGAAGAGAGTGGAAAGAGAAAAGAGACACACACACAGAGCCCACCTGCTTTTTAGGCTGGGCCACTGTTCCAGGCTGATAACGTAATTAAGGACAGAATCCTTACATCACCACTGCATTCATTAACTCACAGCATCTGTAGTTACACATGCAAGACCTGTACAATATTGTACATGTATGAGGGAGGAGAGCTTGAGATCCCACCTCTACCTATTTGTAAATAATGATTGCTGGGAGAGAGGGTATAATTTTCTTCAGTGATGCAGCCACTAGTAAGTTGCCCATGTCAAATAAGTAAGTCCTTACCCATGCTTATATAAGCAACCCTAGTTAAATTCAGTAGGTCACAAAAGAAAAAAAATTCATGAAGCCAGAAGGGGTTCTATTTTGTAAGAAGGAATTCAGCAGGAGGGAAATGGGACAAAAGGAGGTAATGGAGTGGTATATATGGTCAAAATACATTACAAACATTTGTGAGTTGTCAAACAATAATTTTTAAAACCAAGTTAATAATTATGGCAATAACTTCTTGCATTCTATCTGATCTCAATGGAATAAAACTAGAAATCAACAGCAAGAGAAAATACAGAATATGAATAAGCTCATGAAGGCTGAACAGCATACTGTTGAATGACCAATGGATTGATGAAGAAATCAAGAGGAAAATTTAAAAAAAAAATCCCTAGAACAGAATGAAAATGAACTTGAAAACAGAACATGCCAGGCCTGTGAGATCCAGTGAAAGTTCTAAGAGGGAACTTTATAGCTCTAAGTGGTTACATTAGAAAAACACACATCTCAAGGAAATAATTTGTTGCACCTCAACATCTTAGAGAAGTAAGAAGCTGAACCTAGGACCAGTAGACAGAAAGAAGTAACAAGTATTAGTCCAGGCACTAATGAAGTGAAAACAAGGAGAATACAGGACTCAATGAAGCAGAGAATTAGTCCTTTAAAAAAATAAGCAAGATCAACAAACTCCCAGCTAAACTTACAAAATAGAGAAAATGAGCCAGTTTAATCAAATCTGAGACAACAGATGCCAATAAAATTCATAGGATTACCAGGGCATAGTTTGAAAATTTATACTCTAATATATTGAAAAATCTAGGAGAAATGGATAAATTTCTATATGCATAGAGCCTACTGTAATTAAAGCAAGATGACATAAACCACTTAAATACACCTATAACGAGGAGTGGGATTGGAACAGTGATAAAAAGCCTCCCCACAAAAGTAATTACCTTGCTTTAGAGTTTATCTAGAAAGAGAAGAAAATGTATAAGGGGAACACATGGCTGGAAAGAAGACTCCAAAAAGATATTAACATCTCAATTAGAGATATAGTCAACCAAAACTTGGCCTTATTGGGAGCTGAAAATTATGGAACACATTTTGGAGTGTCCACTGAGGGTAATGAATCTACTTGCTTTACTATTTATTCATCTTCTTTTTCTGTGGTATTGGGAACTGAATGCCAAGCTGTGTGTTTGCTGGGCGAATACTCCACCACTGAGATCCATCGCCAGTCCATCTGCTGCACTTCTGACCTTCTACAGCTCAGCTTCTTCTGGCACATTAGCTCCCTGATATGCCCTGTACCACATGCAGCATGATGCCAGAAAAAAAGACTCAGAAGTGAGGCAGCTTCAAAGCATAAAAGAATTGACTCTCACCAAGCTGCAGGGGATGTGAAAAACAGACCATGAACTACAATGAGGACAGAACTCAGTTCAGGGGTGCGGTGGATTAAAATTTCTGGCATTCCTTCACTGTTAGTTTAGTGTTTCCTAAGTAGCAGAAGCAATTTCTTCTGATTTTTCCTCAGATGCACAGAGTGATATCTCATTTACTATATTAAATATCTCATATCTAACACAGGTTTCTTCTTTCCTGACCACACTAGCTGATAGTGGAAGTATGGAAATAAAGATATGGGGATATTCAAGAAATATTTAAAACTCAGAAAAATTGCCTAGATCAATTATTTAAATGGAAGGATTAAAGGGAAAAATCTATAATAATCAACTAAAGTAAGATATACAGAAAAAAAGACATGAGCTGAGGATATGGTGACACATATCTAAAATCCTAGCACTTGGGAATCAAAAGCAGGAGGATCGGGAGCTCAAGGCCATGTTAACCAGGATATTTGGGGCTGGAGAAATGACTCAGCATGTAACAGTGTTTGCTGCTCAAATATGAGGACCTGAGTTCAAATCTCCAGCACCAATGTAAATTACCCGGGTTGCCTATACTCCCAACTGATGTAGAAGGTGGAGACAGGGGATAACTGGGGTTTGCACCACCAGCTTAGCTCCAGAGTTCAGTGAGAGACCCTGGCTCAAGGGAATTGCAGATTAATACATCACACACCTGACATCTTCTTCTGGCTTGTGTGTATGCACACACACACACACACACACACACACACACACACACACACACACGGAAAAAAAAAGTAGATTTGTTCTCTGGAGAGGGGCACACAGAAAGAAATCATTCTTTTTCAGGTATGTAGAGTTTGATGAGCTGCTAGCATACCTAGATAGTTATTTAGACTCTTGAAATAGTTTGACAGAATTGTGAGTCTGCATTTGAGCCAGTGACCTGGATTTAAAAGTCATCTGAGGGGTTGGGGATTTAGCTCAGTGGTAGAGCGCTTGCCAGCAAACGCAGGGCCCTTGGTTTGGTCCTCAGCTCCAGCAAAAAAAAAAAGAAGAAAAAAAAAAGTCATCTGAGGGCCGGGCGGTGGTGGTGCACACCTTTAATCCCAGCACTCAGGAGGCAGAGCCAGGCAGATCTCTGTGAGTTCGAGGCCAGCCTGGGCTACCAAGTGAGTTCCAGGAAAGGCACAAAGCTACACAGAGAAACCCTGTCTCAGGGGGAAAAAAAAGTCATCTGAGATCCAGTAAAGTTGGAGCTCATTGAGATTTCTATAGAAGACTATTGAAAATGAAAGTAGATATAAACGCTGAAGGTACAAGTTGAGAGAAGCTGGAGAGGAAACTGAGAATCTGCCAGTAGGGGTGGTAATTAAAGTAAACAGACAATCCTGAAGAACTCAAAAAGAACACTCAGAAACTGACAACAATGTCAAGTAGAACAGATTTGTTGCAAAACATGGGGTCCCAAATCATCTTCTGAATTCAACAGGGATGAGATTATTAGCAACTGAAGGAAAAGCACTCTCGGGGAGCAATTTGGACAAGGCTTTGCTGAAGCAGGTTGACTACTGGAGAATCGCTGCTACAGAAGACAGCAGGGGAAGCTACTAGAAAAGTACACAAACGCTAATGTCTATATTATGAGTTGTATAAAAATTTCATATGTGTATTATGTTTACTCAATTTAGTTAAAACACTATAAATACAAGTGTCTGGTGACTTTCAGATTTATTAAATATCTGAAAGAAGAAAACTAGTGGTTTGGTTTGGTTTCTTTTTTGGTCTGTGTCTTAGGGTTTCTATTGCTGTGAAGAGATACCATGACCATGGTAATTCTTATAAGGACAACATTTAATTGGGGCAGCTTGTAGTTCAGAGGTTTATCTGTTGTCATCATGGCTGGACATAACAGTGTAAAGGCAGACATGGTACTAGAGAAGGAGCTGAGAGTCCTATATCTTGATCCACAGGCAACAGGAAGTGAACTGAGACGTTGGGTGTGGCTTGAGCATATATGAGACCTCAAAGCCCACCTCCACAGTGAAACACTTCCTCCAACAAGGCCACACCTACTCCAACAAAGCCACACCTCCCAGTAGTGCCACTCTTTATGAGCTTATAAGGGGCAATTACATTCAAACTTACCACAGTCTGGTTTTGTATTTTTAATTTTTCACTATTGTTTTATGTCTATAAGTGTTTTGCTTTCATTTATGTCTGTGTACCATGTGAATGCCTGCTGCCCACAGAAGCCAGAAAAAAAGGTGTGGGATCATCTAGAACTGGAGTTACAGATTGCGGTGAGACCTCAGGTAGATACCAGGAATTGAAACAGGGTCCTCTGAAGGAGCAGTCAATGTTCTTAACCACTGAACCATCTCTCTAGCCCACCACTGATTTTTTTAAAGACTTTGTTACTGTGGTGGTGAAATGAAAATGACCCCCATAAGGAGTGGCACTATTAGGAGGTGTGGCCTTGTTGGAGGAAATGTGTCACTTGGTGGTGGGTTTTGAGGTTCCAAATGTTCAAGCCAGGCCCAGTGTCACTTCACTCTCTCTTCATGCTGTCTTCAGATCCGGATGTAAAACTCTTAGCTAATTCTCCAGCACCATGTCTGCCAGCATGCTGCCATGCTTACTACCATGATGAAAATGAACTAAACCTCTGAACTGTAGACCAGTCCCAAATTAAATGTTTTCCTTTAAGGAGTTGCTGTGGTCATAGTGTCTCTTCACAGTAATAGAAACCTTAAGACAGTTATTTATAACAAAAGCAGATTTCTTTATTTTGATATACTAGTTTAGGTCTGGATATTCACGCTGCAGACAAAATTTTCCCCCATATAGTAACATCCAAAAAAAGTTTCTGCTCCTTGTATACTCCAGACATTTAGCTGCTATGGTGCTTCTGTACTGAAAATAATAAAGCTTTTAATATGCTAGCACTGCCCACCAGGCACTTGCGTTAATTGAGAATTTGTCAGTATGTTACTCCTGGCTGCACATGGCTAAGTCACACTGGTATTAGTAGGATTACAGTAATGCAGCATAATAAGGTTTCACAGCCTTTTATCTTTAACCTAACTCATGGCTCATGGCATACACTATTTCTTTAAAATGGGAATTTAGAAAAGCCTTTGTTGGGCATAACAGGAGCAGCACTTTCCCCTCTAAACTAGCATTTACCCTGCAGTCATTTCTAAGTTTCTCCACAGGCCTATCTCAACAAACCAGGTTCCCTGCATTGGAGCTGCACCAAGACACACTCCAGCAACGTTTTTCCAAACCACAGCTCAGGAGCAATTAGAGATGTATTATATCAATATCATGAATTGCATAGTGTTTATAGAGGAAGTAAATGAGAAGAATTGGATGGCATAGAATAAAATGGAAAATACAAGAATGTATTGCATATACCAAATAGAAACATCACTTTGTGACATTTATGTTGTTTTATGCTTACTTAGCACATACAAGGAATTATATACATTTCAATTTATGTTTGAAATTAAAATATGTGAAAGATACTCTTCTGGAATATCTCAGTGTGGTGGCAGCTGATGAGGGTCAAGTGCAGAAGTGTTTGGTAACAGACATACAAAAAGAACATTTCAGATTAATAACACAAGTGCTGTGATGAGGGGATTTCACCTCAGCTGCAGGACCATAGGAATGTTTAAGAAATGTTGGTAGTGTTTAAGAGCAGATTATTCATTAAATAAAATTCTAAATATACTATCTGAAAATAATTTCTAGTAATCTTCTAGAAATATTCTATGCCTTATAAATTCTATAAAATAGTACTCCTAATTGTAGCTGAAGTTTTCCTGTGTCCCACCTGGCCCGTCAGAACAAATCTTTCCCATCCGCTTAGAAATTCTTCCACACCTAATTATCAGTACTTCCTAGTCTACATTGCCATTCCCTTTAATCCTATCAAAGTAAAGTGTTATGTCATTTTTACCTACAGATTTTGTTTAGGCCTTCTATTTCTAGTTGCAAAATATGCCTTTTTAAAAAAGAATATGGGCTGGGCGGTGGTAGCGCACTCCTTTAATCCCAGCACTTGGGAGACAGAACCAGGCGGATCTCTGTGAGTTCAAGGCCAGCCTGGTCTACAGAGTGAGTTCCAGGACAGGCTCCAAAGCTACACAGAGAAACCCTGTCTTGAAAAACAAAAAAAAACAAAAAAAACAAAAAAAAAAAAAAAAAAAAGAATATGGGTCCAGCAAGATGGTGTGGGATAAACGTACTTACCACCAAGTCAAGAACCATAGATTCTCTGAACTCGACACTTCACTACAGTTCATCTGCCTCCCATCTTCACTCCCTTCAGCCCAACCTTTTTTCTACTGTCAAAGTATTCTTTTACATATCAACAAAGTGATGTTCTCCCTCTGTACCAATGAGCTTTTTTGGTCAACTGGACACAAGCTAGAGTCACTGGGAAGAAGGAACCTCAACTGAGAAAATGCCTCCATCAAACTTACCTATAGGCAAGCCTGTGGGGCCATTTCCTGATTAACAATGATGAGGGAGGGAGGGCCAAGCGCACTGTGAACAGTGCCACTCTTGGGCAGATGGTTCTGGGTTGCACACAAAAGCAATCTGAGTAATCCAAGGAATGCAAGTCAGTAAGCAGCACTCCTCCACCACCCTGCCTTGGTTCCTGACCCTAGGTTCCTACTTTGAGTTCCTGCCCTGACTTCCCTTGTGGAGGACTGCAAGCCGAAAGCTGAAAGAAACCCTCTCCTCCCCAAATTGCTTTTGATCATAGTGTTTATCACAGCGATAGAAAGCAAATTCAGACAGCCTCTATTCAAAATTCAGACAGCCTCTATTCAAAATTGTTAGTTATCCCCCCAGAGTTTAATGGCAACTCCCTATTGCTGGAAACATCACATACCTAAGTCAGAGAACATAGAGAAAATCAAGCTGGTACCAACCTAGAAGCTGGCTAGCTTTCCTAGTACATGCTACTAGGTGAAAAAAATCATTACCAGTCTACCCAGCTGCAAACCCTGTGAACGACAATGATTTGCCTAGCAAGATATGCACACTGGTGAAATACTGGCATGAATGTTATGGGATTAACCAACCACTTCCTGAATTTATTTAAAACCTGTTCCACCAGATGAAATCCATGCCTGTTACTACTACCTGGGCCAAAAATCTATGGCTATCTGGGTCATAGGCCCTAGGGTAGAACATAGTACTATTTTTCTGCTAAATGGACATAGTAATAAACTGCCCCCTAAGTTCTTATCTTTATACCCATAAGTCAGTGCATCTCCTAACTCTCATCAAAAAGGCTTCTGTAATGATGGCAATGAATACAGAGACACACAACTGGTCAACATACAAACTACAAGATACTATGGATTTCTTACCTCTAAATGGGACGTCTGTATCACATACCTATTGCATCCCCAATACTCAGGATCATCTCTGAAGAGGGAGCAGAGAGAACAGAAAGGTCAGTAGCAAAACTATTTTCTGGACAAGAACATGAACTCACAGTGGCTAGGACTGCATACATAAGACTTCTATAAAATCCAAGCCAGAAAAAAAAAAGGGGGAGAGATGGGAGTAAGCGCATGAAGCCTCACCCCATCCAAAGAACTATTGGAAATTGATGGCTGCTAGGGAAAGGAGAGTCCGTTTTCTTCAAGGATGTGGGCTCTGGGAGCTGCCCACACTCCAATAGATGGCCCCATATCCATGCGCATAGAGGTAGCCCTACAGGGACTCAGAGAGTTTGTGTGTGTGTGTGGGGGGGGGGTGTTTGTTGGTTGGTTGGTTTGTGTTTGCAGTAAACCAGGTTAGCTGGCGTTGAACTCACAGAGAGCCACCTGCCGCTGCCTCCCAAGTGCTGGGATTAAAGTCATGTGCCACCACACCCAGCTTGTTATTTTTCCTTTTTTAAGACAGAGAAAGCATATGACGTTGGGAGGGAAATGTGTGCAGGCATAAGGTGGGAACTTGGAGGGAAGGGGAAGGGGTATAGATTTGATCCAAGCACATTACATGCATGCGTGAATAATTAAATAAAGGTTTTTAAAATAAATAAAATCCTAAGTGAATAAATTATTTCTAATAAAGTAAGACCCTGAGGATACAGATGTCTCCCAGCTTGTCCTTAAAGGCGCTGATCCTCTTTATCACGGTTATTGCTCCGGCCCACATCCCTTTAGCACACTCACTCTCACAAGTTCACCATGGTTTGTTTCCACCTGCTTCCCAGCCACATCCCCCACTGTCCTTCCCCCTCATCTGAATGCCACTCTCCTGCAATACTGAACCATCTGTCGGTACTGGAGAACACAATTCTCCCCAAAACTGAGACTTTCCTCACACTAGTCCTTCACCTGCAATTACAGCTTGCCTTTTACATCTTACCCTGTTAGACTCAGCAAAATACTGCCAGATGCTTTCATGCTTATATTTTCTCTGAACATTTTGAAATATCCTTTTCCAAGATCTCCACTTATCAAGGCAACATTCACTCTTGTGTCTTCTATATACTATTGCCCTATGCAGAGATATTATATTTATTAGTAGTATTTTATTAGTAATATGCCAGTTGTTATTATAGTGCTGTAGTAATTGTTTATTTGATCATTTTTTACTAAATATTAAACCTTCAAAGTTCAAAGTCCATTCATCTTTGAATCCCAAGCATCATACAATCTGACATGTAGAAAGTGAACCTTTAAAATAAATAGCGTGAAACAAAAAACAGAAATACCATTAAATGATTGTTAAACACTTCCCAACCTTACTATTTAAAAAAAAAAAAAAAATTTTTTTTTTAAACTCCAAGATCTGGATATGTGATCAAATCATGAAGCTGAAATGGTTAGTCTTCAGGATGAACATCACTGTCATGTGTGTGTACACAATCAGAACCTTACTGTTGCTATCATCTGTTGTTCTCACCATTAGAGAGACAGCTCAACCTCCTTTCACACAACCAACCGTGTGCTTCCACCAGGCAGCATCCTCTTTACAACAGGGAAGCCACGAGCTGAAGGGGTAGACCAAAGAAAGGGTAGTTAGGCAGGAGGTGAATGTGTCTCAGTTAACCTCGCTTTGGGACTTTGTTAACAGGACTCCAACCTTGTGTTCAGAACCGGTTTCTCACTGTAATTTCTAACATTTGCTTTTTCTCTGAAAACTCAAAACTGTTCGTGTTAGTTATTTCTCATAAAAATAGGACTCTCCCCCCCCCCACTAAACTTTGGTTACTTCTCCCTTATTAGCATTCTTCAAAAGTTTCCTGAAACTCTTTGATCACACGTTCAAGGTCTTACTTACATTTTAAAGCATGGTTTAGACAGTGCAAGGTCCTGAATTCGTTGAAACGACAATCCTTCCATTTTGTCTCACCACTGTTAGGATCCAAGTCTCTCAATTATATTTCTGGTGTAATATGAATAAATAAATCCCTATTATTTTCCAAAACGGGAGCACGAGATGTATTAAGTATCTGGAATTTTTCCTAACATCTGTTAGCATTACCACAACTGCTCAAAACAATAGGCCTTTCCTTACTTCATTCTTATCTTTTTTCTTGTCTCAAAATAGGTTTGAATAGCATTTTTAATTATTTGTAGGGGCTGGAGAGATGGCTCAGAGGTTAAGAGCACTGACTGTTCTTCCAAAGGTCCTGAGTTCAATTCCCAGCAACCACGTGGTGGCTCACAACCATATGTAATGAGATCTGGCGCCCTCTTCTGTGTACATAATAAATAAATAAATAAATAAATGAATGAATGAATGAATGAATAAATAAATCTTTAAAAAAAAAAAAGAATAATTATTTGTAACAGCAATTCTAAAGATGGGTGCATGGTAAAGCTCAGTCTCCTGGCCAGGTGTCTGTAAGCCCACACCACTCTGTCCTAATTTCTTTCCTGTCTTCTAGTACAGACACTGACATTGCCATCTGTATTTCCTTTGGGCAGATTCCTTCCACTGTAGCTCCTAGCCATCATCAGCGGAGTTCACTGCACATTTTACATTTACCATCAGTCGCCTGCTCTCTGTCAGCCACAGTTCCATTTATGTCTCCAACCATAATTTCATGTCTCCTTTTTTTTTTTTCCGAAGTTTTGGGGAATTTTCTAAAATCTGTATCTATTTAATATGTTTAGCCACCTACAGACATTTCACTCAAGCTGAATGTCAGTTCCACATCATCAATCAATTCTTTCTTGCTTGGAATTAACCACAGAATTGCAATTCCCTTTAGTCTTTCTTGACCTTTTGAGAGATGAGATTGTGAGCAAAATGTAGCAAGAACCTATCAGAAAATCTGCTTGTACAAAATTTGATTTCTTGTAGCTGTGGAGACAACTGTGATGGGGGTGTGGTATATCCAAAATAACTTGAGGATTAGGTTCGTAGGTTTTTGGCTCCTGTTCTGATATTATTACTTGTATGACTTTAAGAAAATGATTTAACATCTCAGATGTTCTTCCTCTCAGATGCTTCTTTATTGGTAAATTAAGTAAAAAAAAAAAAAAAAAATACCCCCTACAGTTTTATGAGGATCAAATAAAATGATCATATTAATTTAATTAACATAGGATACATAACAAATACTGTTACTATAAAATATTTTGTTGATGTTATTATCAATATCACACTTCTAATAACATTTGGGAAGCATGATCTGATATTTAAAGGTAAAGGGGAAACGTTTAAAAACTGAAAGTACCAATTATTGACTATCAGTTACCTTTGCTAAACAGACTGCTGGTGGCAAAGTCTGATGGTTTTTCACAGTTCTTTGTATCTCATTGTGTGTATGTGTCTGTGGAGTTTATTTTCACAGCCCTTAAAGCTTTGGCCAACCAACATGAAGCATCACTTTGGACTCTCAGCTTTATGAATTCTGTGTACCTGTCCACTGTCTTATGGGACTCTGCTGTTACCACAAGAATAAGTCAGAATAACTAGTGGATATATATATATATATATATATATATATATATATATATATATATATATATATATATATATATATATATATATATATGCTAAGTCAAGGTCAAGCTAGACTCACCAATCCCCAGCAGCTCTACCTATAGAACACAAATCCCTGAATAAGCATTAAATAAACCAGGTCAGAATATCCACACATTCATTAGCAAAATTTAAGCATTCTGAGGTTTTGTGTTTTCTTTTTCACAGAATAATTGTGATGACAGATAACACTGAATCTTGGTTCAGAAATTCTCCAGTTGAAATACAACCATGTCAGCAGGTCACTGAGACCACTGGCCAGCTCTTCTGCATGGCTTTCCAGCAATCTTTGGAATGGTATAATTTGGCTTTACCCTCATCT
The DNA here is from genome assembly GCF_903995425.1 of Onychomys torridus. Lineage (NCBI taxonomy): Eukaryota > Metazoa > Chordata > Mammalia > Rodentia > Cricetidae > Onychomys > Onychomys torridus. The sequence continues at coordinate 60,162,847 of NC_050446.1, forward strand.
AATCCCACAGTAGGAGATCAGACAGAAATGCAGTATGAAGGAAATTAGACATTAATGTCTAGAGAGAAAAGAAATTGAGCTGCGGCTGAGTCTCTAAGAAACCGAGGCCCTAGACAAGTTACTGTGCTGGAACAGGTTGTCCCCAAATCTTACTAAAGAATAAAAATACTGAGGTTTAATGTGGTGGCATCACGCCTGTCATCCCAGCACTTGGTAGGGAAGAACCAGAAAAAGTATGTTTAAAGCTAGCTTGAATGACACAGTAAAATAAAACAAAAGAAAATAAAAAGTACTGGGTGTAACAAGAATTGCAAAACAGTCTTATTAATAAAAAATCCACAGCCAGATATTGGGGTAAAAGCTCAAAGATCAGACAGGCAGAGCAGCAAGACACTAGTTCTTACCCCTAAGAAATCCTCCCCAGAAAGAGAGTGAGCTCCTCTCTCCACCCCACCTAATCACTTCCTCTCTCCGCCCAGCTCTATCACTTCATGTCTGTCTGTATAGACCTCCAGACCTCTATGGTTAACTAGTAGCTAACTGCTCCTTCTGGTTTTCAGGCAAGCTTTATTTGTTAGAGCACAAATAAAATATCACCACAACTGGCTTTCCCTTGGCTTGTGGTGTTTTGTTGTTGTTGCTGTTTGTTTGTTTCTTTTTAATGTAGATTCCCAAATCAGAAGTAGTGCCAAAAACGAGCTATTAAAACTCTTCAGAGCCAGGCAGGAGTGGTGCACATCTTTAATCCCAGCACTCGGGAGGCAGAAGCAGGCCTCTGTGAACTCTGTGAGTTCAAGGCCAGCCTGGTCTACAGAGTGAGTTCCAGGACAACCAGGGCTACTACACATTTGAGAAATCCTGTCTTGAAAAAATTAACAATAAAAAAGTTATAAAGAGAAATCCTAAGAGTCACACATTCTTGGGCTGGAGAGATGGCTCAGAATTTAAGAGCACTGGCTGCTCCTCTAGAGGTCCTGAGTTCAATTCCCAGCAACCACATGGTGGCTCACAACTATCTGTAATGGGATTTGATACCCTCTTCCGGTGTGCCGATATACATGCAGGCAGAACACTATGTGCACAATCAATCAATCAATGGAACTTTCTTTTCTGTAACTTTGACGTCTCAAAGTCTCAGCTCTCCCCTTTACATTATTTCTGTAAGTTTGAAAGAACTTCCTTTGTGAGTAGCTTTTTCTTCAATAAGTTGTATGTAAGAATAAATTTACTTAAGCAATAGTAAGGCATTAGCCCCTTAATGAAAACTTCTCTAATTGTTAATTAAACACTCCCTGTTTTGTTTGTTTGTTTTTTTTAAAGCCCCTGTGTTTTCTAAGTAATGTGATGTTTACACACAATAAATAGACTCAAGTGTGATAAAGAGACTTTCAAGACTTCCAGTCCCTGCTTGTCTGGGCACTCTCAGCCAATTCATTCTGGCAAACACTAACCTGGGTGCTAATGCGAAAGCTTTATGTAGATATAATTAATGTCCCAAAATGGCCAACCTTCAAATAGCATGTCCTCGGGGTCCCCATAGCCAGTTTGTCCAAATTCATAAGCCCTTTACAGATACTGCACTCTTTCTGGCAAAAATAAAAAAAGAAATTCAAATCGTGAGAGGGATTCAACAGGAAGGAGAGTCTCCTTGGTCGACTTTCAGTGCAGAAGGAGCCACAGTCCCTGGGTGATTGTCGGCAAGGAGCTGGGGACCTCGGTCTGACATGACGAAGAACTTAATCATTCCACAACTACCAGAACTTCAGGAAGAGACGTACCCCAACTGACGCCTGGATTTTAGCCTCGTGAGACCAGAAGCTCACACCACTGATGAGTCATGGCCAGAACTCTGAAAAGATGCCTGGGCTTGGAGACAGTGTTTGGTATAGTGGCTACAGCATCACAAAACTAACATGCTCCGGGAATAATCTGTGTGTTTGAGTTTTAGTTATTAAAGGAAGCCAAGCTCTCAGGATCATTTGCTATAGTGTATCATGTGACACCCTTGGTCAAATTTCTTTTACTGTGACAACAAACACCTGAGGTAAACAACTGGTATGTGGACAGGCTTATTTTACCTCTCTTTAAGCGCTTGCTGGCAATGCTCACCTGTCTCCACCACTTTGTGCCTGGAGGAGCAAAGACAGAGAAAGCCGCTCAACCCCTGGGTTGCTAGGATACTGAAGGAGAGAGAGAGAGAGGGCAGGACCTGGGTCCCTATATCCTCTTCTTCAGATCACACCTTCAACAAACTGATTTACTTCTCTAGGTCTCATCCTGTAAAGGTTTCGCCACTGGCCAATAGTGTCACAGGCTGATAACCAAGCCTTCAACGCATAACCTTTGCCCTGATAACAATCCTCTAAAACAAGGCACAAGAGCTTTCCTTAATGACTTCCCTTACGGTAGTATCCCAAAGCAAGATGCTTTAGCATTATACAAATGAGTATAGTAACGATTAAACAGCCCCTTAAAGCAAATGCAGAAATATCATTTTTGACAAAATTTGGCATTCTTTTCTTGAATTGTGGAGTATCTCTCTGTAGGTTAATTTTAATTATGAGTCTAAATAGACAAAAAAAAAAAAAATCATGGTATTCAGAAAAAAAACTCAGCTATCAGTTTTGGCATACTTTCTAAATTGTGCTGTTAGTATCTTAGATGTTTCATTTTTTACTGATGAATTATTAATTAACCTTGTATTTATTCTTTAGTTTCTCGGTTTAATAGTTGATTCTGAGTTAATAGTGTGCTATAACCCACTGGTCTGGCAACAAGGGAGGAAGTGATCTGTTCAGTTTACTCTGAGCAATCGCTTGAGCATACTTAGACAAAATAGCCACATTAGAATTTTACCAGATTTTTTTTTCTTTCAGTGATTGGTTCAGGGCTATTATTAAAATAAAGAAGCCACTTTAGGAGAATTACTGTGATAAACTGTCAACCTAACATTTCTTTTACAAAAGGTGTTTACTGCCATCTCTTGGACTGGCTAAGCATTGTGTTCTCAAAAAAGAACAAACAAATCAGGCTACTGATTACGCTAAAATTTCTTTACAAAATAAAAGTTGTAAATAGTTGAAAAGCAAAAATGTACTTACTGGCATGTACTTACTTCACCGGAGATTTGTTTTACAAAACATTGATACATACCTGCATTTTCTTAGATATGTTGAAACAAGAATTCTGGAAACTGGAGGGGTCGAGGACACCAGGAGAACACAGCCCACAGAATCAACCAGCCAGGACTCAAAGGCACTCACAGGGATTGAATGGACAACCACAGAAGCTTTACGGATCAGAGCTAGATCCTCTGCATGTACATTATAGTTGTATAGCTTCGTGTTCTTGTGGGACCGAGGGGGGACGGGCATGTCTCTGACTCTTTTGCCTGCGCCAGGGGCCCTTTTCCTTCTACTGGCTCGTCCACCCTTGATATGAGGGTTTGTGCCTAGTTTTATTGTAACTTGTTATGCTGTGTCCATGATATCCCTAGGAGGCCTGCTCTTTCCTGAAAGGAAAAGGAGGAGGAATGGATCTGAGGGATGTAAAGGGTGGGGAGTGGGGAGGGGGAGGAGTGGAGGGAGGGGAAACTTCAGTCGAAATGTAATATATGAGAGAATTAAAAAAAAAAAAAAGAGGGGTTGGGGACTTAGCTCAGTGGTAGAGCGCTTGCCTAGCAAGCACAAGGCTCTGGGTTTGATCCTCAGCTCCACCAAAAAAAAAAAAAAAAAAAAAAGGATTCTGGAAACAGAAAGCCAGAAGAGTATTATCCTAATTTTAAATTTAAAATATTGGTGCCCACCTCCTGTTTCTCATCCTTCTCCCCCCAGCTGCAGCACCTGCCCCTGCTTCCCTGCTTTCCCTGGCTTAGGAGCTAAAATTCCAAGGCTGATGCAACCATTCTGATGTTGGTGGACAATACTAATGCTTGAGAAATAATTATGGTCACTCACTCAAATTAGGTTTACTTTAACCCTATAGACATCACAGAGTTAAAGCTAACAGGTCAGATGGAGAGGTGCCTAAGCACGGGCTTCTTCCAGAGGACCGGAGTTCAGTTCCCAGGACCCACATCAGGGGTGAGAGGCTCACAGCCACCTGTAACTCCATCTGACACCTTTTTCAGACCATTGAGTCTCTCTCTCTCTCTCTCTCTCTCTCTCTCTCTCTCTCTCTCTCTCTCTCTCTCTCTCTCTCTCACACACACACACACACACACACACAGGAATTAAAAAAAAAAAACTAATGACAAAGAGCTTAATTGAGGTAAAACAAAAGTCCAAGTACGCTGTATTCATTTTACGAAGTTAGTAGCTGAAACACATTTCTATTATGATTCATCATTTTTACCTACACATATTTCCATGTTTAAAAATTAATGAAAATGCTTGAGAAAGCTCAGTCTCTATTGTGTATATACATACATACACACATAATACATATATTTACTTTTACTAGAAGACGTATAAAGCTAGAGAATACAAAAAATATTAAAACAAAAGTGGTTTATCTCTCACTTAGAAAGGACTCCTCTAATATCCTGCAAATACCAAAAGAAAATTCTGAATTCTGCTTCTCAAAGTAGTGGCAGGTGTGGCTAAGCGCAAGCGCCACAGACTCACCACTGGGGGGCACTGTGTAGCATCTGTACAGACCTCTGCTGGCAAGTAAAGTAATGAGCAATTTTGCAAAAGAAAATTTTGTCACTTTGAAGAACTTTGGATTTCTATTTTTAATGTGTTCTATTAGATCATTTGAGAAAGTAACAAAAACACCATTTAATTGCTTCTGGGGTTGTGAAATTCCCAGGGTATTTGAAATTATCCAACTTTAAAATAATTGTGACTGCATTATTCAGTATTGAGGATGCACGTGAGCAGAAATTATCTGCTCTCTCAGCAGGGAGAGCATCTAAAATGAAATTTGTAGAGAACATAAAACTGATGAGTGTGATAGGCACATCAGAGTCTGAACTTCCACACATAGTAAAATCCACATTGCCATTGCTTGACTTCTTAATTATTGCAAGCAAAAAAAAAAAAAAAGTATTACAATTGCACACAACATTTAAAAAAAAAAAAACTAAATGAATAGAAAGAAAATCACAGATCTTGTCACAGGTGAGAAGAAATGTGTAAGCTGCTGGCTTACTGCCCTAACCTCATTGTGACACCTGGTGGATACTGTTGAGAAAACGGAGGACAGCAGCATGCTGTGCAGTGACAACATCCAGTCTACAGAGCATGTGACATGTAGCCGCCCTAAATGAAAATACGCAGTGCAAAGCACTGTCGTGAAAATGTGTAATATCTCACTGATCAAGCTCCATATCGACTGTGTGCTGAGACAGTGTTATTAAAGATGCAATTGTTAAGATACATTAATTCTGTTTCTATAGTCTTTTTCCTAGGTAGTAACTGAAAATTCCGAAGTTGCCTCTAAGATTCGCATTCATGGCTTGCTTTACATATCTGGAGAATGATGTTGTGAAAGCACCTAAGGCTTAAATATCATAAAGATAACATTTCTCAGCTCGTTTCTGTAGACAGGAGAAACATTCCTGGTTTAATAACTATATGGTGAGCAGATCTTTAAACATTTTATTATGTTTAGTTAAGCACATGTGTGGAGGTTGGAAGACAGCTTTAGTCCATTCTATTCCTCCACCATGTGGGTCCCAAAGATTGAACTCAAGTCATCAGGTTACAGGGAGTGCTCCCCCCACCACTCCCCACCACCTCCCACCACCCCCTACCACCCCCGCCACCCCGAGCCATTTTGCTGGCCCAGATTTTTTAAATGACTCTAAGTGAGAGCCGTTCCCTATGTATTTCTTCCCTTTGTGTTCAAAAGACCTGTGGTTGGGGATTTAGCTCAGTGGTAGAGTGCTTGCCTAGCAAGTGCAAGGCCCTGGGTTAGGTCCTCAGCTATGAAAAAAAAAAAAAAAATGCGAGTCTTCAAGAGTAATAAATGATCAGATCTTGTAAAAAAAAGAAAAGGATAGCATTCAAAGGACCTGTGAATAAATACCATTTTTTTGTTTGTTTTGAGCTGAGGATCAAACCCAGGGCCTTGTGTGCTTGCTAGGCAAGCACTCTACCGCTGAGCTAAACCCACAGGCTCTGGGTTAGAGAGATGGCTCAGAGGTTAAGAGCACTGGCTGCTCTTCCAGAGGTCCTGAGTTCAATTCCCAGCAACCACATGGTGGCTCACAACCATCTGTAATGAGATCTGGTGCCCTCTTCTGGCCTTCAGTCATACATGCTGTATACTATATATAAAAGAAATGGGCTTGAGTTCATTAAAAAGAAAGACTGTGTTGGATGGGGCCAGCTTTAAAAGACACTCAACATAACAACACTCTTCCATGGGCCCAATGAAGCTAACCACGGTCTGGTAGAGAAAGCAGGCATCAGTCCTTCAACTCTAAGACACCAAATCCTGCCAAATAATCAGTGAGCCTGAAAGGGTGATGTCAGCTTCACATGCGGCTGCAGCTCATGTGGCTTCTTTGCTGTGAGAGCTGAGCAGGACCAGCTGAGCTGTGGCTGGACACTGACCCACACACCGAACAACTCATATTCTTTCTAACTGTAATATTTACTTGGATGATTTGTTACAGAGCAGAAAATAATGCGGTGATATATTGTGTACCCCAATAAAGCTTACCTGGGGAGCAGAGGACAGAACCAGCCACTAAATTAGGCATAGAGGTCAGGCAGTAGTGGCACACACCTTTAATCCTATCACTCGGGGAGGCAGAGATCCATCTGGATCTATGTGAGTTCAAGGCCACTGCAGTAGCTACACACAACTGCAGATAAAGACAGCAGAAGCAGTGAAGGGTAGGGTTTTCAGCTCTCAGCTATTGCTCTGACCTCTTGGCTTTTAACTCTGCAACTGGATCTGTGTTTCTTATTTAACAAGACGGGTTAACAGGCCACACTGGGCTACATGAGAGAAACAGAACCAGGCAGTGGTGACCTATGCCTTCAATCCCAGGAAGTAATATGGCAGGTCACAGAAAGGCATATAAGATGTGAGGAAACAGGAACTCACTCTCTTGATGCTGAGGATTTCATAGAGGTAAGCCAGTAGCTGACTGTTCTGCTTCTCTAATCTTTCAGCTTTCCCCTCAATATCTAGCTCTGGGTTTTTTTATTATTATTATTATAAGACCTTTTAAGACTCATGTTACAAAATAACATACCTTTCAGTTGGCTTTTTTTTAACTTTACTTTTTGCATTAGAACATTACTAACATTCACTGAACTTTGATTTTTCCCTGTTCATCTAAGGCATATTCATCTTAAGACATCAAAATCCTTAATAAAAACAAGCACTTTGAGAGTAATACATTCCCATTACTTTATTATACCATGTACCTTTTATAACATACACAACAGAAGCAAAAGCACAGTGGTATCATATAACACTACACCTCTCAATAGAGCTGCACTTGTAATAGCCCAAGCGCAGCTCTTGGCAACGGAAAGCTGTGATGCAGCTTCTTCTTCATCCTGACTAAAGTTCTTAAAGCCTCAACAGACTTAATGTCTGCTCACCCTAAATATCAAAAGAAAACTGAAGGGGGGCGGGTGCTGAACCCACAGACCCCGTGTCTGCTAAGTATGCTCACTATCCTCCGTTACACCCTCAGCCCAGACATCAATAGTAAGTGACAACTGGTTATCAGAGTAAGGAAAGCAGGACAATTCTGTCCATTACCTCCACTAACTTCACCATCCAGAGAGAAAAGCTGTTGGTGTGTCTGCTCCAAGAGCTCCCACGTGCACAGGATTGGATATGCACAGGTATAGGAAGAAAATGAGCTGGGCAGTGGTGGCGCACGCCTGTAATCCCAGCACTCGGGAGGCAGAGGCAGGTGGATCTCTGTGAGTTCGAGGCCAGCCTGGTCTACAGATCGAGTTCCAGGACAGCCTCCAATAGCTACAGAGAAACCCTGTCTCAAAAAACCAAAAAAAAAAGGAAGAAAATGAAAGCAAACCACCGCCGCCCCCGCCCCCGCCACCACCACCACCACCACCCCTTTGTTTTTCATTTGACTACTTCCCTGAAATTGGATGTGAGTCACTCCTAACTCTCTTTTATTTACATTCACGTGTGGTTGTAACACAGGTGGTTACTGTGCTGGCTAGTCTTATGACAACTTGACACAAACTAGAATCATCTGAAAGGAGGGAGCCTCAGTTGAGAAGATGCCTCGGTAAGATCTAGTTGTAAGGCATTCTCCTAATTAGTGATTAATGGGAGAGGGCCCAGCTCATGGCGGGCGGTTCCACGGGGGGTGGGGGGGGTGGGAGGGTGGTCCTGGGTTCTATAAGAAAGCAAGCTGAGCAAGTCCTGGGGAGCAAGTCAGTAAGCAGCTCCCCTCCCTCACTTCTGCATCTGCTCTAGTCTCCAGGATCATGTCTTGTTTGAGAGTTCCTGCCCAGACTTCCTTCCATGATGAATAATAGTGCTGTGGAAGTGTAAACTGAATAAACCCTCTTCTCCCTAACTTTCTTTGGTCATCGTGTTTCATCACAGCTACAGGAAGCCTAACTAAGACAGTTACCCAACTCTTTTTATGTTTTTTATCTTTATGTGTGTGGTGGTTTGCATAGGAATGTCTGCTACAGTCTCGTGTATTTGAAAATTTGGTCCCCAGCTAGTGGCACTGATTGATGTTGAGGAGGTGGCATCTTGCTGGAGGAAGTAGTCTCTGCAGGTGAGCCTCGAGAGTTTAAAGTCTCTTGTCACTCCCAGTTCACACAGTCTACTTCATGCACGAGGTTCAAGACCTAGGTGCTTACTTCCGGTTGCCATGCCTTCTCACCATAAAGCACTCTTATCCTTCTTTAACCATAAGCTTGAATAAACCTGTTCTTCAGTAAATCACACTGATCATGGTGTCTTATTCCAGCAACAGAACAGTAACTGTGACAATGTGTGTGGGTGTGTGGCACGTTCGTCTGTTTATGATTACAGCCTGGTACTCGCCAGAGCCAGAAAAGGGTGTCAGGGCCTCTGGAACTGATGTTACAGACTGGGAGCGGGCCTGCAGATGTTGGGAAGCAAACCTAGTCCTTTGAAAGAGCAGCTGTAGATGTAACCGGCTTGTTAAATAAGAAACACAGAACCAATTACAGAGTTAAAAACCACTAGGTCAGAGCAAGAGCGGAAAACCTTACCCTTCACTGCTTCTGTTCTTCCTCTCCGCAAGAGAGCTACCTCTGTGTGTCCTATCCTTTTAAATAGATTTTCTGTTCTGTTTTCTCATTGGTTGTAAACCCAGCCACATGACCTCCTCGTCACTGCCTGTTTGTACAGACCTCCAGGTCTTCTATGGTCGGTATTGAGATTAAAGGCATGTGTCTGCCATGCTGGCGGTGTCCTTGAACACACAGAGATCCTCCTAGCTCTGCCTCCCAAGTGCTGGGATTAAAGGCATGCATCACTACCGCTCAGCTTCTGCTCTGGCTTGCTCTGACCTCAAGGCAACTTTATTAACATACAAATAAAATTACATTTCAAATACAAATAAAATATCACTATAAGCAGCCAGTACTCTTCACCCTTGACCTGTCTCTCTAGCCTCTGACCCAGCTCCTTCTTGTGTAGCTGAGTATGTCTGTTAAGCTAGTGGGTTTTCATTTGTCTGTTTGTTTCACTGTCCTTGTATTTTGGTGTCTGATTCTTGGAAGAGAGCTTTTTTCTTAAATTACTTTGTATTAAATCAACACAGTTTCTAACTGTTTTTACATTCTGTTGCATGTCCGGTCACCTGAAGGTCCTGTTAGCTGTTTTGGGCATTGCCATTGGAAACTTGTGTTGGAGAATTCCCAACAGTGGGTACGAGCTGCTTCAGGCCTGTGTCTGCCACACCACCTTTCTCAATTTCACATCCTTCATCTCTAGAAAACAATACAGATAAGGTGAAACGACATGAATATACTAGCTCTGCTCACTGAAGACTTCCCTGCGCTTAGCCAAAGCACTTAGAACCAACGTATGCTATAACCAACAGTAACATGCATTGGGTCGCAACGAGTCGGAGCTGAGTTAGCTGAACTGCAGCTACATTGGCATCAAGTGCTGAGTGGGAAAGAGGAGGGAGAAGAGTCGGCATAGTTTTCAGTCACAACTAGTCTTTAAGAAGTTGCTAAACTCTTTCTGGTAGATGAACGTGGTATTATAGGTTATACAAGAAGAAGAGATGAAATGAAAGGAAGATATAGGCCCTGAGGAGCAGGAAATTAAAGTCCTGCTGTCTGAGTCTGTCTCAGTCAAGTTTATTGGAATTCCAGTTTATTTGGGAAAAACTTAAGAAGCGTTAACTGTCCATGCAAATGTTAACACACGTAAAGGGCCAATAATGTTGCAATTTATTATGAAAATGGTTTTCATCTCAACTCCTTAGAAAGTTTCAGACGACCTTCCCATGTCTATGTGCTCTGGATATTGCTCTGTGTAAATAAAATGCTGATTGGCCAGTAGCCAGGCAGGAAGTACAGGCAGGACAAACAGAAAAGAGAATGCTGGCAACAGGAAGGCTGAGGGGAGACACTGCCAGCCGCCGCCGCCATGACAAGAAAGATGTAAGGTACTGGTAAGCCACGAGCCATGTGGCAAATTATAGATTAATAGAAATGGGCTAAATATAAGAGTAAGAGCTAGACAATGGTAGGCCTGAGCTAATAGCCAAGCAGTTTAAATAATATAAGTGTCTGTGTGTTTATTTTTTAAGTGGGTTGTTGGACTAATAGGGCTTGGTGGGGGCTGGAGAGACGGTCTCCAACTACATCTATGTGTCTCTTTTTGAGAACTGTTGATATAACATGTGGATGCTGGGATATAGGAGTTTGTGTTTTAACTCTCATCCGTGGCAGAAATAGACAAAACTGACCACTGAACAGCTACCTCTTTATGTAAAAATTCCAACCTTAAAAAAGAATCCTCCAGAATGAAGAAGAGGAAGCGAAGTTCAAGTCTGTGCAAAACAGATTAAAAGAGGAAAACCCGCTGGAGATCCTTCAATAACAATGTAACAAGAAGGTGAGCTATAAGCTGCACATGGTGGCACCTTCGTAATCCCAGCACCCAGCAGACTGAGGGAAGAGGACTGCCTTGAGTTCTAGGTCACCCTGAATTCCACAATAACCTCTTATCTCAGAGAGATGGGGGGGGGAGGGGGAGGGGGAGGGGGAGAAGGGAGGGGAGGGAGGGGGGGAGACGCTAGAGTAGTAAAAGTGGCAGCAGAGAGGAAACACATCAACCAATTTCAGAAGTATTGGAAATGTCAGTATGCCTTAGCTTTAGGGAAATATGGAAGAGACAGACAAAAATATTCCTCCAGTCCAAGGAGGAGAATCATCACTGAAGGAAGAGAAAACAATGGACTCACTTTCCTGTGTTTTCACTTTTTTAAGCACTTTTGTCTTTAGACTTTTTAGACGTGTTTAAAAACTACAAATTTTGGACTGGAGAGATGGCTCAGAGGTTAAGAGCACTGGCTGTTCTTTCAGAGGTCCTGAGTTCAATTCCCAGCAACCACATGGTGGCTCACAACCATCTACAATGAGATATGGCGCCCTCTTCTGGCCTGCAGGCTGAATACTCACTGTATACATAATTAATAAATAAATCTTTTAAAAAAAAAAACCCTACAAATTTCTTTATGCCTCTCTTTATTAATGGACACCTAGGCTGGCTTCATCTCTACAGTGACTCGTGATGCCATAGCATAGATGCACAGGTATCTTTGTAGAGTGCTGGCCTAGACTCCTGGGCGGGGGCGGGTGGACCAGGGGTGGTATGGCTGGACCGTACGGCAGTTCTCTTTTCAGTTTTTGGAGGCCCCCTCGCTTTGATTTCCACAATGACCAAACCAATTTTCATTGCCACCAGCAGGGTTCCTTCCTCCCCATTCTGTCTCCCCTAGCACTTTTATGATTAATCTTCTTCCATTTCTGGTTGTAAGCTTAGACATCAATGGCTGAGACATCTCTTCAGCCCATTATCAGTCTTCTTAATGGTGGCCTTTCTGACTGGGATAAATAGGAATCTCAAAGTAGTTTAAATTTTAATTTTCCTGGTGGCTAAGAATGTGGAACATGATTTCATATGTGTATTCACTATTTGTACTTCATCTTGTAAGAAGGTCTCTTTAATCTCCTGGGTAGACTGGGGGCAGGTGGGGGATGAGAACTTGAGGGATTGATTGGGTTGAGGGTGGATGGAGGAGGAGAATAATGAAAGAGATGATTTGATGGGGGAGGGCTTTTGGGGACAAGTAGAAACCTGATGCAAGGGAAACCCTGCTGTGGGCCACAGGAATATATCCTAAGAACTCAGTATGGCAAAGTCACTACTGGAGGGATCAGGGAATTCCTCCAGAGGAAGCCAAATCCCAAGGAGTTTTTGGTGTTACTTGGCTTGTTATATATCAGCTGTATTCTGTTATGAAAATCATGTGTGCCTTCATAGTTTTCCCAATAGACTTTTCCCTAAGGGCTAACAGTGTGGACTGATCACTCTCTGGACACACACATTCCAGGAATTTGGAGAACAGCCTCAGGAAAGGCTTTCTCTGGAATCAGATATCTCCCTTAGCCACTTTCAAGGACTACAGAAAGCACCACCCAGGTGGGTGCCCAATTTCCGAGGACTAACAATGATAACAGCCCATGCCCACGTGCAAGTCTCCTGACTTAACATAAATTCCACAAGGGGACAATGCCCAGGTGGGCGCCCAACTTTCAAGGACCAACAGTGATAGCAGCCCACATACAAGTCTCCTGACTTAAATTCCACAATGGGACACCGCCTAGGTCAGATGGACATTAAGTAATAGCTTTACACAATTTAGCAGGGGCCCTCCCTTTTTTTATACTGGGACTTCAAGAGCACGAGACGGAGAAGAGAAAAGAGAATGGAGGAACTAGATGGGTAAGAACTTGAGAGGAACAAACTGAGGTGGGGAAGAACTAGAAGAGAGTACTAGAGGAATGAGATGGAAGATGAGGAAGAGGCAGATGGGGAAGTACTAGCTGGGTAAGAACAAGCTGAAAAGGCCCTAGGTGAGGCAGAATTAAGACGAGAGAATTAAGATAGAATTTAGAGGGAGCAATAGATAAGTATAGAGAGAAATCAGGCAAGAAAGGAGCTGTGTATATAGGATGTTATGCCAGAGGAATTAAAGCAAGTGGACTATGGAGCTCGGTGTGCTGAGATTCTATTTCCTGAAAATAGTCCTTGCCGTTAGTAGTTCTCTCTCCTGAGCCCCTGGTGTGTATAATATTAAGGCTGGTCCCTCTAATATTATACAAGAAAACCCCTATAAATCTGCAAGATGATCCCAGCTAACACTCCTAGCAATAGAGGATAGGTAGTCTTAAACTGACCATCTCCTGTGATCATATTGGTTACTATCCCAATTGTTATCAGAGAGCCTTCATCCAGTAACTGATGGAAACAGATACAGGGACCCACAGCTAAGCACTGGTCCGAGCCTGGGGAATCCTGTTGAGGAGATGGGGGAAGGATTGTACCAACCCCAGGGAGTTCAGGGTCATTACAGGGGAACCCACAGAAGCAACTGGCCTGCTCATGGGAGCTCACAGCCTATGGACCCATGGCTAGGGAGCCTGCATAGGACCAGTCTAGACCCTCTGCATACATGTGACAATTGTGTGGCTTTGTCTACTTGTGAGACTCCTGGCAAAGAGAGGGATACTTGTCCCTAACACTTTGGCTGGCTTTTGGTTACCTATTCCTAATGCTAGGTTGCCTTGCCCAGCCTTAATACAAGAAGAGGAACTTCATCCTACCTCAACTTGATATACCATGCTTTGTTGACACCCATGGGAGGCCTACCCCTTTCTGAACAGAGACAGAGGAGGGGTGGATTGGGGAGGGGACAGAGAGGAGGTGGGGTAGGGAATGGGAAGAGGCAGGAGGGGAAGGTTTGGTCAGGATGTAAAATAAAAATAAATTAAAAACCTTCTCTTAAAAAACAAAAAAAAAGTAAAAAATAAAAGAAAGAATGTCTCTTCATTTTTTTTAGCCTACTTATTGTTTGTGCTTCATGTGTGTGTACCAATTCTCTCCTACTTTCACATGAGTTCTGGGGATCAGATGCAGGTAAAGGCACGTTGTATTTTCTTGGTGACCTGCATCTGATCTCCAGAATTCACAAAGTTGTCCTCTACCTCCATATCTATGCTGTGGCATACATGAGCCTCCCCACACATACATACATCATATACATATACACATATGAACATATGCATCATACACACTTACGAACACACAGTAATAATTAAATAATTAAGGAAGGGGTTAGAGATGTAGGTCAGTTCCTAAAATGTTTAGTATGCATTAAGCCTTGGGTTCGATCCCCAGCACTGCATAATTTGGACAAATTCTTGGAGAGAAGGAGAAGGATCAAAGTTCAAGGTCATTTTGGAGTAGATAGCCAATGCAAGGCCAGTCTAGGGGACTCTCTCTCTTAAATTATTTATGAATAAATAAAAGTTAAAAGTTTCACTTGCACAAATAAAAGCACACTCCCAGGAAGAAACTTCATAAACACTTGATGAAATTAAACCCTACCACCAATGAGATGTGTTACTTGATGGCTTAAACACCTTCGATTAGAAGCAAGAAGTGAGTCTTGCCTCTTCTAACAGATAACTCTGCACAATGAATGTAAATTGCAGTTTTATTTTTGAATAATGAAGATCTTCACAGGTTTTTGTAATGTAAGTGTTTCTTCAAAACCATGCATTTTGTAAGCTCATATTAGGAGAACCATTCAAGCAACTATAGCATGGTTGGAGCCATCCAAGAAAGGCTTTCTTAATGTGCTCACTAAAACTGCTTTTCAGACTACAGCAGTTTAATTTTTTTTTTCTATTCAACTGTCAAAAGTGTCTGCTGTTTTTCAGCCTTGACATGCGGCAATGTTATGTGAATTATACATTATATTCACACATAAATGTTAGAGAAACTTTCCTTGTTTTACTGTGTTTGAAGGCTCTGTTTCATTTCTATAGGAAATAACTTGATTGATGCTGTAAAATCCGTTTTACATTTATCTTCTTTGCCATGAAGGTTTTTATATCTGTGTGTGCTACCTTTGCCTCCGAGTGTGAAAAGATAAGCATTTATTGAAGAATATCATTTGTTGTATGTATTTTGGAGTCTCACATTTGACATTTAAATTAATTATATCCCAACTCTTCTTACAATTTACTTGTAAATGTATTGTAGTTGGAAAACGATTTGTAGGAAGTCCAATAATAAACTGGTTCAATAGGCCATTAGTCTTCAGTAATAAATAGGAGTTCAAAGGCTGCACAGTTAGGCTCTGGCATTCACACCGCACTCAATGCTGAACCAACCTGCTTCTTCCCTCGTCTCTCTGCAGGCCTCAGTGAAGCAATGGAAATTTTCTTCCACTAATAAAAAATGTTAGGTAACATATTCCCTAAAACAGAAAGAAAGAAAAGGAGCCAGGCAGTGGTGTCAAATACTTTTAATCCCAGTACTTGGGAGGCAGAGGTCAGCTTGATCTATACAGATCAAGTCCAGGACAGCCAGAGATCCACAGAGAAACCCTGTCTTGAAAAAACTAACTAGCCAGGCAGTGGTACCACACGCCTGTAATCCCAGCACTTAGGATGCAGCTGGATCTCTGTGAGTTTGAGACTAGCATGGTCTACAGAGCTAGTCCAGGACAGGCTCCAAAGCTATCGAGAAACTCTGTCTCAAAAAAACAAAAAACAAAAAACAAACAAACAAAAAAACACTAAATAAATAAATAAATAAATAAATAAATGGGAAAATAAATAGTCCTTCATGCAGAAAACATAAGGATTTGTGGTGGTATTGTGTTCCCCAAAATATTGTGTGTTCCCTGAAATAAACATATCTGGGGTCAGAGAACAGACAGCCACTAGAACAAAGCCAAAAATGGTGGCTAGAAAATGGGAAGAGTAAGCTATAGCAGAAGTTGGGCGGTGGTGGTGCTCACCTTTAATCCCAGCACTTGGGAGACAGAGCTAGCCAGATCTCTGAGTTCAAGGCCACTTTAGAAACTGCCAAGCATGGTGACCCACGCCTTTAATCCCAGGGAGTGGGGGCAGAAAGAAAAAGGTATATAAGGCGTGAGGACCAGTAACTAAAGAGGAAAAAGCATGTAGTTAGTTAAGCTTTGGAGCAACACAGTTCAGCTGAGATTCATGTGGAGGAGGACTCAGAAGCTTGCAGCCTGAGGAAACAGGATCACCTGAGGAACTAGCAAGGTGAGATAGCTGTGGCTTGTTCTGCTTCTCTGATCTTCCAGCATTCACCCCAATAGCTGGCCTCGGGTTTGATTTCATTAATAAGAACTTTTAAGATTCCTACTACAAGGATTAATATAACAAGTATACTTTTTTTCACTTTTCTTATTTATTTTAGTGCATGTGTGGGTGTAGAGAGAGACTGGTCTCTCCTTTCAGTATTTCGGTTCCCAGGCCTGAAATGCACATCATCAGGCTCAAGGAAGCACCTTTCCCCGCTGAGCCATCTCGACACCCCAACTGACATGATTGTGTTAGCAGTACTAGACAATAGTTCAACAGGACACAAAAGATAGATGATGTGATGATAAATCAAGGAAAGACTGAGTATAAAGCGAGTTTCTAAGTTGTCTGCCTAGCCACTCTGCTCCTCATAACCAAATAAGAAAGAAAAAGATGTAAAGGGGGAGGAGGGAGCTATGAGGTAGGTAGAGGGAGAGAAAGAAGTATTTTATATCCTAGGCCAGCAGTTCTCAACCTGTAGGTCCTGACCCCTTTGAAGGTCAAACGACCCTTTCACAAGGGTGTCATATCAGATATTTACATTATGATTCCTAACAGTAGCAAAGTTACAGTTATGAAGTAGCAATGAAAATAATTTAATGGTTGGGGTCACCACAACATGAGGAACTGTATGTATTAAAGGGTTGCAGCATTAGGAAGGTTGAGAACTACTGTCCTAGGCTGTAATATTTTGTTGTTGGTTCTGTTTCTGGAAATCTATTGGATACAAACCAATTAGTCCAGTCCAGTACTCAAGAGAAAGAAAGCTAAGCTCCCCATCTTGAAGGCATCAATGAATGTATGGGCATGTTTTATGCTAATGCATCCAAGTGTCACAGCAGGCAGGGAAATGATTTTTTTTTTTTTTAATTTGGAACGCTTCACAAATTTGTGTGTCATCCTTGCTCAGGGGCCATGCTAATCTTCTCTGTGTTGTTCCAATTTTAGTATATGTGCTGCTGAAGTGAGCATGGGAAATGATTCTTTTTTGTTTGTTTGTTTTTTTGTTTTTTTGAGACAGGATTTCTCTGTGTAGCTTTATACCTTTTTCCTGGCTCTCACTTGTAGCCCAGGCTGGCCTCGAACTCACAGAGATCCACCTAGCTCTGCCTCCCAAGTGCTGGGATTAAAGGCGTGCACCACCACCGCCCGGCGGGAAATGATTCTTAAAGAGGTAAGAATGAAAACTAGGTTCAACCCAACTTAGTCTACCAGGCTGAATCAAACTTCTAGAAAATCTGATGCCAGGAAGTTTACTGCCGGCATATTTAAACACAATATAATTTGGAAAAAGTTTCCTGGTGTAATACAATTCCCAGTGTACAATTGCACAAGGAAGTAATAATTATTTCAAAATGTAAATCAAAGTATATGTCATTTCTTCTAAGAAGATGGGTTCTAGGATAGGCTACCTATACTAGCTTAAGGGCCTAGGGAAGGATCTGCCCTGGTCTTGGTCATGCAAATAGTGTAGAGGTCATTTGGCTATTAGCCTGATCCTGAATGTGGAAGCTTGGAGGAGCTCCTGGCTATATAGATAATGTAATGATCATTTATTTAGACCATTAGGTATTTCCCATCCTGGTTGGGGAAGCTTGGGGAGCTCCTGGCTGTTCAAATGATATAAGGGTCACTTAGATCACCAGCACCTCTGTCCTGGTTGTAAGAGCTTGATAAGGCCTGACCCGACACATATCGAAGATCACCAAGGCTATTAATCACCTCTAATTCCCAGCCTTTCATAAAAATAGCTTATATGTCCTTTCCTTTCCTTTGAAAGGACAATTCTGCGTGCTGAACATTCCTGGTTCCCGGGACCTTCGTGCTCCCAACATTGTTCCATAGTCTATCCTGTACAGTGCCATAGCTCAGGAGCCCTTTCTTGGCTCTCTCATTTGACCTTGAATATTCAACCTCCCACCCTGAGTGATCTCAACTACTCCCAGGAGTTCTACTGACACCTTCGTAATAAATGGATCCAAAATTATCTTTACCCTGGCCTCTCTCTGTGCACCCATATTTAAATTTTAGCCATCACAGCCTATCCAAAACTCACTGTGTTCCTCTCCCCATGTCTCCATTGCGCTCCTTGCTCTAAATCTTCAGCCCTGTTATCCAAACCCAAACTCATTCTCCTCAATTCCCACCTGTCCTTCTTACCTCTCATAGGCTTTGACACAGATTTACCCTGATTATTTATAAGTCCTAAATAACTCAATTGAGTCCCTTATCTCAATCATTACCATCTGTACAGGCTGTCATTCATCTCCTACTCTGCAGCAGTAACATAAAAATTGATTTCACTGTCTAGTCTCTCACCATTCTAATTTATCTTTTGTCAGGTTTATCTTGGTTAAAATATGGATCTGAGCTCATATATATCTCTATAAAAGCCTTGAATGGCTCACTAATAATTTCATTTTAAAGCTCAAGCTCTTTAAGGTCATATATAAGACTCTAAAATAAAATCTATCCTAATGTTCTAGCTGCATCTCCTATCACTGTCTCAACATTTCTTTAGCAAACCAGTCATTACCTGAAAATGTCATGTACTTTTACATAGACATACGCACATACTATTTCCTCTGCCTGAGGACCCAACACTCTCTGCTCTGCTTAGGAATTGTTTCCATGGTTTGCAAAGGCCCTTTTCTAAAAAGCTAACTTCCCTGGGTGAAAAGTCATTTCACTTTCTGTACCCCACAATATTTTTCATACACTGATAGTATTTGTCTGACACCTGTATGTTGTGAATGCTTTTAGGAATGTTTCAATTTCAAATTTTCTATCTTAGCCTTCTCATAAGATGAAAAATGAGGGTGGAGATATGGAGTTACAGCTTTGTGGTTACATGCCCATTGTGTTGTAGAATATTATTTTAAGATGTGTTACATTTGTTAATGCTATGAAACATTTGCTTAATGATGCAAAGATGTGTTGCATTTTTTTTTATGTTGCATTTGTTTAACTCTGTAAAGCTGTGTTACTGTGCCTGTCTAAAACACCTGATGGCCTAATAAAGAGCTGAATAGCCAACAGCATGGGAGGAGAAAGGATAGGTTGGGCTAGCAGGCAGAGAGAACAAACAGAAGGAGAAAACTCTGGGAGGAAACGTAAGAGTAAGAGAAGAAGGAGAGGAGGATACTAGGGGACAGCCACCCAGCCACCAGCCACCAGCCACCAGCCACCAGCCATCAGCCACCAGCCAGCCACCAGCCACCAGCCAGCCACCAGCCAGCCATGGAATAAGAGTGAAAGTAAGATATACAGAAGTAAGAAAAGGAAAAAGCCCAGAGGCAAAGGGTAGATGGGATAATTTAAAGTTAAGAAAAGCTGGCAAGACACAAGCCAGTCTATGAGCATTTATAAGTAATAACAAGTCTCTCCATTATTTGGGAGCTGAGTGGCAGGCCCCCAAAAGAGCAAAGAGTAAAAAGAGTAAAAAAACAACCAACAACATTTTGGCACCCAACCTGGAGCTAGAGTAAAAGAAAATCCAACAACACTGTTGCTTTTCCAGAATACCAGAGTGTGGTTCCCAGTATCACGTAGGGTAGTTCACAGC
This sequence comes from Onychomys torridus, assembly GCF_903995425.1. Classification (NCBI taxonomy): domain Eukaryota; kingdom Metazoa; phylum Chordata; class Mammalia; order Rodentia; family Cricetidae; genus Onychomys; species Onychomys torridus. The sequence continues at coordinate 60,182,767 of NC_050446.1, forward strand.
TACCTATAGCTCTAGCCAGGGGATGCAAAGTCCTCTTCTGATTACTGCAGGCACACACACACACACACACACACACACACACACACACACACACACATAAATAATAAAACAGAATATAAATTTGTCAGGTGTCTTAGGTTTTTATTGCTGTGAAGAGACACCATGACCACGGCAACTCTTTTTTGTTTGTTTTTTTGGAGACAGGGTTTCTCTGTGTAGTTTTGGTGCCTGTCCTAGATCTCACTCTGTAGACCAGCCTGGCCTTGAACTCAGAGATCCCCCTGGCTCTGCCTCCCGAGTGCTGGGATTAAAGGCGTGCAACACCAACACCCAGCAGCAACTCTTATAAATGAAAACATTTAATAGAGAGGACTCAGTTTCAGAGGTTCAGTCCATTATCATCATGATGAGGAGCATGGTGGCATGCAGGCAGATGTGGTGCTGGAGCTGAGAGTGCTAATCTTGCAGGCAGCAGGAAGTCATCGGAAAGACACACTGAGGGAAGCTTGAGCAAAACAGACCTGAAAGCCCGCCCCCACAGTGATACACTTCCTACAACAAGGCCACACCTCCCAATAGTGCCCCTCCCTTGGGAGACATTTCTTTCAAACCATCACATCAGGCCATATTTTCTACTTTTAATTCAGAAAATACAAGTGCCAGTAACACCATTGACCTCCAGGAGGCCAAGATTGAGCTGAGAGATTTTTTTTTCCCTAATCTTTTGATGAGGGGAATGGGGGCAACCAGTATCATTATGGGGGAGTAAGTGTCATTTCAAACTTAGAGCTTGGTAACATTAATACCTTTTCCATATTGACCATTTCCCATTTTCCACAATTCACAAAACATTATTACAAATCTACATTTCATTTTAAGCTGTAATCAGGAAAACTGGGGGAAAGGAGCCTACAAATGTATACATCAACATGGAGACCTTCATCCTCAGCGGTATCCTCTATTGCATGACTTTGTTGTGAACTTGAGGCACTGCGTGACAATCAGGTGTGATTATCAGAACACTCTCCACATGAGTCTGGGTGCTCATGCCATCTCGGCACAGACGCTTTTCTCAAATCCATCTCCAATAACACAACTAAACATAAAATTAGATGTACCACTACACAGCAAGTGAAGAAGGAATTCTCAGCACTCAGGCACCATTCATTTTTGATGTTCTATTTGTGAGCCTGGGTTTCACTAGCTGAGCCCTCTCTCTGGCCTGGCGTCATTCATTTTGTTGTTACTACTGTCTGCTTGGTTTGCTTTGGTTTTTGTAGGTATTGTTGCTGCTATTGTTGTTGTTCTCACTGCGGGGTTTCTCTGCATTGTCCTGGACCTTGCTATGTAGACCAGACTGGCTTTAAACTCACAGACAGTCTCCTGCCTCTGCCCTCAAGGACTGAGATGAAAGGTGTGCACTACCATGTCTGGCCACAAATAATCACTAATCCTAGGCCACTCATAAACCCCAGAAAAGGATGAAAATCTTTATAGGGTTTAGATTTAGCTTCTAAAACAGTAACTGTATGAAAAACATTGAGGAGGGGGGCTGCAGAGATAGCTCAGCGGTTAAGAGCACTGACTATTCTTCCAGAGATCCTGAGTTCAATTCCCAGCAACCATATAGTGGCTCACAACTACCTGTAATGAGATCTGGTGCCCTCTTCTGGCCTGCAGGAACACATGCAGACAGAATACTGTATATATAATAAATAAATATTTTTTTTAAAAAAGGAAGAAATGAAAAAGAAAAACATTGATACCTGTTAGAGGAAAAATTGACACCACTAACTATAGAATGATCATCAACGTATTACAAATTTCTGGTTTATTGGTAAAATAAAAACCTGTGATGAAAGCACAGTTAAGAAGGAAGTTTAAGTAACAGAGTGCCACCATCTAAGTCATATCATAGCTCTTACTTTGAGAGGAGTAACTGGGAAGAAAACTGAACAAGCTATAGAAAGAAAGAGCCATCATGAGTCCAAGCGAGAGACGCAGCCCTTAAATAAGACTGTGAGCTGGAAGCAGACCTCTGAGTCTCACTGAAGAGAGGCTTGTGACTCACAATAAATCAATAGTGTAAGGCCTCAAATTCTACAGAGAATTGATTGGGATAGCTATGAATTGACTGGGTTCCGAGGCTGAAGAATAAAACAGTTCATTAAAGATCCCAGCACTCAGATCTCTGTGAGTTCGAGGTCAGCCTGGTCTACAGAGCGAGGTCTAGGACAGGCTCCAAAGCTACACAAGAGAAAACCCTGTTTTGAAAAACAAACAAACAAAACAAAACAAAACAAACAAAAAGATTCTAGTGATGTACACGTCGTCGTCTTCTTCTCCTTCTCCTTCTTGCTGTGGATATCGCTCTGTACAAATAAAATGCTGTTTGGCCAGTGGCTAGGCAGGAAGTATAGGCAGGGACAAGAGAGAAGAGAATTCTGGGAAGTAGAAGGCTGGGGAGAGACACTGCCAGCTGCCGCCATGACAAGCAACTTGTAAAGACACCGGTAAGCCACAAGCCATGTGGCAAAGTATAGGTTAATAGAAATGGGTTAATTTAAGATAGAAAAAGTAGATAACAAGAAGCCTGTCACGGCCATACAGTTTGTAAACAATGTAAGTTTCTGTGTGTTTACTTGGTTGGGTCTGAGCGTCTATGGGCCTGGCGGGTGAGAGAGCTTTGTCCTGACTGGGCCAGGCAGGAAAACGCTAACTACTTCTTATTTCTCTCTCTCTCTCTCTCTCTCTCTCTCTCTCTCTCTCCCTTTCTTGGTCATATATGTAAGGCATGAGACAGTAATGGGTGGTGTGTGAAGGTAGAAAATAGGAAAAGTTGAACTCAAATTCGGAATATCAATTAAGTAGCAGAAGCTGAAAATCATTCACTACTGTGCTAAGGAAAGTGCAGACTCTTTGCATTGGATTCAAGAGGACATGGGAAACCATCAGAAAGCTATTACTAGGGAAGTGACATGATTGATGGGGATCAGGAAAAATGGTTTAAGCTTCAGTGAAGCAAAAAAAAATATTTGGAAATTGTACATCTCGATTTCTTGACAAATGCTATAATAGCTATTATAATGGTATCCAGAAGTATTTCAAATAGAAACAGATAAGTCATCCACTTAAGAAAATTTTATATGTCAGTATAGGTTGCAGTGAAGGGTTACAGTACAGAAACTCAAACTGACAAGTGAAAAGAGATTTTACATGCTCTACTGAAACACTGACAAGTCTTTTGTCATAGTTTATTTTGGAGGGGAAAATGTCTTAAAGGAGACTGCCTGAATGTCAGAGTATTTTGAAGCACTAAATATTTAAATAAAAACATTTCCTAGTAGGCACCATCTCAACTCATGATTCAGCAATTTACATGGTTGGTTATATTAGTCTTATCTTAAAGAATGTGAACAAAATAGCCTCTGCTCACACAACAGCATTATCTATAGTCCTATCCCTTATCAGAGTTACTTTGATAGGGTTTCCATTACACAGTACTATAGGTTTGTACTTAAACAAAATGGAGGCTGTAGAAGATAAAGAACAAGGTATCATGTACCCCAGACTGGCCTTGAACACAATGGAGCCAAAGATGACCTTAAATTCTTTTGTCTCATCTTCCAAATGCTGGGATTACAGGCATGGACCACCATGCCTCACTCCTGTGATAATGGAGACTGACCCCAAAGCTTTGGGCATGCTAGACAATCCCTATCAGCTGAGCTACAGCAACATCTCTGTGTTTGGTTTCTTCTAAGGCAGTGGTTCTCAATCTTACGAAAAGCTGCCACAGTTCTTCATGTTACGGTGACCTCAACCATAAAATTATCTTCATTGCTACTTCATAACTGTAATTTTGTTATGGTTATGAATTGTAATGTAAATATCTGATATGAGACCCCTGAGAAAGGGTCATTAGACCCCAAAATAGGTCACAATCTACAGGTTGAGAACCACTGTTCTAAGGCCTCTTTTTGGCTCAGAAAGCCCCTTCCTGCTCTGTCTTTCTTGCTTCTTTACACAGAGATACTCTCTTACACCAGGCCTGGAGACACAAATATGTAATTCCAGCTACTTGGGAAGCTCAGATGGGAGGGTGGCAAATTCAAAGCCAGCCCAGGCTGGAGAGTTCAAGGCCAACGTGAGCTACTTGGTGGGACCCTGTCTCAAAATTAATTTATAAACTTACATTTTATTTTCTTTTCTTTTTTTTTTTTTTTTTTTTTTTTTGTTTTTCGAGACAGGGTTTCTCTGTAGCTTTGGAGGCTGTCCTGAAACTCGATTTGTAGACCAGGCTGGCCTCAAACTCAGAGAGATCTACAAGCCTCTGCCTGCCTCTGCATCCCTAGTTCTGGGATTACAGGCGTGCGCCACCACCGCCCGGCTTTCTTTTTTAAATAAGGACTTCAGACTCCATTTAGATTGGATTAGGGTCTATACTGAAAACCTCATTGCATCTTAACTACTTCCTTTATAATACTCCATCTCCAAATATAGTCACATTCTGAACTAGTTGTGGGAATTTTGAATTTTGGGAACACAATTCAGTCCCTAACAGTTTTGGGTTACAAACTACTAAAACCAACTCTAATTTCCATATAAGAGGAATGTATTGGGAATATTGGCCACAGAGTCTAGAATTAGCATGGCTTAGTTAGAAGCCAAGAGCAACGAACAGCCAGGCAGTGGTGGCACAGGCCTTTAATCCCAGAACTAGGGATGCAGAGGCAGGCAGAGGCTTGTAGATCTCTCTGAGTTTGAGGCCAGCCCGTCTACAGAGCAAGTTCCAAGACAGCCAGTGCTACACAGAGAAACACTGTCTCCAAAAACAAAAACAAAATAAACAAACAAACAACAACAAAAAGAACAGTCTCAACTTTCTCCATGGAATGCTGCAGTATTTGGGTTGGCTTTGCAGGGTTGTGGTGGCACATGGCTTTAACCTCAGCACTCAGAAGACAGAGGCAGATGGATCTCTGAGTTTGAAGACAACCTTCTACAGAGCAAGTTCCAGGACAACCAGGGATACACAAAGAAACCCTGTCTTGAAAAGCAAACAAACAAAAATGCACAAAGGAACCAACAGCAGCAAGAGGCCAATAATGAACTTGATTCTTTAGCTGCGACTGTGAGTCTAGATTGTTCTAGACTCCCCTATGTATACTGTAATGATTGCCAATAAAAATCCTCAAAAATCAAAGGCATTAAATGAATCACTAAAAAGGAAGAAATTAAGATCATTATATTCTATCCTTACAGGAAGTCTTAAAAGTAATCAACTTCTGAAGAAATACATAATACAGAAATTAAACTGTCACATGTCCCACAAAAGCCCATGCTGGCTTAAGTGGCACTCCTGGGGAAGTGGAACACATAAAGGGTGAAGGGAAGTCAGGTCCTTGGTGAGCCTTTAAAAGGAATATTGGAATTCCAGCCCCCAAGTGTCTCTCTTTGCCTCCGTTACCACCAAGTGAACAAGCCTCCACTATCCACTCCCCCATGGTGGTTCTGGGATTGTGCCACCACCTGCCCATGATAGCAGTTTTCTCCTTATTAAAAAAAAAAAAAAAAAATTGAAAAGTTAGTAACTCTCTTCTCTGGGAGGATGATTCTTCCCCTAATCAAGGCAAGTAAAACAGTATGCAAAAGAACAGCCGTTCATTGTGTTTTGTTTTGTTTTGTTTTTTCCAGACAGGGTTTCTCTGTGTAATTTTGGTGCCTATCCTGGATCTGGCTTCGTAGCTCAGGCTGGCCTTGAACTCACACAGAGATCCGCCTGGCTCTGCCTTCCGAGTGCTGGGATTAAAGGCATGTGCCAACGCCGCCTGGCCTCATAGTGTATTTTTTTGGGATTAAAGGCATGTGCCAACGCCGCCTGGCCTCATAGTGTATTTTTTAAGTATGTATTTTGATTGTGCAAATACTAACAGACTCGTTTACATATCAAGAACAAGACTACAACAGAAGTATAGGCCCTGAAGCAAGACTGTCAGGGCTGAAATCCTTGTCTCGGACCTTACCTTAAATTTAGCCAGCTTCCCTTCCGTGTTTCACCTAAGGAAGTGCTAATAATTAACCATTCAATAATTAACCTCAATGTAGCTGTTAATGGGTGAAATCGTGTGCCAAGTCGTTACGGAATTCACCAAGCACTTAAACTAAGCTTAAACTGGGCTTAGTCCACACTCCGACTTTCGCATAGTAAAATGGTGACTTTCAGGAATCGTTAAGGCGTTCCCTTAGAACCTAAAATTAACACAGGACTTCAGAAGACAGCAAAGGCTCCATCCACTAGGACTCCACTTCTGACGATCTCCAAACGAAACTTTATTTCTTCACACACTGTTTCATATTTGAAGGTGCAGCATTCCAACCCTGCCCCTCCAGGGGTCAAGAAAGCGGGTCAGAATTGCTGCAGACGCTCCGTGACCACCCAGGATGGTACTGGCTAGTACTAACCAGACCGAGAACTGTCTAGTTCAAGGGTCCACGACTGACTCCGTTAACACTCGCAGCGCCACCGCAGGAGGGAGCCTGGCAAGCAAGCCCCACTAACTAACCCCGGTATCACGTGGCCCGCCTTTTCCCGTTCCCACGACTCATCCACGCCCCCTCCTGGCCCGCCGCAGCCGGAGCGCACGCGCAGCTCCACTTCCGGGCTCCTTTCCTCACACCCCACAATGCCGTGCGGCGCCGTCCTGTCGCAAAGGCCGCATCCGGGCGGCGAATGAGCGAGTCGCTTTCCGGGCGCTGCGGCGGCGGCTGGGTCTTCCTGCTCCCGCCGTGCTGCCGGACGCCCCGACGGTAGCCATCTGCGCCGCGGTCGGCCCGGTGCCCCCGCCTCCGCGATGCCCCCCAAGAAACAGGCTCAGGCCGGGGGCAGCAAGAAGGCGGAGCAGAAGAAGAAGGAGAAGATCATCGAGGTGCGTACCCTCCCCCTCCGCGCGGGGCTGGGGCTCGGCGGGCTGCGGGGCGCCGCTCCCGGGGCCACGTGTCGGCGCCCCGCCGGGTGGGCCCCGGCCCGGGTGGCGCTCGCCGCCCCTCATCGCTGGACTGAGGCCGCTGCGCCCCCGCGCTCGCCCCGTCTCCACCCACGCGCCCGCCGCGCCCACTCGGCCGCCCGGTGACCCCCGGCCCGGCCGGCCTTCCTCTGCTCACGAGTTGCAGCCGTTCCCAGGGCTGTGCCTGAAGAAACAGGCTGAGCGTCGTTCTGGAAGGCCTCTTCCGACAGGCCTTGTATTTTTTTTTTTTTTTTTTACTTTCCTTTATCAGACAGCGAGACGTAGCACTGTTAATTTTCAAGCGCCAACATATTTACTTGGTGGGTTTTTTTGTTTGTTTTTTCCTTTCGGTCCATCTGGAAACTTTCGGGTCAAGCAAAGGGTAGCCCAACAGCCTTGGACATAGTATTTAATTCAGAGTCTGAATTAAGTGTGCGGGCTGTGTCACTGCCAGTGTTGAATACGATGCTCCCAGTTTACCTACACACACAAACACTCGAGCGACCTTCAGTGCATTGAACCTGTAGGCCTTCAATGAGCGAGGCGAAGGGTTGATGTTCTTAAATGGTCCTCCGCGTGTTTACAACGATTGTATACGTGAGTTTCCTTAAGGTAGTTAGCCATATTTGACATTCGGTAAACATCATGTATCTCTTTGTGAGATCTGCCTTACTAATGCTCCTCATACTTGAAAATAAAAGGTACCCCATAGCTTTGGGGTGTAATTGGGGGAAAGCAGTGACCGTTTTACAGCATAACATCTGAATAAAAATGGCCTTTTATAGGTTCGTTCTTATTAAAATACCAGAATGAATGTTTTGGTGTTTTGAATGAGATGTTTGCTTGTTGTTGTTTTTCAACATTTGATGGGATAGCGGTGAGAATCCCCAGGGTTCCTTTCTACAAGTCTAATGAGAACTAAGTTGGCTGATTTAATTTAAATAAAATTAATGTGAAGACATCCAATAATCAGGGCTGTTGTAGCTCCACTAGAACTGCCATAAGCAAAACATTTGAAAGCAAAATAATTGCCAGGAGGTGGTGGCACACGCCTTTAATCCCAGCACTCAGGAGGCAGATCCCTGTGAGTTCGAGGCCAGCCTGGGCTACAGAGCAAGTTCCAAGACAACTGGGGCTACACAGAGAAATCCTGTCTTGAAAAAAAAGAAAAGAAGGAAAGCAAAATAATTGCCATTTTACATCTGAAAAAAAAAATCATGGTTTGGGAGACAAACCTCTGGGAATAATAATCTGATGGCGGTTCAGTGCTGTGCCAGCAAATGACATTCGGACATACTATTTTGCTTAAAAACTGCTGAGATTGAACAAACATAAACCACAAAACAGTGAAACTTGCATACAAAAGTAAATGTAACGTAACAAGTTAGAATACACACTTCAAACAATATTTTTTTTTTTTTTTTGAGCTGAGGATCGAATCCAGGGCCTTGCGCTTGCTAGGCAAATGCTCTACCACTGAGCTAAATCCCCAACCCACCACTTTTAATTAATAAGACTAAAGGTTTTGATTTTTGATTTTTGTTTTTTTTAAAGTAGTGGTGCAGGTCTTTCTGAGTGGGAAGACAGCCTGGTCTACAGAGTGAGTTCTGGGACAGCCAGGGCTGGACAGTGAAACCCTGTCTTGAAAGGAACAAAACAAAAAGCCAAAGTTATTTATAGAATTTTGCCTAGCCTAAAAATCATAGGTATCTTTTGGCTTCTTTCGTCCTGTAAGATTTTGTTATTTTTCTGGGTGGTGTACCCAGGACATTGCACAGCCTAGGGTTGTACTCTACCACTGAGCTACAGTCTAGAGAGAAGGTTTTGTTTGTGGGTGGGTTTGGTTTTGTTTTTGAAGTAAAGAGAAATAGACTTTAGTTTCCATTAGTGAAGACATCTTTGAAGATAGATGCATTTTCTAAAAAAAGATAACTGCATCTTTTAACTGATTAAAAGTATCCTAATAGGGTAACAGAATTAAGCCTGGTTTGGTTTGTATTTTCTCTGAAACCCTAGCATGTCTTGATGACTTCCATAAGGAGCTATGCAGTGGTGGAATAAGCTTATATTTAGGCTCCTTAGTCAAATTTCATGGAAAACAGCTCTGTATTGATTTTCATAAGAAAAGAAAATTGTCTGCATTTTTATCCCTCTTCCTCTTTTAAACTGTCCTGGATATCATGAATTCACTTATGTGAATATGTGTTTTGTTTCGTTTTGTTTTAATGAATATATTACACAGCAGTTCAAGTTTTATTCTCCATTCACATATTGTCCCCAAACAGTATATAAGATTTTTTTTAAAGATTTATTTATTTATTTATTATGTACACAGAAGAGGGTGCCAGATCTCATTATAGATGGTTGTGAGCCACCATGTGGGTGCTGGGAATTGAACTCAGGACCTCTGGAAGAGCAGTCGGTACTCTTAACCTCTGAGCCATATCTCCACCCCCAAGATTTGTTTTCTTATAGCAAAAATAGTACATTGAGATCAGCTTTGAGCAACAAAATGTCTGATCATAGACTAGGCAGAGCCTGGAATCCCAGCTAAGGGATAAGGATTTCAAGTTTGAGGACAGCCTTGGCTACCATATAAAACCTGTCTTAAAGAATAAAAGGAAGGAGCTGGACAGATGGCTCAGTATTTAGGAGCACTGGCTGCTCTTCCAGAGGACTCAGTTTCAATTTCCAGCACCCACATAGCAGCTCACAACTGTCTGTAACTCCAGTTCCAGAGGGTATGGTGCCTTCATACAGATATGCATGCAGGCACATAAAAATAATCTTTATTTAAAAAAAAAAAAAGGACAAGAGAAATAATTATAATTGTTGGCTTGGGTTTAGGGCAAGCAGATAAGGAATGTTTGGCATGTCATGTGCGCCCTCCCCCCCCAAATCAGGACATGTAGCATTGAAGAATAGTTGTCATCGAGACCTATTCAGACAGGACCCAGGCTTGTAAGAAGGATGGAGAAGCTGTTGGTTACTAGTAGCTAAATTAATCAGTTGCAAAGTGTCTGTTTCATAAATAGACAACAAAATACATTAGGTTGTGTATTTGGAGACAAAACCACTGAGTTAATACAGTCAGTGTAAGCCTCTGCCTACCCTAGGGCCCCAAGTAATAGAATCCAGAACCCACTTACCTTGGAACGCTGTCAACGTTGACATCTTTAAGGAGCGGAAGCTGGCCTATAAAGGGAACGGGATTGCTTAAGGGTCAGAAGAGAAAAGAGGTCAGAGTTGTAAGTGAAGTCTGGAACTGAGTGTGTGGAGACTCAGGAAGCAGTCCTTTGCTTATAGCCTCTTTTCTGACTCCTTTTCATTCTGCTTCTGAATTCACCCACTGAAACTTCAATACCTTTCTTTCCTTATACCTGACTTTTGAAACCTTATATATACAGTATTCTAGTTTTATTTTGTAGAGTCACTGAAATCATTTCCTACTTAATATTTTTCCACTGCCAAATCCATCCCAACTTGGTAAGAGCTTGTTCAGAGCTCAAGCAAAGGCTTTATTGAAATAGTTGGGGTTGTAAACCAGCCTAGTTTTCAGGTGTACCAGTGTTATTCCAGGATGTGCTGTTTGTAACTGGGACTATAGTGCAGGTCCAGTGCTTACCTAGTACACATGAAGCCCTTGGTTACTCTCTAGTACCACAGAAACTGGGCATGGTGGTATATTTCTGTAATTCTAGCAAGTAGATCTGAAGTTCAAGGTTGTACTCAGCTATATATCCAGTTTAAGGCTTGCCTAGGCTTTTTGTGCGGTGTGGGGGAGCAGAGGTACTTTTGGTAAACCATTCTCGCCTCTAACTTAACCAGGACTCTGAAGAACATAGGTTTTGGTGGTGGAAGGAATAAGGGCTTAGATCAAATACATAATAGTTGACAGGTATTGAGCTAGACATGGGTTCTCAATATTTTGAAGGCAAGGGAAAAGCCATGTGCAAGTGATACATAGTTCCTTTATTTGTCTCAGATAATTATTAGTACCCATTATACAGTTGAGATATAACAAGCACAAAGGTTAAATAACTTGACCAAGGCACACAGAACTGGCAGGCAGGAAGCCAGGATTTAAACCCAGAAAGTCAGGCCCTTGAGTCCTTGCTGTCAGCTACTTTCTATAGTGCCTCACTATTGTAAATCTTTAATTCAGAAAGCTAAGGTTAGACCCATTGTCCTATGGCACAGTTACCTGGCTCAGTTTGACTCTAGATTATATTCTTAAACAGAACTTGGGAATATGACAAAGTTTGTACGCTTGTAGAAAGAGATGTCTTGGGTCTGTGAAGAAGAATCAGTAGACTGTATATGTATCTGTCTGTATGTATGTATTCAGGAATATACATAGTAAATGTATGCCCTTTCTCTAGAAAAAAAAATTCCTGTCCAAAAATAAACTAGAGCCTTCCAAGGTATTCAAACTAGTTGATAAGGGCTAAAGCAGTACAGTTAATTAAACCTGGAAGCTTGCTGGGGGTTTGTTTGCTTGTATTTTGTTGTTTTAACTTTTCAGGTCTGGAATTATATACCTTCCTGGAAACTACTATTGGCAGTATGTTGTTCTCAAGCTGCCAGGTCCCTGTGGGGCCTTTTTTCCCCCTCTTATTTTCTTGCTTAAACATTTCTATGTCAGTATGTGCTTTACTGTCCAGTTTTATTTATTCATGGTTTGTTGCTTCTCTGTACTTGCATATTGAGCAGAGTGTTTATAGATGCTGACACACTTTGGTCCTGATGTTTTACCTAGAGTTTCCTTTCCAACTCATGATAGCTCATTACTGTACAAAGAAGACTGGGCATTGCATGCTTGGTTACAGTCCTCTATTAACCACTCCCATGTCATATGACCCTTGGCCTTACCTGGAATTGGCTAGAAAATATTAAGCTTTGTACAAAAACTGAGGATACTATTTATAAAAAGCTTGATAAGAGACAATTTCAGCTTGTGTTCCCTTTTTCATATTCATAAGCTATGGACTATATATGTAAACTTGTAATATGCTAGGATATTAAAACACGAGGCAGACATTTACATAAGTAAAAGTAAAGCAAAGTTTAAGTACATGATAATGAATAAAGAAGTATTTGCCAGTGAGAAGTAACCTTTTAGAATCAAAGCACCTTTGAGCTCTTAACTGTTAAAAACATTGAAAGACTGTATTGAGTTTAAGATGCTGTAACGAGTATGTTGTGTTGCATGGTTTCAGATTGTTCTTTCAGTCTGAAGGCTTTTCAGAGAATTTTGAGTTCCATTTAAAATACTTTTTGGCCTTCTGTGAAAGCACTCATAAACAAGAGAAGGAAAAACACAAATTCTGATTTGAGATTTGGAGCCATCTATAAAGTGCTCTGCATGTGAAGGTTGGCAGCGTATAACAGCAGGCACGACTGAGTGCTCAATGTTGTGAAGAAGTGTTCTGGAAAACTCAACGTTAGGAGAAACTATAATGCAGAAAGTGAGAGGCTGAAAACTGGATTAAAGCTGTTGGAATAGCTATAGTTAATACCAACTACAGCAAACAGGTGTATATCCCTGAGAGGGTGGAGAGTGGTGTACTCTTCAAACACTGGGCACAGAGGCAATGGGGAAAGTGGTTAACACCTGAAGCCAGGTATGGTAGTACATGTTTATAATCTATAAACACTCATGAAACTGAGGCAAGAGAATTGTGTCAGGGCTATCCTGGGCTACATAGTAAGACCTGCCCTCCCCCATGGGCCTGAGAATGTCCAGGATCTGTGCAGTAAACTAAAAGATAACTGTCCCCCACCTGTTCTCTTTCACTGCACTATAGACAGACTTACCTCTCTCCTAGCCAGATCCTTGCAGAGAAATGAAATGACATCAGTGAAACAGTTCAGATGGCAGTGCCACCCATTCATGTCAGGGAAGATCTCACTGTGGTGTTTCTTTGGGCTGCTGTAACAAATTACCCAAAACTATTACCAGACAGCTTGTTTCCTCACCATTCTGGTTGGGAAAAGTCTGAAATCCGAGTGTCAGCACAGTCACATCCCCTTTCTGAAGGCCGCAGGGAAAAATTCTTCTTGACTTCTTCCTAGTTTCTGATGTTATCCAGCAATCTTTGGTGTTCCTTAGTTAGTGTTTGTGTTAATCTCTGCTGTCTTCACTTGGCCGTCTCTCAGGGTAAGTTTCCAAATAAGGACACATTTAAAGTGTGGTAGACACAAGGTTTTAAAGTCTTCAAGGGATACCATTCATCTTATTACAGCCCCTAAAACCATGTGCACACATCCTTATATATCTGAAATCCCAGCCTAGCACTTGTGTGTGCCTTTAATCCCAGCCCTCAGGAGGCAGAGGCAGGCGGATCTCTGAGTTTTGGAGGTCAGCCTTGCCTTCAAGGCAAGTTCCAGGACAGCCAGGGCTGTTATTCAGAGAAACCCTGTCTCCATAAAACAAAAGACGAAACAAACCTGTCTGAAATCCTTTCTAAAGGATTTTACAGCATACTTATTAAATTGAGGTAGAAAGTCAAGGATCACCGTAAGTGCTGACCATAAAATGAGAACCTTCATAATGGGAAGCTTCCAATGAGCTAATAAAATCCCAAACTTAACTAAAATACTGCTTTCCAATTAAATTTGTTATTGTCCTAGAAACTAGTCCAGAAGTTTATATATCCATTCTTGTACAGCATTCCCAAAATAAATTCATCAATATCTCATTCAGTATATGCTTACAAAAGTGCATCCTGAGATCAACTGAGTTTTGAAAGTACTGTTTTTATCCCCTCTGCTAAAAGGGGATGCTAAAATACATTGTAATTTAAGATTTAAGGCCGGGCAGTTGTGGCGCACACCTGTAATCCCAGCACTCGGGAGGCAGAGGCAGGCGGATCTCTGTGAGTTCAAGGCCAGCCCGGTCTACAGAGCTAGTCCAGAACAGGCTCCAAAGCTACAGAGAAACCCTGTCTCTAAAAACAAAAGAAGAAGAAGAAGAAGAAGAAGAAGAAGAAGAAGAAGAAGAAGAAGAAGAAGAAGAAGAAGAAGAAGAAGAAGAATAATTAAGAATCTAGGATTTGGTGTTCTGCTCGGTAATAGAGGGATTACATCATATGCCCATTGCCCTGGGTTGTGCTACCAGCACTGGAAATGAACAGGAGTTAAGAACACTCTTCACCTAGCACTTTCCTTAACTTGTTTGAGCGTGGGACTACTTGTTACCAGTAAAACAGCTCCATAAGTCCCAAGGACTGATATCTGAATCACACTGAGGAAGAAAACAGCATAGTAAGATTTAATTAACAGTGACCATTTTAGATTGGTATTAAATTATGAATAGTCTAGTTGATATTTTGAGCGATAAATGTGTTCATACTTCATACTCATTATACTGGCTAGTTTTTATGTCAGCTTGACACAGGCCAGAGTTATTTTGGAAAACCTCAATTGAGAAAGTGCTCTCACAAGATTGGCCTTTCTTTCTTTCTTTTTTTTTTTTTGGTTTTACGAGACAGGGTTTCTCTGTATAGCTTTGCACCTTTCCTAGAACTCACATTGGAGACCGGGCTGGCCTCGAACTCACAGAGATCCACCTGCCTCTGTCTCCCAAGTGCACCGCCGCCCAACAGCCTTATTTTCTTGATTGATGATTGAGGGAGGGTCCAGCTCACTGTGGGCAGTGTCACCCCTAGGCTAGTGCTCCTGAGTGCTATAAGGAAGCAGGTTGAACAAGCTATGAGGAACAGCCCAGTAGGCAGCACTCCTCCATGGCCTCTGCATCAGTTCCTGCCCCCTACCCCAGGATAATGGACTACAAGCTGTAGAGTAAATCCTTTGCTCCCCAAGTTACTTTTGGTCATAGTGTTTTATTACAGTAATAGAAACCCTTAGCTAAAATAGTGACATATTGCCTGATGTTGTAATGTTTTATCTATTTTTGTGGCATAGGAAATACATTTTCTGGGGCTAGAAAAGTGGTTTAGCATTTAAAGAGCACTGGATGCACTTCCAGATGATCTAGGTTCAATTCCCAGCACCCACATGGCAGCTCACAATCACTTACACTCCAGTTCCAGGGCATCCAACGCCCTTTTCTGGACTCCATGGGCACTATACACATGTGGCGCACAGACTTTCATGCAGGCAAAACACATATACACATAAAATAAAAATAAATCTTATTTTTTAAAAAAGACTTGTTCTTCCTGTCAGTAAATAAGTGGTTTTTACACAACATTAAAAAGATAGTAATAACAATTTACCAAGATATTTTTACATTCTTTCTCATTTAGGACAAAACTTTTGGTCTAAAGAATAAGAAAGGAGCAAAGCAACAGAAGTTTATTAAGGCTGTCACTCATCAAGTGAAGTTTGGTCAACAGAATCCACGTCAGGTAAATAATTTAAGTTGCTATATTTTTCTGATGGGTGTAATACAATATACCATCTATCTCAGGTTACTTGGTATTGTAATTACATTGTGAAGTAATATCCTACTCTCTAAACTTCTTTGATTTTAATCTTTTTTGATGTTTTCTAGACAGAGTTTCTCTGTGTAGTTTTGGTGCCTGTCCTGGATCTGGTATGTAGACCAGGCTGGCCTTAAACTCACAGAGATCCACCTGGCTCTGCCTCCCGAGTGCTGGGATTAAAGGCGTGCACTACTGCCGCCCGGCTTATTTTAATCTTTCTTACATCTTCCACAGCAGTACCTCTTGAACATTGCTCCCAACTATTTTTATATGACTCATTTTTTTCTAATGCTAATTGCATACTATTCTACAGTACATTATTTTATTATTAGCAATAGTAGTATTTTATTTCATTGTTCAGAAGTGATCCCTTTGTTTCCATCTTTTTGACACTTAGAATACTTCCACAAGAAATATTCTTGTACATAGGTTTCTTTAAATGTGCTTAAGCTTTTATTTACCTTGTATAAATTATCTGTAAACAGACTTTCTGTTTCTAGATCAAAGAAAATGAAGTTATAATACTTTTTACATTTTATTTATTCTATTTTGTGTATGTGAGTGCACATGCCACAATGCTTGTCTGTAGGTCAGTGGGCAACTTGTGAGAATTAGTTCTCTCTTTCCACTATGTAGATTCTAGTAACTGACTTTTTCAGAACTGGCAGCAAATGCCTTTACTCACTCAGCTGTCTCTCTGACCCTGAACTTCTAATTTTAATAAGTTTGTCTGAACAGATTCTGTGAACTAACATTTCACATTTTCATTTCCTGTATGTACTAGATGCAAAGGTTTCTTGGTGTTTTCCCCAATAATAAGTTTAAAGTAACATTTCATTGTGTTCCTCAGTGGTAGAGTGAGTCTTCTCATATGCTTGTTATTTTACACATCTGTGACTCATCAGTCCTACTCAACTACTCAAAAATACTGGCTGCCTTTTTCTTACAAATTGTAAGAAATACCTTTGTTAACATTGCAGATAAACTGTAAGAAACGCCTTTGTTAACATTGCAGATAAACTGTAAGAAATGCCTTTGTTAACATTGCAGATAAACTGTAAGAAATGCCTTTGTTAACATTGCAGACAAACTGTAAGAAATACCTTGTTAACATTGCAGATAATTTGTCTCATCTCTTTTGCTGTACAGTGATTTTTCTCACTTTCTGTGGCTTGTCATGCATAATTTTCTTAGTTTCTTAGGTCTTGTTTTATTTATTTATTTTCTGGTTGCTTCCATTTTTACAGTCTGTACTTTGTCCTGTATTTTATGTATCTGTAAGATTGTCTTTAAAGTTGAATAGCTACTTGGTCCAGCAGCATTTCACCACTGAATTAGAATATAACTCCTGATATATTAGGATCTGTTTCTGGATTCTCTCTTCTGTTCTGCTTATTTATTGTCTGTGTCATTACCATGTTGATTTTTATTATAGTGAGTGACCTAGACATATGTGCAGTTAGCTAAAATGTGTCTCCTTTTTATTCTTGTACTTCTGAAACAGTTGTTCTTATATAAGAATTGGTAACTTGCTCAAAAACTTTAGCCTCTTTTTCTTCAGATTCATTAGACCTTTCATCCCATAAGGTTTTACAAATATCTTTTTTTTTTTCCTATTTCCTTTTTTAATGTCTCTTTTCCTTAATTCTTAGCAATACTCTTTGGACACAGAAAAGAAATTCTCAAGTTATGTTTTTAACTACAACATTTAAGTCTGAGAGTATCAGCATAATATATCCATTAGATTACTAATCTCTGTCTAAAACCCATTTCTCTTCATGCTGTCTCCAAATCATTCTCTCTTTCCCTCTCAAATCACAACTTTATTCTAGAGCCAAAAGATAATATTCTTTCAAAGTGCTAACTTTACCTGTTTAGTAAGAATGTCTTCAGACTGAAACAACTAAAGTTCAAAAATGTTTTGTTTTCTTTTTTAAAGAAAAGGTACATCATTGCTGGTGTCTTTAGATCTAAAAGAATGGTCGTATTTGTCCTGACTAGGTACAGAGTTGTGAAAACTATTGTCCCCAAGCAGTACAGTGTGGTGATTTAGACTTAGCCTGCATTGTATTAGATACTATAAGTGGTACTCAAGCGTCTTGAGCTACCATGGGTTTGGGCATCTGGAAGAGTCCTGGAATCACTGCTCAGAGTGATACTAAAGGATGCTATATGCTAAGTCTTGGAGACAGGTAGCTTGGACTCAATCTTTTTAGTACATGAGTTAAAGTTGTTCACAAATACTAGTTTGTATTGTGCGGTGGAAGGGCAGGTGTCCCTTGTGGGATTCCCCTGGTGGTTAAAGAAGGCTCCTGTCCCGTACTATTTCCTCTTCCTCTGACATCTTCCTACTAGTTTGAGTAGTTGTTTCAGACTTAATAGACCTAGAAATGTTATAAAATTCATGTGCCACTTAAGTGTGTCACTGCATTCAGTATTAGATATTTTTGATACTTTCTTGGGTCTAGCATTGAATATAGAGCACCTAATTACCACATATTACTTGGAAGCTGAGCGGCTGGCTGTCCTGTTTGTAGACCCAGGCCTGAGGTTCTGCCCTGGCTTGTGTGCTGTGGAAGATGGCCCTGCTCTTAGCTATTTCTCAAACGTCTCTCCCGGGGGTGTTCACCAAAAAATGCTGTCAGGGCATGTGAAGGCCCCTTCCTTGTTCCTATCTGCAGGGAGAATATGTTGTGCGGCCAGTTTACCTAAGAGCCTAAGGGAAGCAGCCTAAGGACACGGCAGAGCCTCTACTATACCATTTCCTCCTTACTTTGTGCCCTCTAACACATTCACAGACAGACACTGTGAGCCTGGGGATCAGTCAGAAGATGACGCATAAATGGGCACTGGCTGCACTGCAACTGCTAAGCCTTGTTCAGCAGCTCTGTTCTGTAGAAAGGAGCCTGCGTGGTTTCGAGTAGTTGAACATCATAGGCCAGAAGATGTTTGTCAACTGGAAGACAAGCACATTAATGTTTGTCTCCCTGCCTCAGGTCCCAATTGATTTCTAACTATAAATATTTCAAGCGGTTTATGGGCCTCTAGTCTATTCTTCTAGATACTACATACAAGATGAGCCTAGCCAGCAAAGACTACTTTTATTTAAAAGAAAGCAGAATGTTTTTGTTGGTGTTTAAACATTTCCACTGTTAGTTGAAGTCAGAACTTGTAGCACTGGTTCATTCTTCTCCCAGGTTTGTTTTGTTTCTCCTTTTTGAACACATTTTTTTCTCATTGATTTTTTTTTTTTCTTCCTGCTGTTTCTTGAGTCTCTTGAACAGATTAGGTTCTATTTTATCTCAGGTTGGACCCTGTCTAGTTGCAGTGAAGTCAGTATCGTGGCCAGTGCAGCTGCCTTTAAACT
Source organism: Onychomys torridus (assembly GCF_903995425.1). Lineage (NCBI taxonomy): Eukaryota > Metazoa > Chordata > Mammalia > Rodentia > Cricetidae > Onychomys > Onychomys torridus. The sequence continues at coordinate 60,201,591 of NC_050446.1, forward strand.
GTTGCCCAGATGCTTGTAAGCATTTCATGCTCCTGTGTTCAAAACTGAGCTCATCTCCACCTCCTGCCCTGAAACCTGTTCCTCCTGTATTCCCTGTCTTTTTTAGTAGCGTTTATTGTGTATATGCTAATCTCCAACTCCTCTTTCTCCTCTGTGTTATGGCCAGAGTCTTTTAGTTCTGCTTCCTAAAATGCTCTGTTTTCTCCTCATTCTTGTACTAATACCTATTTGAAACATTAGTGCCTTCCTACCTACAATTGTAGGAGACCCCTTGCCTTTATTCTTGGATTACTAGTTGTCTGTCCTCCAAGTCACCACCCTGTCTTTGTAAAATGAAACCTGATCTGGTTACTTTAACCCACTAAGTTATAGACTCTCATGTATAGATAAAATCCAGCTTGTCATTGACGTTTCTTGTATCTTGGTGTTTTCTGGTCCTTTGTCTTCACAGTGCAGGTTCGTTCTACATTTCTTTCTTGTTCTTCAGAAGAACTCCTCTATAAGATACCAGCACAATCTAATTTTCTAAGCATACAGACATTCTTTGTTTTCAGAGTACTGTGTATATTGTGTTATTCTATTATATACTCTGAGCTTCCTTAAATAAGCATCTTGTATTTTGTCTTCTAATATAGGTGCTAATGTATAAATGTTTTAGATGAATACACTAACCATATTAAGTATATAAAACATATACTAGAACTGTGGATGTATTGTGTCTTCTATTATCTCCTGAAATTAGTATTTTTCAGTAAGGGCATTATAGTTTGTGGTGGTTACTGACCATTATTGTATCACTGAACATGTCAGGGTATTTTCATCTCATGTCAAAAAGCACTCATATTTCTAGAGTATAGGTTGTTTTCGTTGGAAAAAAATACTTCAATTGAGATCTATTTGTTAAATGCCAGGGTTAAGTGTTTAATACTTGCTTGTTGCCATGAACTTTTTTTAACCATGAGCTTTGAATGTGTTTTAATTCGGTGTGATGCCTAATTATAGGACTAAAAATAATTTGTTTGTAAACAAACAAATACCACAAATACCTAATATGTAATCCACTTAATGTAAAGACTACATACATATAAACAAGCAAATATTTTGTTATATTAGTCATTACTGTATAGGAAGAACAGTTTTGTAAGCAATCAGATTGACATTTTTGACTTGGAAATGTAGGTGGCACAAAGTGAAGCTGAAAAGAAATTGAAGAAAGATGACAAGAAGAAGGAGCTACAAGAGCTAAATGAGCTGTTCAAACCTGTAGTTGCTGCGCAAAAAATAAGTAAAGGTAACATCAGTGTCAGAAGGCGATTTTTATCAGATGTAATTTGTGTTCCAAACTTGACTTGTGGGGGCTGTCATGATGGCTCTTGCTCTTGGAGGGCCTGGTCTCAATTCCCAGCACCCACAGCAGCAGGTGGCTCACAGTCATTCATAACTCCAGCTCCAGGGTATCCGACGCCTGGCCACCTCAGGCACCACGTACATATGTGGTACACGTACCCGCATGCAGGCCAGCACTCACACATAAAATAAATTTTTAAGAAAATTATAAGTACTTTTAGTCCCAGCTCTTGGGAGGTAGGGGCAGGCAGATCAGTATGAGTTCAAGGCCAGCCAAAACTAAAAAACAGCAAGACCTTGTCTTAAAAAAGATAAAAACAACTTGATTGTTTTCTGGAGTTTTGTTCTTTGAGTTTGGATGGGGGCAGTCTTTAGGAGCCGAGACAAAGCTGTGGTTTCATAAATTGTAAATCGCATACATATTTGGGGCAGTATTCTTCCATTCTTGTTTTCTTTTGCCTCCTGCCTCACTGACTCAACAGGGAAGGAACTCTAGAATAACCTAGTGTTGGGGGGGGGGGGAGGACAAACAAGGAACAGCCAACACCCTGCAGCAGGAAGAGGTCCTGGAAGTGGGTTGCCTGCCTATAATATAGATGTTACTTCCCATTTGATACAGGCGCAGATCCCAAATCTGTGGTGTGTGCATTCTTCAAACAAGGACAGTGTACTAAAGGAGATAAATGTAAGTTCTCTCATGACCTCACTTTGGAGAGAAAATGTGAAAAACGAAGTGTTTACATTGATGCAAGAGATGAAGAACTTGAAAAAGGTATTTCTTAACTTTCTCTTAAAGTTTGAAAATAAATTCTTTTTTGTTGTTGTTGTTGTTTCTTACTACTTAGTAATAGTAGGGTATTAACTACCATTGTTCAGAACAGTTGGGTTTTTGCATAAATTTTAAACAAATGATGCTTAGGATACAGTGATGTAATTTGGATTTGGCCATTTTACTTCCTCTCTGTGCTAACGTCTCATTTGTCTAAACTGATTAAGGAGCTTAGGTAGATAATTTGCAATGTGTGGATGCTGTTTTTGCTGCTTCAGAAAAAACTGAGGTTCTGAATATTAGCTGTCTGTTGAGAGGCCTGGACTGTGGTGCAGGAGATGAAAAGCGCTTGTTGTGTCTTTCTTCAGATACTATGGATAATTGGGATGAGAAAAAACTGGAAGAAGTAGTAAACAAGAAGCACGGTGAGGCGGAAAAGAAAAAACCAAAAACTCAAATAGTATGTCCTTTTCTTGACTTGAGTTGCTGTGGCATTGTTTAGTAGGGAGAATTTTATGGCAAGGTATTGATGTTTTCTACTGCTCCGTTGAGTATTAGAAAATTGCATTTCACCAACATAACTATAATACATCAAGTTTTATTTTTGGAATTTACAAATTTTTTGTTTTTTAATTAGAATGTTTCAACAAAATTGGTCTAAAAGCTGAGTAACTAAAATCTCCTAAATGCAATTTTCTGAAGTGATTTTACTTCCTTAACTATGGGTTAGCATAGCTGGACATCGTAACATATACCTGTAATTCCAATAGGTAGATTACACATTCCATGCGGGACCAGGCTACATAAATAGACTGTCTCAAAAAAATAGCATGGATACAATACATACTTAGATAAGAATCTTCTATCTTGTGAGTAGTGATGGAAGTAGGCTTGTCATTAATTATTTGATTTTAATATTTTGGAAGTTTTTTTAAATTGCTAGGTCAAAAATATTTTTTTACATATGAATTCCAAAATGTTTTTTGATAGGTAATAGCTCTAGAGTTCTGGGAAATCTGCCTTTAAAAATTCAGATTATTCCTCTTCCTCTGTACTCACTCCATATATCTGTATCCTGAGTACATGTCAAGCAAGATTCTGCTCTGCTAGAAAACTTAAATAAATGTTGGCTCATGTACACTCCTTGCCTTTTGGGGAATGGATGTTGGTGATTTTTATTTGTGAAGGCTGTTGCCTGACATTTTAGCACAGTTGCACTTTGTACCCATTTGTGTTTGTAGATCGCTATTATGTTCCTTTTGAACCTTGTACCTCTATGACTCATGGACAGAGTTACTGTTTAGTCAAGTAATCTCAATAGGGCTTATGTCATTATAACTAGGATTTGTTTTTGTTTTGTTTCATTTTTTTTATTGTGCCGTGCAGTGCTAAGAGTCAGATCTTGGACTGGATTTATTTTTAAAAATCATACTCTTGGGAATTATAATCACAAAGGCTAACTGAAACACATCCAGAATAGAGGCTTTAGATTTCTCCAGTATACTGCATGGTTTGGTTTTAATTAATTATGTGTAACTTTAGTGTGTGTATGTGGTATGCACACTTGAGTACAAGTGCCTGTAGAAGCATAGTCAGATCCTCTAGAGCCCGAGATAGAGACAGTTTTAAGCCTTCCTACATTAACCACTGAGCCATCTCTCTAGCCTCTGGCTTGATTTTTGAGAACTGGGTCTCTGTAGCCCAGGCTGGCTTTGAACTCTTAAAACAGTTCTTGCCTTGGCTTCCTGAGGGCTGGAATTACAAAGGAGTTAGCCACCAGGCCTGGCATTGTATTAGACGTATTTTCAAACATTTTGTTTTGTTTTGTTTTGTTTTTTCGAGACAGGGTTTCTCTGTGTAGCTTTGAGCCTTTCCTGGAACTCACTTGGTAGCCCAGGCTGGCCTCAAACTCACAGAGTTCTGCCTAACTGCCTCCCAAGTGCTGGGATTAAAGGCGTGTGCCACCACTGCCCAGCCTTCAAACATTTTTGTGTGTAAGTGTGCTTTGTACATAAGTTAGCCTTAGGATGTGAGTGTTGTTATTTGTTCCATATACGTAAGCACCTCAGAGTGAGATAGATTTACACTGCACCACCACTTCTGAATAATACTGTTTCTATAGGTGTGCAGACATTTCCTTGAAGCTATTGAAAATAACAAGTATGGCTGGTTTTGGGTGTGTCCTGGAGGTGGCGACAATTGCATGTATCGCCATGCACTTCCTCCTGGGTTTGTGCTGAAGAAAGACAAAAAGAAAGAAGAGAAAGAAGATGAGATTTCATTAGAAGATCTAATTGAGAGAGAGGTAACAAATCTTTTCTCTTAAAAGCTATTTTTAATTATTTTTGTAAATACTAATATTAACCACTTGGGGGCAATAGCATGTTAAGAAAAGAAAAATAATATGCCCTTTTCCTAAAGTTACTGTACTTTAACTACTCTTGAGTATCTTAATTGTCAGGTTTACCATTTACATTACCAAACATGCTGTAATTATGTTTTGTTTCTTGTTTGTAATTATGTTTGTAGTAAGGGTTTTGTTTTTAAAGTACTAGCTACTGCTGTTTTCATACCATGGGGTTATTTTAAATGCTTTTTTCATGCCTCATGTTGATGGGACTTTTAGGTTCTTTGCTTGGTGTCCTTTTCTCTTTGTAACACATGAGTGTGGAAGGAAACCACTCCTCCAGGTTCTGGTTATATGTTTCACCTATCTGGATAGAGAAGTAGTCTGAGTGAAGAGCTTCTCCAGCTGCTGTTCTCTGGCTCGGTGAAGGAGATGATTGTGTGAGTTGGAGGGCATTGAGGATAGGATGAGGTTGAGATTATTGGGGAAACTAGGATTGTTTGCTTCATTGTGCGTGTGAGTGACTATTGTATACACTCCGTAAGTGGCTGTGTTGTGTGTGTCACACAGGATGAAATAATGGAGTGGGGTATTAGAGTCAAGTGTGCTGGAGATTGTTTTACCCTAGTTCCACCACTTCCTAACTGTTCATGATTCGTGAATGCCCTGCCACCCTCTGCATATTTGTAGAGATCAACGTGGTATAGTATAGAGAACTTTCAACAGTGGATGTCCAGCAGATACTTATTTTTCTACCCATTTATTACTTATACCCCTGAGAAGTGCAGGTGATAAATCTATGAGTTTTACCAAGAGTTCTTCATGTCAAACTTTCCTGCTCAAGTTAAGATATTTACCTCAAAGTGCTAGCTGGGTTTGGGGGGCAGGGGGTAGTTGTTTCACTCATTGCCATGCAAAGTAAAAGTACCGTGATTTAGTCTATTTACTGTTTTAGGGAAGTTACAGGGAAACGATTACCAACATTGACAGAAAAATGCTGTTAAACAGCTATAAGTGACTTTAAATCTCTTCCCTGCAGCGTTCTGCCTTAGGTCCAAATGTTACCAAAATCACTCTAGAGTCTTTCCTTGCATGGAAGAAAAGGAAAAGACAAGAAAAGATTGATAAGCTTGAACAAGATATGGAGAAGCGGAAAGCAGACTTCAAAGCAGGGAAAGCACTGGTGGTATGTCCCAGATTCACACCGATGGCCCTTCATTCTTCTGTCTCACGGTTTTTAAAATGCAGGACTCTGTCTGTCTTTAGTCTAGGCAGTGTGTCTAAAACTAATGGTAACTTCCCCTGATATTTTTGTGTGTCTGAATAGATCAGTGGTCGTGAGGTATTTGAATTTCGTCCTGAACTGGTCAATGATGATGATGAAGAAGCAGATGATACCCGTTACATTCAGGGAACAGGCGGTGATGAGGTAAGACCAAGCTTTGACCTCACATGTTGGTCCTATTGGGGGGAATGGTAGAGAGAACAGAAACGTGGTTAAAAGCACCAACACTGGGCAGACTTGGAGTTCAGGTGCAATTTCCATCTATAAGGAACTTTCTTGAGACCTCCACTCTTACCTGCACTGCAGGTAAGTAATTCCTAACCCAGGCTGCTTTGAGAATGAATGAGTTCATTGATGTTTATTTTTAGGGTTGCTTTCTTTATAGAAAATTTAATATATGCTGAGTGGTGGCGGTGCACATTTTTGATCCCAGCACTTGGAACACAGAGGCAGGTAGACCTCTGAGTTCAAGGCCAACCTGGCCTACAAGGCGAGTTCCAGGACAGCCATGGCTGTTACACAGAGAAACCCTGTCTTGAAAAGAAAAAACAAACTAAAAAGACTTTAGTACAGTGCTTGATGCAAGTTTTCTATCCCTTAAAAATTTGTTCTGCTAAAACAGGGATTAAAGTCACCACATAAATAGTAAAGAGCATGCAAGAATAGCAGTTCCGCTAATACGTCATACAGGGTTTTTTGTGTCATTGTCATGGAATTCCAAATTGAAGAACGTCAAACTCCAAAACCATGATTCCAGAGAAGGACACTTCAGATGCAGTATTACTACTTTTTTTTTTTTCCTCCTAAAAGTTTAAGGGGGAAAAATGAGTTTTCAAGTAGTAGTTGATCATTTGTTTTCTCTTGTTAGTAGTAATAATTTTGTTTCCAGAAGATAATGTGTCAAGATTAAAAGTGAGTTGAGGAAACTTATTTGTAATAACTTGGTTTTCTCTCTGTTGTTAAGGTTGATGATTCTATGGGTGTCAATGACATAGATGTAAGCCTGTACATACCGAGAGATGTAGAAGAGACAGGAATCACTGTAGCCAGTCTTGAAAGATTCAGCACATATGCTTCAGATAAAGATGGTAAGTATGCTGCCCTTTTCAGAGTTCCAAAGAACTAGTAAACTATTTAGAGGAAGCTAAACTGTCCTGGGCAAATGCAGGTAGGTGTATGCAGGCTCTAGACTGGAAATGTGAACATTTGGCTAAATGATAAAGATAGTGGGAACTGTAGAAAAGAGTGGCGTAGTGGATATTGAAACCATGGACTAAATAAACTTCTTAGAAGGAAACTGAAAACGAGTTTAGAGATGTAGCTTTTTAGTATTCTCTAAAGTTCTGTGTAACCATTTACAGACAAAAACAGACTGAAAGTCATCTGCACTGGTGTCGGAATGAATGAGCTCAGTTAGTCAGAGTGCATAGCTTAACAATTTCGAACATACTACACACACCAGTGTTACGGACAGACAAAAGGGAAGTGCTGACAAAACACACAGCACTTGAGTGAAAACATTCAGAGACTCAAGTTTCAGGGGATAGTAGAATCACTGTAATTTATTAGTTACATACAGTTAGGGAAAGGGATGCTGGGGAAGGTGCCTGTTGTGTGAGATGTGGAGAGCTGGGGTTATTAGTTACATACAGTTAGGGAAAGGGATGCTGGGGAAGGTGCCTGTTGTGTGAGATGTGGAGAGCTAGGGAGAAGAGGACAAATGAGTACAGGCCAAGCGGCAGAAGCAGTGTGGGCACAGGAGGGGCTTTAGATATGAGAAGTATGAATATATGTGTCAGACAAGGGGAAAGGCTCTGCTAGGGAGGAAGGGAGGAAATAAGTCCTGGGGTCTCAGTAACAGTTTGCAGTGAGAATGGAGGGAAGGCTTCCTAGGGACTGTGTGGACATAAAGATGGCGATTACATCTCATTGTACCTTGAGTAGGAGGTTTGAAGACTAAGGATGCATGCTATGAGAGAAAAGCACGAGGAATACTAATTAATACAAAGGCTGGAATACAGAAGACTAATAAACCTGAATTTTATTATGAAAGTATGCAAATTCTAACTTAAACAAGAGGTTTACCCTCCTGAACTCTGAGATTGATAGCAATGCGGAGACTGATTTCCTCTTTCTAAGTGGGTATTTAGTGACGGTATCTGAAGTTCTGATGATCAGAAATGTTTAAATGAACTAAAATTGAAACAAGGCTGTTAAATTGTCTTTGTGTTAGTGTTGTCATTAACCAAGAAGAAGCAATGTCTTTGGTTTCTCATTTACGGCCTGTCCTTGGCGCAGGAATTTCAGGGAAATAATTCTGAGGAAGGAACACAGGCATCAGTCTGCTTTCAGTTGCCGCTGTAATGATGTCTTTTATTTCTAGGGGTTACTGATTTCAGTTTTGTTTTGTTTTTGTTTTTAGAGAACAAATTAAGTGAAGCTTCTGGAGGCCGGGCTGAAAATGGTGAAAGAAGTGATTTGGATGAGGACAGCGGAATGGGGGGACAAGAAAATGGATCCATCGATGCTGTTCCTGTTGATGAAAATCTGTTCACTGGGGAAGATCTGGATGAGCTAGAAGAAGAACTAAACACACTTGATCTAGAAGAATGACACCAAACAAGTCAAGGAAGAAAATCAGGTCAGCTCCACATGATCAACATGAACTGAAACTGACTGCGTTAATTGCTTTGCCACCTAGAATCAACAGGATGTTTATTTCCCCGTGATGATTCTGGGGGGATACTGTCCTCCAAAAGAGGAATACTCTCCCTCCGTCTTCTCTTCTGACCTTGACTACATCTCATAGTAAGTTCAGAGTAGTTGATAACAGTTGAAAATGGTCATTACAGAAGATGATTGTTGTTGTAACTGTCCACTCCTGTAGGAAGTGTAACTGCTTCTCCAGCTTTTGGTTTTCATTGGGCATGTGTTATTTCCAGGAACAACAAATCATACTTAAAATACTTTCCGTTTGATGCAGTTTTTAATGAGTGGTTTCCTTTCCTTTGTATTTATATATTTTAAGGACTGCCTGAAAGGTGGGCACTGTACTTGATAAAGGAAACTGCATATGCAGGTTCAGTATTGTCCATGTGGACAATTAGATGGACTGAGAATGAACTTGGTCAACCTGACAGGGTCAGCTACAGTGCCCTGTATTAAAAGCTGTTTAAAGTTCTCCCCTTTTTTTGCCAATAAAGTTGTAAATAAAAACCATCATACATCCAAATCCAATTTTGGTCTTTTTATGTTTTTCTGTGAAAAGTTTCTTAACATTCCTAGCTTGGTATTTTAATTAAATATTGATTATATTGGCTGTGGGTGTCATCTTGGTACATGTTATGTAACCATGGAGTACTAACAATGTCAACAGTTATTTTTATTTCTTAAGTACGGTACTTGTTACTTTAATTCCGGAATTGTTAGATTACCTAGTTAAATGGTTACTACAGTTAAATACTTCCTTGGAACCAACATTACATAAAGTTTGTTACTCTGTTTGCAAGAAGGTAAGCAAATTTACCACTAAACTTGGGGCTGAGGGTCTTGGCCATTGGTGTCCCTTGAAAATTTAAAGTAATAGCATATTTTAAATAGACATTAGATTTTTAATGGCATACTTAGCACTAGGTAACGTTAATTGTGGTTTTGTGTTTTTATGGGGTTATTTGCGAATGTGGATTTTTAGATTTTTTTTTTATTTACCTATAAATTTTAATACAGATTGTGGGTCTAGGATATAGCTCACTTAAGAGTGCAGAAGACCTTAGTTCTGAAATGGTTTTTAAAAAACCTGTTTTCAGCCAGGTGGGCCATGGTGGTGCACGCCTTTAATCCGGGAGGCAGAGCCAGGCAGATCTCTGTGATTTTGAGGCCAGCCTGGGCTACCAAGTGAGTTCCAGGAAAAAGGTACAAAGCTGCACAGAGAAACCCTGTCTCAAACAACAACAACAAAAAACCTTCTTTCAAAATCTAACTTAAGAAAAAGAAAGACTATATATCTTATTAATTGATAACCTCAAAGTTTATAAAGAAATTTGTTTTTTAGCTCTTATGTATAGTTAACCAAGTTTTTTCCCATCTACTTTTTTTTTTTAATGTTTTTTTTTTTAGATTTATTTATTTATTATGTATACAGTACATATGACTGCAGACCAGAAGAGGGCACCAGATCTCAATTACAGATGGTTGTGAGCACCATGTGGTTGCTGGGAATTGAACTCAGGACTTCTGGGAGAGCAGTCAGTGCTCTTAACCTCTGAGCCATCTCTCCAGCCCCCCCCCCCATCTACTTTTTATATAAAAATATTGTTTTATACTTTATATCTACAAAGTATTTCTTCTAATCTTTTTGTGAAGTTTGATTACTTAATGAATTATCTAATGACAGAATAGTCCAAAGAGCTTACGTCTTTTTTGTATTGTTCACACTAATGTCAGTCTACATTAATGCAGTTGATATGAAATTGAGTATGCTTTTCCAGTCTTAATTTTAAATAGTTTTTATTGCAAATTTCTCTTATATAATTCCCATTGTTAACCCATCTTTGTATTCTAATTTCAGTGTGCAACTTTATTCATTTTAAGAGATCTGGAGTTTAGAAAAATCATGAATGTAAATATAAGTTTTCTACGGGAGGAAATATGTTTGCACTTATTCCATATGCTCTATTAAATGAGCTCTTTTTTCCTTACATAAGTTGGATTTCATGAGATCATTCTTATCCTATGTTCAGTAAGCCCATTGTGTGACCTCATGTTTGACAATCTAATTCAGAATAGTCTGAATTTCATCTTACCTTTGCCTAATGGCTTCTTATAATCTAAGCCCCACTATACATGAACTAATAAAAATTGTATAATTGTGTAATATATCTAAGTCATCCATTGGATGATTTTTCAATATGATAGTAACAAAACTGCAGGTTCACAGGTTTAGATACAGATTATTAAGAAAGCCTTATAGCCAGTTCCAAACTTAAGCATAAAGTCAACAGAGGGCATTTGGGACAGAAGTAGGTAGATTATTATGAATGTCTTGTTCATATCCAGGATAAAAGCTTTGTATAGAGAAAATTATCATCACAGACTGTAGATCTTCATTACATTTGTTCAATATAGGACTATTCTGATATTAATACTGCTAAGTAAATATTTGCAGGTACTTATCTCACTGTTGATATACCACAAACTCAACAGTGAGTATTTCAGTAAGTGAATTTCAAAAAGTACCAGAATTGAAAATGGACTACCAAAGCTGGGTGGTGGTAGCACACACCTTTTATCCTAGCACTTGGGAGGCAGAGGCGGGCATATCTTTGTGAGTTTGAAGCCAGGCTGGTCTACAAAGCGAATTCCAGGACAGCCAGGAATCACAGAAAACCCTGCCAGTGAATGAATGAATGAATGAATGAATGAATGAATGAGCGAGCCAGGAATCACAGAGAAACCCTTCCTATAAATAAATGAGTGGATGGATGGATGGATGGATGGATGGATGGATGAGTAAATAAATAAAAATGAACAACCAAAGTCTTGTTTTGAATTTTTCAATCCTTAAGCTTATATTTCTAATGATAACTGTTTGCTGAATAAAGATAATAGTTCTCAATTAGTAGAGATTAAAAGAAGCTAAATTTTAAGTAGAATTTGGTGATGTATCTTTTTTATATCTCTCACCGACAAACCTGGGTAAAACATTAGTACAGGGTGCTTTTAATGCTACTTTTCTTACATGGTATATTTTCTCTTGTATTATTTTTTGGTAATATAGAAAGAAAAAGTGACTTTATTCATCCAGTTAGTAGATAATTTTACATTTTTCACATAGACAACATTTTTTTTGGTGCAGTATATATAACCTGAACTATCTAACCTATTTTAAGATATCACCTCTTTGTGTTTTGGATGTATATTTTAGAAAGAGAATATCAGAAATAATGATAGTATATTATTATTTGGTGTATCTAGTGGCCTAGCTTTTAATGTAGATACTTTGCAAATAATCTGTAATCAAACTTTGCAGGGACATTCTGGGGGTTTTTTGTTTTGATTTGGTTTTGTTTTGAATCAAGGTCTTAATGTAGTTCAGGCCTTGAATTGGCCCTGTAAGCCAAGGGTAATCATGAATGAACTCTCTTCCAGAGTGTTGGGGCTGCAGGAGTGTGCCACCTTGATCAGCTCTTCGGCGATTTTGTTGTTTCTTTCTAGATTTCCTTGTGATTTGTTGTTTGGGTGAGTGGGAGGGGTGGTAATGGAGATGTCCTTCGTGAAAGTAACATGGTGGATATTTATCATGCAAGAGTTATTTTGTACCTGGCCCCAAAGACCAAAATCTCTGACAGCTGATCTCATTTTCAAACAAGTGTATCTAAGACTAACAGACCCTTGTGGAGCTCAAGTACCAGGACCTAATGTGCCTTAATCCATCTAGTAAACCTTGCACTGACTATTAACTCAAAAGACAGTATAGTCTGGGGATATGGCTCAGTGTTGCAGGGCTTGCCTAGCATGTACAAGGCCCTAGGTTCAATCCCTGGCACTGGATGGTACGGGGGAAGGCAGTTGTAAGTTATACTTTAGTTTCCTTCCAAATGTGCAGCAGCTGCGTTTCATTTGGTCTGAATCCTAAATTGTACTTTTATGTCTTAAGAAACTGTATGTAGTCACCATTATGTCTAATACTGTACGTTTTCAGAACAACCATGTACAAAAAAGTATCAGAGAATGTATAATTAGGGGTATTTCAGCAACTGAAACTTGACAAGCTGCAGGCATATTGTATGATAATATGCACTAACTTCAGATGTTTTTTAGAAGTATCCATCCTTGAATCTTGACACTGCTAATAACCAGGGGAAGGGAAAACCTGAGTAGGTAAATCTGGTTTTGGTCAGTAGTTTTGTATTTAACATTTAAACAGAAAACAGGTAGATATGTGGGGCCAGGTGTGTTAATTACACACATTACACCATTCTCTTGGCCTGGTATGCTAAGAGCCATAAGGTATTCCTAGATGTCTTGTACTGGTTACCCACAAGAGGGAAGGGGTTGGGAATTTATTTTTAACTTCTTATTCTAGTTGGAAAATAGTAATAGTTAATGTATATTGATCCATTAACTTTTATACTGGAGACCCACCTCCGACCCCCTACTGGGAAGGGAAGTAATCATTTGGCTTCGGCATGTTTCGTGATGTAAAATTAAAATAACTGTAATCTAATTTGAGCTGATTATTCCAATTTTTAGTGTATGTGTCATGCTTTCCCCCCACGTAATTTTCTAACTGAAAGGAGAATGTGTAGGCTATCTGAAAAGCCTGATGGGACTTGGCATGGTGACTCATACCTGTGGAGAGGCAGGAGGATTTTGAGTTCTAGGCCAGCCTAGACTGCACAACGAGACTTTATCCTGAAAAGTTTCAAAAATAAACACAGCCTCAGAACCACTTAGATGTACAGGAGGCCAAAGACATCTGCCTTCCTTTCCCTCCCTCTAAACCGTCCCATATAACCGTTCCACTCTCCTTCAAAGTCATGGCCTCCCTGTTTCATTGTTAATGCATGAGTATGGGTATACATATGTGCTCCTACGTAGAGCCTCAGTTCATATTTTATAAATGTAATGACCTCAAAATTAGTGGAAACTAAAAGGTAATAGGTCTATTACTTGGTAGTTTCTGATTATAGGCATCTGTAAAAGTCAAAATTGTGAAGGGTGAAAGATACTTTTATTTAAAAAACAAAATACAAATAATAGAGGTATTAACATAGCTGAATTATCCATAAGGTGAAAACAAGTGAGCTAGGGCCTCATAATGTTTTTAAGGCCTTTTTTTGTGTTTTCGAGGCAGGGTTTCTCTGTGTAGTTTTTGCGCCTTTCCTGGAACTCGCTCTGTAGACCAGGCTGGCCTCGAACTCACAGAGATCCGCCTGGCTCTGCCTCCTGAGTGCTGGGATTAAAGGCGTGCGCCACCACTACCAGCTAAGATTCTTAAATGCATAATGTGAAGTAACATTCCTCATTTTCCCTGAACAAAAATATATGGCATTAACAATCTTTAAAAGATTGTCAATCTTTTTTCATTTTTTTTTCCCTTAGATAGTTAAAGACAAAATGCAAAACTGACTGAACTTGTCCTGAGGCAAACAGCTAAAGCTTAGGAACAACTAAATAGAGCCTCTGCGTTTTCAGGTGTTGACCACAGACTTAGGCAGCTGACAGGTTTCTTCTTGTGCGTTGCTGCTAACAGGTTTGTTCTTGTACTTGGATTTGTATGTCTCATTTCATGGCATAAGTGAATAAGAGTCTGCACATTACCTATAAATGTTCAAAGACCTTTCTACGAAAAGTATTTTACATTGGGTTTTGCATGGAGATGTGGGCCACCATTTTAAGTAAAACTTCTTTTTTAAACTGTGAGCTTAAATTGTAAACTATTAGATCACTTGGGGTGGTACACACCTTTGATCCCAGCATTTTAGAAGCAAAGTTTGAGACCAGCCAAAGCTACATAGTAAAATTGTCTCAAAAACAAAACTCTTACACCTAAGCATAAAGTAAATCAAGTCTCAAAGATTCCTGTAATTTACAGGAATCCCTATAAATTTGAAACTAAAGTTTTCAAATATCTTCACCCAATTTTTAACAGCTTTAAGGTAAAATTGGAACAGTAAACATCTGATATGTAACAGCCGATGTATTTACCAGTGAAAACATAGTCAATGTATGCTTATCTTTCCAAGACTGTTCATGCGCCTTTGTAATCCTTTCCTTAAAATGAGCACTTAATTTACATCCCCAGGAAAGTAATAATCACTCTAGGTTAGTTTGCATTTTTATAATTTTATTGGAATGATGTTATTTTATTTGTTCATTTGCTTTCACTCGGCATAACTGGAAATTACAGGTAGTAATGGTACATTTCTGGAAATTGCTAAGTACTATTCGTCTGAATGCATATAATGCAGTTTGTCCATTCACCTGTTGGCTGGTATTGTTTCTGATTAGGTGTCTTTACAAGTAGTCACCTGAATAATCATGTACAGATCTTTGTATGAGCAGTGCTTTCTTTTCTTTACTAAATACAGCAACATGTGGTTCACACTTTAAATTTTAAAGACAATGTTAGAGTATTTTCTAAAGTTGTGCCATTTTTATCTCTAACATTGGTTTATAAAGGTTCTACCTTTCCTTGATGTGGTCAGTTTTAAAGGAAGTAGGCTAAAATTTTGTTAAATTTCTTACTTCTAAGACGAGTGGTGGTGGTGGTGGTGGTGGTGGCACACACCTTTAATCCCTGCACTCAGGAGGCAGAGGCAGGCGGATTTCTGTGAGTTTGAGGCCAGCCTGGTCTACTAGTTCCAGAACTACACAGAGAAACCCTTTCTCTAAAAAACAAAATGTATTATTTCTTTATATGTGCTAGTATGAGTTTATACATGATGGAGGCCAGAAGAAGGCATCAGATGCCCTGGAACTTGAGTTACAAATGGTTGTGAGCTGCCTTGTGGATACTGGGAACCTGAATCTGGGTCCTCTGCAAGAGTAGTAAGCATGTTTATTAACCTCTGAGCCACCTCTGCAGCTCCCAAAATGCAGTTTTTGCATGTAGTGAACAATCCAACTGGTGTTACACCAGTTGTTGAAAAGACTGAATTCATCTTGCATCTTTACAGGCAGTCAAACAGCACTTCTGGTTTTTGTTTGGGGCCCTTTTTGTGTGTGTGTGGGGGGGGGGGGGGTAAGCCATAGTCTAAGGAGTTGTTTTCTTTCTGTTTATGGATTGTCTGCATGCTTTTGTTCTACAAAGGCATTCTTGCCTTTTTATGATCTTAAATGGAAAGCATTCAGTATGTATGGTGACTCAATGGATCATCTTCACAGCATGCTGTATTTTAATTTCTGGATTTAATTAAATCAGCATATTGATGAATCTGTAGTTTTATTTTTTTGGTGCTGGGAATTAAATCATGGCCTCTTACATGATCGGCAAATACTTTCATTATTTCATCATTTGAATTCATTTTCATTCTTTAATTCTATAAAAAGGGAAATTCTCAAATAAATTGTCTTGCTATCAGAGATCTTTTCATGTAAAGATTAGTGGCAATATATTTAAAGCCTTGTAGAATTTATGGAAGCTCAAGTGTTCAGTCTATTGCTTCAGTAAAGGCACAAACATAGTGCTGTGTTGTTTCCTGTTGGACACATTCGGAGAACACCATGAGTTTCATCATTGTGGGAACATGATGAAGAGCACTAATAGGAACCTAGATGATGAGGGTCAGCAGAGTTACACAGACGTGAAAAGATGTGTAAGGCTGCTATTGGTGTAACTCAGCGTGCTGGGGTTTATTGTTAGAATCCACTTTTGTGTTTTTGAGATGGAATCTCATAGTGCAGGCTGGCCTCAAAACTGGGTGTGCACAGAGGATGACAGGAGGAGTTGAGTTTGATCCCCAGCACCCTCGTAAACTGTTGAGGTTGTTACTCCAGTGCTGAGAGGCAGAGACAGTAAATCCCAGGGGCTCACTGGCCTGCCAATCTAGCCTAATCAGAGAGCCTCAGATCCCAGTGAGAAACCCTGTCTCGGGGGCTAGTGCAATGGCTTAGTGGATAAAGGTGCTTGTTGCCAATACCGATGATCTGAGTTTGATCCCAGGGACCCATGTGACAGGAAAGAACCAACTCCTGGAAGTTGTCCTCTGACCTCCACGTGTGTGCCATGGTACACAGGCCCACACATAATTAGAAGCACAGTTGTGGTAGTTTGAATAAGGTGTCCCCATAGTCTTGGGCATTTGAACACTCAGTTCCAGTTGATGGCACTGTTGGAAGTTGAGGAGCTGCAGTTTGGTTTGAGGAAGTATGTCACCAGAGGCGCACACTTAGTTTAAGAACTAGAGCCATTTCTAATGAAAGCTTTTGGCTTCCTGCCTGGGATTAGCCATTCTTGCTGCCATGCCTGCCATGCTTGTCTACCATAATGATGATTGAGTCTTACCCCTCTGGGCCTGAATGCCCAAAGATGCTCCTTTATAATTTGCCATGTCATGCATGGTATTTTATCATAGCAATAGAAAAGTAACTGATACAATGGTGAGAGGTCGGCCAACCAAAAAAAGTTCCCCTGGTAAGTAATAAAGTCTGCAGAGTGTAGATTCCCACAACTGCCTGAATTCATTGTACAATTCGGCATTCTTAACTGGATACATGCATTTCTCTTCTGAGTAGGCCCTAAAACACATTACCTCCTTTCACAGAGAATTATAGCTGAGTTGGTACACTGTGTCTGTTTTTGGTTTTGATAACAGTGTCTGATTATGTGGGCCAGGCTGGCTCTGAACTTGATCTACTTTGGGTTCCAGCCTCCCACTTTTGCCAATAATAAACTTGATGGGAATATTAAGCAGGAAGTAGGCTATGAAGTTGCCCATAGGTTTCCTGACTAGCTATATCTAAA
Organism: Onychomys torridus; assembly: GCF_903995425.1. Lineage (NCBI taxonomy): Eukaryota > Metazoa > Chordata > Mammalia > Rodentia > Cricetidae > Onychomys > Onychomys torridus. The sequence continues at coordinate 60,218,806 of NC_050446.1, forward strand.
TTCAGCTTTCTTCCTAGGCAGTTGGTAATTTCATCTGGCCTGACAGGGAAGCAGTTAACAGAACTGCCTGTAACTCTCTTTGAAACCTAAAATTGGAAGAATTGTAGATCCTTTCCATGTGCTCTGGGCTTTTCTGCCATCTTATTCTGCCAGCCTCACTTGCTTTCATGATTTCAGTAATCACTTCCACATGAGTGACTATCTCTAGCCCCATATTTCCAATAAGCTGCTCACAGCAACATGTGTTTCCTGCCAGTATGTCAGATTCCAAACTAAAGTCATTGTTTTTCCAAAACCTAGATTTTTTCCCCCTCATTATTGGCATTTTATTACCCAGAGACTTGGACTGAAAACAACCAGTTACTGTACCACACTAGAATTTCTTCTACAGCAAGCACTGCTCTTTTCCGTCCACGTGGCCACTGTCTTTACCAGGTTCTTACCTTTGTCATAATTTGACACACATAGTTCATATTTCAAACCAGGGACATTTTAGAGTGTGAAGTCATGCCAAAGCAAGTTCTTTTAATAGAAATATTAAGACAGCTGGTATACATGGGACTGTCCCTTTCATCCTGAGATTATAGTCACCAAACTTATTGTTAACCTGTTTCTTTCCCAGGAAAATCTGCCCTGCCAGATTTAGCTTTTAATAGAACTCTGTTAGTCATGAGTTCTCCCTCTTTGTAATTCTGCATGTTCCTATTTTTGAGATACTCCACATTTCCAAATAGGAATAGCTTTAAGAATCTAAAGATGGGGGGCTGAAGAGTTGGCTCAGAGGGTTAAGAGCACTGGCTCTCTTCCAGAGGTCCTGAGTTCAATTCCCAGCAACTACATAGTGGCTCACAACCATTTATAAGGAGATTTGGTGCCCATAATACTATATAATAAATAAATCTTTTTTAAAAAAAGAATCTAAAGACGGAGTTCTTTCATGCCTTTGAGTCACCAAAATAGAGGGCCCCAAATTCACAGGTGTGCCTTTCTGCTTCTATGTACATATCTTTTTGTTTGTTTGTTTGTTTTTCGAGACAGGGTTTCTCTGTGTAGCTTTGTGCCTTTCCTGGAACTCACTTGGTAGACCAGGCTGGCCTCGAACTCACAGAGATCCACCTGGCTCTGCCTCCCAAGTACTGGGATTAATTAAAGGCATGCGCCACCCCCAACCCCACACCTCCATCCTGGCTATGTACATATCTTTGAGGGAAAATTTTGTTATTTTGTTGGAGGAAGGTGTTGGTTGTAAACTTGATAGGACCTCCCTTAGGAGAGGCTTCAGGGTATGCCAGTGAAGGATTTCCTGATAGAGTTCACTAATGTAGGGAAATCCACCCTAAATGTGGGCAGCATCATTTGACGGGCTACATGGAAGAGACAGACAGAGCAGCTGCTTTCAGCATCTCCTGCTTCTTAACTGCAGTGCACTGTGAGGTAGGGCCGGCCGACCCAGGCCCAATCCCTTCTCCACTTCAGTAGTCTCCCATGTGCTGAGCTTACAGGCATGAGCCACCAAATCTGGCTGTATGTGCACACTTTGACTTACAGTGTTGTTTGTGTACAACCAAGAACTCTGGTCATTCATTTTAGTGCCCTCTCACATTTTGGTAATGAATATTTTAACAATTTGATTATTACATGTTTTACCATCCAATTCATCTCTTGAAACATTAAGACTGAGACCTGTGGTGCCTTGACCAAATATTCCATATTCTGCCATGGAAAGATGACCATGACATTTAAGTACATTCACCTTATTCCACCTCACTAAAATTTTTCATCTTGCAAAACTAAGTTTATATTCATTAACCACTAATTCTCTCATTCCCTTAGCCCTGAACAAGCATCTTCCCACTGTGTTTATGTTAGCCAGTGCAAATGAATGACATCATACAGCTTGACTTCATCCATGTTACCATGTGGTTGGATTTCTGTAATGCTGTATAGTACTTCGTGTGTGTGTGTGTGTGTGTGTCTGTGTGTCTGTGTGTCTGTGTGTCTGTGTGTCGCATTGCAACATTTCTTTGAATTTCCCATCTCCTGGTTGTTTTAAATAATCTGTATTAAAAGGAGGGTATACAAATACTTCTGAGCTTCAAGTTTGAATTCTTCCTGCTGTATTCTCAGAACTGAAGTTGATGGATCAGATGATGGTGATGTTTTCACTTTTAAAGGAATATCCATTTAGTGTCCATATCATTTCCACCATTTTACATTCCCTACAACAATACACAGTTCTTCACACTCTCCTTAGTTCAGCTCATTTTCCTTCTTTGGAGTAAATTATTTTATAGTACAAAGATCCAAATTCATTTATTTGTAGATAGTTATCCAATTCTTTCTCCATTTGTTGAAGAAATATTCTTTCCTCATTGTGTAGTCTTAGCATTCTTGTCAGAAATCATTTGAGCAGACATGGATGAAGAGAAGTTTCACAAGACTCCACTGCAGATGAAGAACTCCAAGCAGTCAGTAGCTGCGAGAGAGTGTGGGCCAGTTGTTTCAGGGACAGTGAGGGCAACACTAACTGGACTCAGCAGATGTGTGTGACGGTAATCACAGAGGGGTCATGGCATGAATTCAGGAAGGTATGTGAGGAATTGGGTGAGGGAGAGGAGGGTGAAACGATGCAAATACAGTGTGTGAACTCACCAAAAGCATAAAAGTCACCGGTTGTTAAGAATTCTGCAGATCTACAGAACCTTTCTATCAAATCACCTCATCTTAGTAGCTGTTGCTCTGTAGTAAGTTTGAAAATCAGGAAGTATGGCTGGCGTGGTGATGCACACCTTTAATCCTGGGCATAGGCTGGCTGGTCTCTGAGTTGGAGGCCAGCCTGGTCTACAGAGCGTGTTCCAGGACAGCCAGGGCTGCACAGAGAAACCCTGCATCTAAAAAGTCAATGATCCCTCTCAAGATTCTTTTCTTCAGGGTCCTTTGAGATCCCATGAAGTTTAAGCTGGCTTTTTTCATCTGTTCAAAGGATGCCACTGTGATTGTGGTAAGGATTGCATTGAGTCTGGATTGTTCCTGCTACTCTGGGCATTTTAACAATAACAATGTGAAGTGTTCATGTGGGTAGGAATGCTTTTGTAGTTACTTCTCTCTTCAGTGTTTAACAATGTTTTACAGTATTTTGTGTACAGGTTTTTCACATCCTTGTTTAAGTTTAATGCATAATATTCTATCCTTTTAGATGCCATGGGAAATTAATTTTCTTTGTTGCTGCTGTTTTGTGTATGTGCATGCATGCATGAGTGCATGCATTGTGTTGTTTCATGTGTTAATTTTTCAGCTTTGCAAATCTTTGTGGAATTTTTTTAAAAACAGGTAAAGTAATATTACCAAAAAACAGATAATTTTATTCTGCCTTTGGATGCCTTTTCTTTCTTTTCCTTGTCTAGTTATCTGGGCAGTGTGGTGTCCTATGGGAATGGCCACCTGTGAAGCTCTTTCCTTCATGCTCAGAGTAGTGTTTCACACACTGTAGGCCTCACCGCCAAACTGTTACCACAGTCTGGCCCTTAGGTCTCATTTTGAGTTTCCTTCTGTTTCTACTTTGTTGAATACATGTTATCTTTAAAGGCTATTACATTTTTCCCAAAGGCTTTTCTGCATTGAGTTCATGGTCTGTTTCTGTGCATTCTCTAAAGTGATGTAATAAATTGATTTTTATCTTCTACATTGATGATATTATGCATTTCTTTCTTGCTTATATCATCTTACAAGGAGTATGCAAAATAAAATATGAAAAATGCATATATAAAAAAAGCATATATGCAAGATAAGATCTTACTGTTTAAAACTATTTTAAAAGTTTAAAATGAAACCCAGATACATTGGTGTACACCTGTAATCACAAAACTCAAGGATCTGAGGAAGGAGAATTGTGAGTTCAAGGCCAGCCTGGGTTGTATAGCAATCAAGGTCAAGCCTATATTTAAAAGGGGGAAAACATTTTTTAAGAAGTACAGAAAATGTGAAATTTTCAAATACTCTAACTCATCTACTCAATTTTTTTTTCCATTGTGTTTTTTAACTCAATCTTAGAAGCCTTGTTCACAAGCCAGTGAGCTGGACCAGTAGGTAAAGGCCTGATAACCTGAGTTCAGTGCTGAGAACTGACTTCTGCAAGTAGTCTTCTGATATATACACACATGCTATGCATGCACCCCTCACACACACTGAAAATAAATTATAAAGAAAACTAACCATATTCACATTGTAATTTATAATAGGTTAAAAGTAAGACCATAAGAAGCTTCTATAAGAAGCTCTTCATTCCTACTATGTATTATGGAGGTATTGTGGTCACTGATATAAAAATTTGTATGATTTATGTAGAAGAAAACAGTCTATTCAGATACTTATTTGTAAGCAATGGGCTTGCAGGATGAATCTACGTGAGCAAGGTCCAGCAGATTCATTCAGACTGAATTGACCTCTGTGACCAAAAGGATTGTGCAGTGGCATCAATATGCTATTGTTAGTAGGGTAGCCAACTAAAGAGTTGATTGGTTGTATCCCTGGAACATGCCCACAGCAATTCTTTGAGCTATAACTTTGAGGTTTTTGTGAGACGGTGTCACTGTGCAGCCCTGGCAGTACTGGAACTCACCGTGTAGACCAAACTGATCAAAATGTGCCTACTGATAATGTGTTGTCATTTTACGTAGTCCAGACTATGAGAACCTAAGCTTAGTTCAGATGGAAAACTCACGAATACATTGTGTAGTTCACTGAAATCACTGTGGATTAGAGAGGGGTCAGTGGGGAAACTGGTCATGAGTTCTGTCCTAGCTGTGTTTGGTTCATTCTGTCAAATATGGGGGGGAAATCTCAATCACCATTTTGTTTCTTTGTAAAGCACTTCAGCTTCATTCAGCAAACATTTTCACAGCTACTTGGCGCCAAACTGTCTTCTAGGTATTGGGAGTAGCAAGAGCTTTAAAACAACCCCTTAGAGAATGATGAAAAACATGAGCGCTGAGCTACTGGGGTGGGTTGTGTAGAGCACACACATGAAAGTTACACCTAAATTCCGAGGGCTAAGTATGGCTGCCCACATAGGGAAGGGTTTCTTGCATCTGAACTTTGACAAGCCCAAAGGACTAGAGAACACAAATGTGCAGGCAGAGGGGCCCTTTGGACCTTCCAGGTGGAAATTCATAGGCAGGGTGTCATTTCTCCCCCTGCTCTGTTGTAGCCGTGGGTGCCAAGTCCATTTCTCATCTTTGTACAGACTACCGAGCATTTGTGTGGAAAGGTGTGGCTGATTTGGACTGCAGTAAGCTTTTTCTTGACATCACTTAACAGTCTGATCCGACACCATGAACTTGCTGTGTGAAAGGAAAGTATAACACTGCTGGCTTGACAAAGGAAAGCGGACTGTTAGAGCAGATTCCCGAGAAAGCAGGACAAAAACAAAAAAAAGTGTGTAAATTAAAACACACTCTTGGCACAGCACAATGTTGAACGAGGCAGAGAATATTCTCAACAACAAAAGAACTGAGCAAAATGAATCTAAATGGAAAATGTGGCTATCAAACTGAAGGAGTTAGAATATAAGCAATAAACCAATTGGGGCAGCCATCCCAACATAAGGACAAAACACTGAATTTTTTAATACACGTGTTAGGAGAATTGTTGGGTAAGGTCAGTAGCCATTTCTAAGTGTTGCAAACTCTGGAGAGTATTAGATTATTTCTGCGTGAATTGAAAAATGCAAGATAGGCTGATGGAGGTGGTGCCTGAGGATGAAATGTAGGTTGCTTGTGCAAAGAATTTAGAAACAAGACTGCCCTTTTTTGGTTCTCCTTACTCTGTGAAGAAATTAAGCTGGCCATCTCAAATGATTTCTTTGTGTCCGGGATATAGCTCATCCCAAAGAGCTTTTGCATTGCCTGGGAGCTCACAAAAGGAGTCCCTCAAGGATTTCTAAAAGCTGTGCACTAGTTTGAGTACACTATGCTTTCTTTGTGTGTGGTATCCAGCAGTTCAACATTCAAATAGGCACTTAATTATGTTGCCTTGAATAAGTTATGTCAGTTTTTTTTATAGTTTCAGATTTATTGCTAGTGGAGCAATCATAAAAGTATCTTTTTTTTAGAAATGTCTCTATACTTTGAACCACATGTAAAAGTGAATTATTTCTTAGGTATGCCTTTTATCACAGTTCTTTGCCCACTGATAAGCAAGTTCAGAGAGATCCTTAAATGCGTTCGGTATAAAACCTCATTGTGTCTGGCAAGAACAGATGAGCTAATACATTTTCTGTTTCAGTTGATTCCTAGGATGGGTTCCAAGGACAAGGTAGAGTACTGTAACTACATGGAGACACGTTTTGTCATTCTTTGATTTGTTAGAAGTGCCGTGGAGAATTTATTCCCTTCATTGTTCACAAAAGCCAGCTGGTTGTAGGACATGCTGGATGGTGAAAATACAGCCACATATCATCACCCTTGACATTTGCAGACTAAAAGGAACTCTTGTTTTTGTTTTTCCCACTTGGTTCCTGGCTTCACTGACTGGCTCAGTAAACAAGACTTACTGTAGAAAGATTTAAAGTCCAAATGCAGCGTAGTGAAAACGGCAAGAATCGAAGCCTGCGTACATATCTGACTCCCCTCTTCTTTAGTAGCTGGATGGACCATAATCTCCTGACCTCCCTCCATGGTAAAAGGCAGCAAACAAGATTCACCCTGAGGATGTGGAGCTCTGGAGAAATGTATGTGAAGTACTGAGCATACAGGCAGCCAGCTCTGAGTGTTGGCTTGCTATGCCTTCTTGTCTTTCTATTCCTGTTACACGTTTCAAGAAGAAAAAGCTGTTACACATTTCTGCATCTTTCATATGCACAAATAATACATTCTTATTGATACTAATCATACAAATCTACATGTGTAATGTCAACAATACTAAATTGTGATTATACTAGCAGCTATATTTTTAAGTTTGTATTACATTTATTGCACGTATTCATGTGTACACATGCATTTATATGCACGGACCGTTAGCATACATGCAGAGGTCAGAAGACAATTTGCTCTACTATATTAGTTCCAGGGACTGATCAGCAAGCTTTGGGGCGAGCACCTTTATCCAGTGAGCCATCATACTGGGCTGGGTAAAGTACTTTTCATGATCATTGATTTCTGGGTTGTTTGAATAATTTTCAGGATTCTATAAGAAACATTAAGTACAAAGGTAGGCAGGCTACCATTGTTTGGCAAAGTTTGATCTAGACTTTTTGTTTGTTTGTTTGGTTTTTGTTTTTTGAGACAGGGTTTCTCTGTGTAGTTTTGGTACCTGTCCTGGATCTCGCTCTGTAGACCAGTCTGGCCTCGACCTCAGAGATCCACCTGGCTCTGCCTTCCGAGTGCTGGATTAAAGGCATGTGCCACCACCGCCTGGCTGGTCTCAGGAAGCTCACCTTGAGCCAGTTGAGGTAAAGGAGGACTTGAATCTCAGCACTCCAGAGGCAGCTGCAGGCGGAGCTCCTGAGTTTGAGGCCAGATTGGCCTACACAATGAGTTCCAGATCGGTTGGGGCTACATAGTGAGACAGTCTCAAAAAGAAAAAGCCAACCACTTGATTGTTTTTGGCATAATCGACAAATTTGGAACCCAGGTAATCCAGAAGGAGAAATTCTTTGTGTTTGTGCTGTGTTTTCAAAGTCCACATGGGTTCAGTTGAAGACTTGGGCCACCCAGATGATCATTGTAGCATTGCCCTCAGAAAAAAAAGTAAGGCAAGTCTTTCTCCTCTCTGCTTATTGGCATTAAATCATACCCTCTTTGTACAGTCATGTTTCTTCATCCGTGAGTTTGTCCACTTCTAATGAATCTAACAAAAAAAATGTTTCTTGGGAAGGCTTTGTAAGTCACCATTTGCAACGGCTCCTGGGACACGTGGGATTTTGATCAATCTGTAGTACTTTTTCTCTTATTAACATGTCTTGTTATAAAGGGTTCCTTTTGATAAGGAGCAAACATCACACTTTGCCTCTCATACCGCTGTCAGTCATCAGAAAAGTGAAGGTGTGAGCAAACAGGTATTTACTCAGCAGACAGAGTCAATGGCAGGCCAAAGTAAAGATCCCACCCAACTCCAACTTGGTGAGCCGGTGTGTTGTACTGGAGTTATTTGCAGGACTGTGGGTGAAGGGATTACTTATAGAAGCAGAAAGGACTCACAAGCTACATCACCAAGGCCCACCCTAGCATAGGTGACTGCTCACAAAAGCAGGGAACATGGGGCACTCTGTAACCCCTGCAAACAGCTCCGCATGCCGGAGGGTGGTCTCTTAAAGTAGCTCAGGTGATCTGAGCCTTCTCCAGGCAGCTGGGCTGACCTCTGCTTCTTCCAGGTAGCTCAGCTTATCTAACAGTGACTCTCTCGGGAGTCTTCACTGCTTACATAGTTGGGGCAGGGGAGCTAAAGAATCTGGTCGATTTCTGGGGCTTTCTGAAGTTATGATGTTTTCTACCTGAGCTTGGTGAGAATGTGTTTCCCCTGCCTTTAGAATATCCTGCTGTTTCATCTCTCCTTTGGGCTCTTATAAGGAGCTTTCATCTTAGAGTAAACTGCAATACTTCGTGAGCACAGTTCTAAAGAGAAAGAAGGTGTGAACATCAACAAATGAGTTGACTGGAAAGATAGAGCCCCAGCGTGGTAGCGCATGCCTGTAGTACCAGCACTCAGGAGGCAGAGACCACAGAGGAACCTGTTCCAAAACAACAATGAAAAGGTAGAGTTGGATCTCAACCAGTGCAAGGTAGGAATCTGAGAACAACAACCTGGCCGCTCATCTTCACCTGTGTTCAGCTGCCCAAGTACACAGCAGAAAAGTACTTTTGTTTTTCTAGACAAGGTTTCTCTGTGTAGTCCTGACTGTCCTGGAACTGAATGTGTAGACCAGGCTGGCCTCGAACTCACAGATATCCGCCTGCCTCTCCCTCTGTGTGTTGGGATTAAAGGAATGCGCCAACAGACCTGGCCAGGAAAAGTATAGTTTGGTGAGGGGGGATGGGGGCAGAACCTGTTATGGCCCGCACAGTAATGATCTGCAGGAGGAAAGAGATCAGTTTGGTTCAACACACCTTAAATCGCTGGTGTTAGTTCAAACTCCAGGAGTCTGACATCAAGTAGTTTGTTTCAGACTTATTTAAGCACATCACAATTTGGTGAAAACTTCCCTGGTGACTCAGACCCATGTGCATAATAAAGCTTAAGACATCTCTACAATCAAAACTCCTGGTAAAATACATGTGACACCTTTCATAAAGATGGGTTGTGTAGATTGACAGTTCATGATAAGGGATGATCCTGTGTGGTCAGACACAATGATAGCACAAAGCTTACCAGGCTATTAGCCACATCTACTCCCAGGCTCCTGGGCAGAAGACAGGTCATGTATCCCTTCTTTTGAAGGGACAACACTGTGTGTTTAACATCACTGGTTCCTCTAGTGCCTATTTGTAAGCACAAGGACCTCAGTACCTCCCATAAGGGGGGGATGAAGGCTAGAGCATAGATTCTGGAGTCAGACTTGATTCAAATTCTGGTTCTGCCTCTTTGTAGCTCCATGATCTTAAAAGAACTGATTATCTGTAAAGTGAGTATAATGCAGCCTTGTTTTCCCTTTGAGAGAGATTAGAAGCAGAGAAGAGGTGCATGTATCTCCAGCTTGGTCTCCCACACATATTCTGTCATAGTCTCGCAGGGTTGACAAGTATGACATACACAGAATGGTGACTGACACATGCAAAGCTTGAAATAAGAAATTTCTAATCTGCTGAGAGAGTGAAATAGAAGGTTGGTTAAGAAAGCTAGAGGTATATGATGTAGCTCTGTTGGTAGAATGCTTGCCTAGCAGGCACCAGGCTCTGGGATGGACCCCAACACCATGAAAACAGTTTAGTAGAAGTCAGAAGTTCAAAGTAATCATCAGCTATACATTAAGTTTGAGGCCAGCAGGGGCTATGTGAGACCCTTTCACACACAAAAAAAAATAAGTAACAATAAATAAAAGTGAGGAGAGGTTAGAATGCTATGAATAATGAACTGGGATTCCACTTCTTTAGATCTTAGTACATATGAGTAAAACTTTTGATGTCAGGGAAAGTCCTTCATGCAAAGGGATGCTGGAATTTTTTTTTTTTTTTTAACCTCAATGACTGGGAGGCAGACCTGAAACAATCTCTCTTGTAGTTCAATGATGAAAGGAGAAACATGCCAAGAAAATGACAAACACTTCATGCAAATATGAGTAATTCTGAGTCTTAGTTGAAAGTACTCTTTATTTTCTGCTGTAACTAGTTTAGTGGTCCAGGACTAACTCTAATCCCTGCTCCAAGGCACCTCACACTATTTGCATACTACCCATTTCAGGAGTCTAGAGTTACATGGAGCTTGTCATGAATCTTCCATGTGCCATGTTCATTCACCTCAAATCCCATATTCTCATTAGGGTTTTGGGTCAAAGAAATGGCAGTTTCCATGCTTGTTACTTTTACACTGTTCCATCTGTTCCACTCCTCCCTGCTGATGCAGTGAGTATATCATGGTGTTTTTGTGGAGGTCTTTTTTTTAAACGCCCCATAAGGAAACATCAGAGACATTAATGAGGTAACAAGGTATTTACCAGTCAAATAATGAGCAAGCAAAAGTCTTGTGCTTAATTAAGGGTGTGGCCTCTGGAGCCAGACTTCATCATCAGCCCTCACCTTTCACTTCTGCTAGCTAGGCATCCTTGATCTGGGTTCTCAGTTTTCTCATTTGCAGATAACAGGACTGGCTATTAGGATACATAGTGAACAAAAATGTTAGAACAATACTTGATACAGTTATGAGCAGCCTGCCAGAGATGACCAATTACTCACACACAGTTTATAGCCAATTGAATTCTTTAATCCAGTCATTTGGGACTACACAGATTTTCAGAGACCTAAGTATACCCCTGAGCATTTGGACCAACAGCCTTTGAAAGGCAAAAACCACATGCTGTTACCTTAATCAGCAGCTGCAGGGGACATTTGCACTAGCAAGCAGTTTAACAGAAGCCAAGATAAGCTGTAAGCTTCAGGGGCAGGTCTGGACAAGCGAGCAGTTTAACAGAAGGTAAGATAAGTTAGCTGGGGCATCTTGACCTTGGGTTCCTAGAATAGAGTTGGGTAATTTTCCATGGGATTCTCCATCAAGAACAAATTCTAGTTAAACCTGAAATAGTCTCAGTAAGAATACAAGTTGGCAAATCTCTGCACTATCCTCCCCTGTTAGGGACCAAGATGTCAGGAACCAAACATGAACCATAGAAAGTACTAGCTAAACCAAAGAACAACTCATAAGCCCCTTCCCAGAGCAGTAACCAGAGGCCTCCAAGATAAGAGAACATCCCACAGTCAGGTGCCATGACAACTGAACGTAAAGAGCATTCCAGGGTCAGGTAGCCTAGCAACAGAATATACTGCCCCTGACCAGTGACCTTAGCCAATATCTCGCAGGTGCATTATCTGCCTCACACGTCTTGCACCCCTTCCATGTTCTACACGCCCCTTTTCCCTTTCCCTCCTTCCTGCCCCTTCCCCCCTTATGCTATATAAGCCATGTGGAGAACAATAAAGATTGGCGGCTTGATCAGAATACTGTCTTGCTGCTGTCTCTTTGTGTCGCCCTGTCCTTTCATTCTCTCCCACAGGATCGGTGGCCCCGTTGACACCCCGCTGGCCGGGGCACTCCCCTGTCACAATATAATAAGTTCGCAACAAAAATTAAACATCACGGGGCTGGAGAGATGGCCCAGAGGTTAAGAGCACTGACTGCTCTTCCAGAAGTCCTGAGTTCAATTCCCAGCAACCACATGGTGGTTCACAACCATCTGTAATGAGATCTGGTGCCCTCTTCTGGCCTGTAGTCATACATGCTGTACACAGAATAAATAAATAAATCTTTAAAAAAAATAAACATCACAATTAAATAACATATGCACAGATTATCACTTTTTATAGTTATCTTCCTAAGTACCAAAACTTGAGACTCAGACAAAAATATTCGCATACCCCATCCTTTTGGTTTGCTTTTAGTAACTTCTAAAGAAACCCTGGGCCTGTCTTTAAAAAAAAAAAAAAAAAAATCTCTTAATAATAACTTGGTAAGTGAGGGGAGGGTTAAAAAGCACAGCAGAGATAGCTCAGGTGGCATTGTGATTTCATGTTCTCTACCATATATTCCTTGGGGTGGTACAACTGAATTAATAACGTGTGCAGTTTCTGGGTCAGCATTTACCCTGTGCTACTAGAGAAAAGACAGCAGCAAGAAATGTGGAAAAGAACCTGTACCCAAATCATTACTGAGTCTTCCTCACAGACTTGGGAACTTCCGTCCAGGTTCCTGCAGGACTAGGAACAGTTTCTCTACCTGCAATGCTGGTACAGCTCCCAACCCATTCATTCTCACCTCCACTTTTAGATGAGGTATTGGTTATTCCTACAGGGTTTTCGTAGGTTTTGTTTTGTTTTATTGGCTGACTAAGTCAGATCCAACTTCAGTCCTTTATTGTAGGGAAGCTTCATCCTGGTGCTTGAGGAGGCCCGAAGGCAGAGAATCCACTAACCCCAGGGTTACAAGGGGTTGTAAACCTCCATGCGGATACTGAGCACCTGACCCAGGTACTCTGCAAGATCAGTACATGCTGTTAACTGTTAAGCCATGTCGGCAGCCTTATTCTCTTTGCTTTCTCCCAGGACTGGACTGAAGCCAGAGACTCCTGCATGCTAAATAGATGAGTTACAAAATTTTCCCTGCTGGCCTTCTTACACTTCTTTTTTTTTTTTTTTTTTTTTTTTGGCCTAGTGTGGTGGTTTGAACAAGAATGGCTCCCAAAGGGAGTGGCACTATTGAGAGGAGTGGCCTTGTTGGAGTAGGCGTGGCATTATGGAAGTGGGCTTTGAGGTCTCATCTATGTTCAAGCCACACCCAGTGAGACAGACCACTTCCTGCTGCCTGCAAGATGTAGGACTCTCAGCTACTCCAGCACCATGTCCTCCTGCATGCTGCCATGTCTCATCATGATAATAATGGCCTGAACCTCTGAACTGTAAGCAAGCCCCAAGTAACAAGTCTCACTGTGACACCTTCCTGCAGTTGATTCCTAAATAGCCAGGATTGCATTTCTACAGCCAAGCCCAACTTTGTTCCCATTCTTAACACTTGGAGACTTTTCGGTTTGAATAAGAATGTCCCCCATAGGCTCTTCTTATGCTTGAATACTTAGTCCCCGGTTGGTGGAACTATTTGGGAAGGTTAAGAGGTGTGGCCTTGTTAGGTGAGGTATGTCACACGGTTGGCTTTGATGTTTCAAAATACTTACACGTCAATCTCAGTCTCCTGCCATTTGGTTATATTTCAAGATGTGAACTATCAGCTACTGCCCCAGCACCCTGCCTGCCTGCTTGCCTGCCTGCTGCCGTGCTTCCCACCATGATAGCCATGAACTCACCCTCTGAAACTGTAATCCCTGGTCATAGTGACTTATCATAGGAAGTAAGGCAATGGTATAAGAGCTGCAACTGTTCTTACACACCTTAGCCACCTCTTTGGAACTGACTACACAAGAAAATTCATCTAATGTTTTTGTTGTACTGCTTCTGGCCTTTTGGCTAAGATCAATTGTAGTATTTTTGTTGAGGACTTCAGCCTACCACCTGCCAAACCAGAAGTCTGTACACAAGTAGAATCAGTTCCAGATGAGAGACACTTATCACCTTAACATCTGCTTTCTTTAAACACTTTTCTCTTTAAGACTAAAACCACTTACAAAGTTAGAATTCTCATAACTTAGCATGTCTTTGCTGTGGTGGTAACACTGGGGACTGAACCCAGGTTGTCACACATGTTATATAAGTGCTGAACTGCTGACCTACATGTCCAGCTGCAGGGCAAACCTGGTTATCTCCTCCCTTTCTTCTTTTCTTCCTTCCTTCCTCCTTAAAAAAAAAAAAAAAAAAAAATTGTTCATCTTATGTGTGAGTGTTTTGCCTGCAAGTATTTATGTGTACCACATGAGTGCTAGATGCCCCCAGAGGTCAGCAGAGGGCACTGGATCTTCTGAAACTAGCGTTGTGAATAGTTGTGAACCATCATATGAGTGCTAGGAATCAAACCTAGGTTCTCTGCAAGAATGGCATGTGCTTGTAACCACTGAGCATCTCTCTCACACAAGCCACTTTCTTTGTGACCCCTCAATCAAATGTCAAATTTTGACAAAAGTTTGAAAGGTCCTATTGATACAGCTGTAGAACTGCTTATTAAGTGTACTTCAATAAAGGAAACACAGTAACAGCTAATGTTGTGAAAAGCAACCACTTTTCTATATTGATACCAAGCAGCATAGATCCTGCAGGACTGAAAATTCTAGACTGTGGAAGGGGAAAATTTAAATTTAGTTTGATAATATTCTCATTTCCTTTTCTCCATTCTTCCTGGAAAAGAAAATTTGCCTGGAAACTTCTTTGTCACTGCTCAGAGACCTCCATAAATTTTCCCTACTGACACAGGCCTGGTGAGCTTCTCACATTGCTCAGCCTAATGTCTCATTCTCTCCACATTCCCTCTCTACTTGGAAGAAAACATTCAATCCCATTTAGTCAAGGAACAGAATGTTAATGTGTTAATAGGCTACTACCCAGTCTCAAGAAGATAATAACACCCTTTATCCAGTTAAAATCCTAGTTCCCAGAAAGCCCTGAGGGATGACTAATGTGGGGAATTTCTGCCTGAGACTCATGGGTTGAAATAAAGTTGAGCCATTGAGGCTCTCTGCCTCCTTTCAATGACTGCTATAGGGAACTTCCTGTAATTGACGAGGGTAGGGCTGATTCAGAAAATCAAACAAGCAGTTCTTACCAGTAGAAACATCCTCATAGCCAAAGAGAGCAAAGAGTTCTGTGCAAATTAACAGTTGTTTCCCACAATAGGCATATTTTTAAAAGATAAGGTCAGGCAGGCCTGCATTCCCAAAACTCAACAGACAGGTATGAAAGTTCAAGGCTATAGAGCTACATAATGATACCATGCTCTACTACCCCAAAAAGCAAACTCAGCAGAGCATGGTGGTACATCTTGTATTCTAGAGTTTGAGGGATAGATACATGAAGATAAGGAGTTCAAGTCCAGCCTCTTGGCTACATAATAAGTTGAGGCCAGGGCATCCTGTCCTACATGAGACATACTTCCCCTTTCCCCTAAGAAAACAAACGAACAAACAAAAAAACATTTTCAATAAAAAATTATATATATAAAACTAAAAGAAATAAAGCTTCAAAATAAAATCTCCACATCCATTTCAGTCAGTCTGTGTACCGAATTTTATAATATGGTACTACAAATTACTACTAGGGTCATGAAATTAGGTAAGTCACAAAAAATTTGTTATTTACAAAATGTATCACTTTTATATTATTTTTCTTTGATCCAATAACCTTTTCCAGACAACTTTGTTTTTGTTATTTGGGTTTTTTGTTTGTTTTGGTTGGTTGGTTGGTTGGTTTCTCCATGTTGCCCTGGCTGTCCTGGAACTTGCTTTCAGACCAGGCCTCAAGATTAAAGGCATGCACCACCACCATATCTGGCTTCCAGACAACTTTTTCTTGCTTTGATTGATTATTAAATGTATATTTCTCAAGTTAATTGTAAAACAATTTAAAAGTATTTGCTGGAATCATTCCTTTGTTAGACAATGAGAGCTATGTGAAAATTCTTCTGTCTTTGTTACCATAATAAATTTAAAATGTATAACCGAGAGATGGCTCAGAGGTTAAGAGCACTGACTGCTCTTCCAGAGGTTCTGAGTTCAATTCCCAGCAACTACATGGTAGCTTACAACCATCCGTAATGAGATCTGGTGCCCTCTTCTGGCATATAGGCATATGTGCAGGCAGAACACTGTATACATAATAAATAAATCTTTAAAAAACAAAACAAAACAAAAAATCATTCTCTTAGTTAGAGCTACTATTGCTGAGATAAAACACCATGACCAAAGAAATTTGAGGAGGAAAGGGTTTATTCAACTTAGGCTTCCACATCACAGTTCACAATCATAGGAAGTCAGAACAGGAACTCAAGCAGAAGAGGCAGGAGCTGATGTAGAAGCTAGGGGAGAGTGCTACTTACTGGCTTGCTCCCCATGCCTTGCTCAGCCTGCTTTCTTATAGAACCCAGAAGCACCAGACCAGAGGTGGCCCCACCCACAATGGGCTAGACCCTCCCCCATCAATCACTAGTTAAGAGAATGCCTTACAGGCTTACTTACATTCTGGTCTTCTGGAGGAATTTTAAATGAGGTCCCCTCCTTTCAGATGACTTTAGCTTGTTCCAAGTTGACATAAAACTGTTATCATATTGATTTAACCCACTAGATGCTGGTTGCACACACCTAATCTTAGCACTTGGGAAGCAGAGACAAAGAATCAGCAATTCAAGGCCAACCTCAGCTGACCAAATCTTGAGACCATCATTGGCTACTTGAGACTTTGCCCTATTGGGCACTCTTACAGCTGTGGATAGTCAGGAAAACAATTTCTGCTTAAGCTGTATAATTCTGATGGATAGAAATAATACTCGGATATTTAACTCAGACTAACATAGAAAAATTCTTGGCTACAAAGACAGCCTTTTACACATTTTCTAAGACCTCAGAGCAAATCCAAAACAGACTAAGTGATGATTTGCTCAAAGAGAAATTCTCAAGTGTCTGTTGAACCAAATTCAGGCTGATAATATTGAGACATGGCTTCCTGTACAGGTCCTCTCAGCGGTTGGCTTTCTGTAGCCTCGAGGTTCAGCCAACTAACTGTTTATTGTTTAAGTCCTGAATTTCAATGTCATGCTCTATGATGTCTCCCAGGCTACATGCTTACTTGACTTACTATGCCCAGTCAGCATGACCTCCCTCGCCTGGAAGAAACTGTGTGACTGATTTGTTATTAGAATGGGTTGGACCCTGAAAACGTAACATATAGTTGTCCAGAGTTTGGTGTGTGCGCACGCGTGCGTGCGTGCGTGCGTGCGTGCGTGCGTGCATGCGTGCGTGCGTGCGTGTGTGTGTGTGTGTGTGTGTGTATGCTGAAAGGGAGATGTAGCTGAGTGTGTAGAGAGAGAATGTGTGGATATTTGTAAATGTGTGGAGACAGAGATGTGTATGTAGGGCAGAGATATGTGTGTAGAGGTGAGTGAGTGAGTGAATGATGAAGAAGAGAAATGCAAGTTATGGGTGAAGAAATGTAGCAGTGTAGAGAAAAGTGTGTGTAGGGAAGAGCTGTGTGAAAAGAGATGAAGCTGCATATGAAGATGTATAGAGAATGTAGCTCTCTAGAGACAGATTTTTAGAGAAAAAAGAGAAAGTTACCATGAGAAAGCATGTGTTTCCTTATTTTTTCCCTCAGATAGAAAAGTCAAGCTCTAGATAGGTAAGAATTTTTTCTAAGTCCTCACTACTCTGTAGGCATTCTTTTTGCTACCCTGAAGACTGGTCTTCCTGGGCTGCCTTAAACAGGTAACTTTCCTGGTATGCCAGTAGGCACTGTAGGTAGCCATTTTGTCCCCTGTGCCAGGGAGTTTCCTTTTGATCTAACATTCCAGCCTCTTGGGACAAGGGACAACATACCCTCTTCTGTAACTACTTCCTGCTGAAAATAGGATGTTTTTGTCAGGGCCCAGGAGGCTGAAATGCTAGTAAAGGGTTGGAAGGGGATTCAGGCAAAGAGGCACTCACCAGTTCCCTGACCCAGATGAAGAGACAGGGAATATTCACATGGACTGTACTGGTCCACATCAGCTTTCAGCAAGTCTGGGGCTTGCAGTTGTTTGGAGCAGGCTATAGTCAGTACCTGATGCTTGGATGGTGTCTGTCTACCAAGTAGAAGTCTGCTGAGACAGATATAGACTAGGGACAGAAGTTTAGGAACTTAAAGGAAAAATCTTACATTTGGAACTTTCAGGCCCATACTCCTGGTAGTTGGGGCAAGAACAGGAGGGAGTGAGAGAAAGAGATCCTATCCTCAGGAATAGACAGGTAGGGAAACTTAGGCTGTATTTATATGGGGTCCCTTT
The DNA here is from genome assembly GCF_903995425.1 of Onychomys torridus. Classification (NCBI taxonomy): domain Eukaryota; kingdom Metazoa; phylum Chordata; class Mammalia; order Rodentia; family Cricetidae; genus Onychomys; species Onychomys torridus. The sequence continues at coordinate 60,236,917 of NC_050446.1, forward strand.
GACCTGTGAGAGGCAGATCCAATTCTTATGCTCCCTCAACTCCTTCAGTTTACAAAAGGACATACAAGCTTTACATATATTAGCATGACTACTTTTGTAATTTTTACTGAAATTCATATTGTAGAAAAAGCAGCTAGCATGTGTGTCTGTAAAACAGCTGGAGTAGACTTACGCCTTTGAGTCATGGCAAAAGCTATAACTTTGGATTAAAAAGCATGAACATTCTTTTTTTTTCAGTCCAGAGAGCTGTATGTATAGATTTGACCAAGATGTTTTTAGCCCAATGAGAAGCAACTTTAAGTCTATACATAGAAGACAACCAAAGGAAATTTAAAATCCTGAGCTTGTGACTGATAATAGCAATTAGTGCTCTACCAACTTATCAGAAAAAATTGGCAGTTTTACTTTCCCTGTCTTTACATAGTGCACAGTTACAGAATATAATAGTTTCTTATATGACTCCATTTATTAAAATTGCTAAAGCTTAACAAAGCTTGCAAAGGCAAGGAGGCTACACTCTTAAGCCTGAATAGTCCTTATGTAAGGAGAGACATTCTCTAAGACAGTGATTCTCAATCCTTCCAATGCTCCAACCCTTCAATATAGCTCCCCATGTTGTGGTGACCCCCAACCACAAGATCATTCTCATTTCTATTTCACAACTTCAATGTTGCCATTGTTATGAATCACAGTGCAATCAACTGACATGAAGACAGTTCTAGACTACGCCTATGAAAGGTTCTTTCAACCCCCAAAAGGTCATGATCCAAAGATTGAGAACCGCTGCTTCGAGCTCTTTGTCAAACTGCTTAGGTCATTGTCTTGCTGCATCATAAAATAGGAATATCCCAGTTTGGGGTGTTTAGTATTTGGTGCCCATAGGTGTAGCCCTAACTCTTTAGCCTTTTGTTTATTTATTTTTATGACCATATAACATTTTATAAACTTAAAATGTACCATGGCCTTATAAATTTAAATATTTTAAATACTGTTTCTTAAAAAAAATATGTTTTTTAAATCTAAGTTCTCTGTAAAACTCCATAATTTCCTCTTTAAAAAGTTTAAAATCTCTGAACTGTGTGTTCCTGCAATATCAAAAATAAAGTGCTTTTTCTACTTCAAGAAAGATAATACAGGGCACAACCACAATCTGCAAAAGGCAAACCAAGCTCTGACAGTGCAAGCAGTGCAATGCTCAGTATCTGGGATTCATTCATAATCATTTTGTCTTTTCCAAGGGCTTTGGGTAACCCTTCTGGCTCTACCCTCAGCAGTATATGCAGCCTGCTTCTAGATCCCAGAATGCTCCATTTCATTGCAGCAATAACTATCACATGGCACCAGCATCTCCACAACTTCTAGGGTCCCCATTGCGACTGGGCTGTCTTTAGGAACTGCAGCCCTGTCATACTCTGGCAAGTTGCAGCTGTTCTCCATGACCCCTTTGTATCTTTAAAACCAATACCACCTGGGTGACTTTTATGTTACAAAGTTTGGCTGCCACTACAAGGTACATTCTTATATATGAATGCATGGAGGTATAACTTTAATACCCTATTAAACAAGCAATGTTTTTGGGTTTTTTGTTTGTTTGTTTGTTTGGTTTTTCGAGACAGGGTTTCTCTGTGTAGCTTTGCGCCTTTTCCTGGATCTCACTCGGTAGACCAGGCTGGCCTCGAACTCACAAAGATCCGCCTGCCTCTGCCTCTGGAGTGCTGGGATTAAAGGCATGCACCATGGCTGTCCAACCCAGCAAGCATTGTTTTTAAACCCTATCTTTCATAAACCTTGTTTTCAGGAGAGAAATTATTCAAAAATCCATCCTAGTCCAAAATAGCTTGGAGACCTGTTGTTACCTCCTTGGTTGGCCCATATCATATGGTTACCTTTAATCAAGATAGTAGTGAAGTCACATGACATCCACTCTCCAACCCTAGCAAAGATGGCTGGCAGATATGTGTCTGCCTAAAGATGGCAGCAAGCTATGTGTTGCGTATATCCTCAAATGGAATCATGCCACATGGTGCCTTTAAGATTACCTATGCATAGATTTTTAACTATCAACCTTATGTTACAAGTTTTAAGTTAACTTTTTCACAGATTTTACATTTTGTTTTGTTTTGTTTTTTCAAGACAGGGTTTCTCTGTGTAGTTTTGTGCCTTTTCTGGAACTTACTTGGTAGACCAGGCTGGCCTCGAACTCACAAAGATCCTCCTGCCTCTGCCTCCTGAGTGCTGGGATTAAAGGCATGTGCTACCACCACCCTGCTCAGATTTTATATTTTTATAAAAATACCCAATAAAATAAACTTATAAATTGTCTTAAGATTTATTTATTTATTTATTATGTACACAGAAGAAGGCACCAGATCTCATTATAGATGGTTGTGAGCCACCACGTGGGTGCTGGGAATTGAACTCAGGACCTTTGGAAGAGCAGTCGGCACTCTTAACCTCTGAGCCATCTCTCCAGCCCTAAACTTAAAAATTTTGAGATACAGAATGTTCACATAAACTAACTCTAATTTTTCTGGTCATTCTGCTTTGCTCTCTTCTCTCTGTCACAGTATCAGGTAGATCCCGTGACACAGGACATAGAAGAAACTTTTAAATATGCTTGGTCTAGAGAAGGGAGAGCCATAACCCAACTCTCAAGCTAGCTTTCCAATAAAGTAGAACAGCATAAAATAACTTATCCATAACCCAAAGACATCTGAATTTCTGCTAACCTAAATCCAGTGCCCAAAAATCCTCAGAGATAAATTCTGAGCCATAGCAATAGCAACAGCCATGGCAGCAGTGGTGGCTGGCAGCTGGAAGCTGGCAGCATTGGGAGACAGCAAAAATATAACCAAGAAACCCAGAACACAAAAAGCTCACATACTTAAAAACAAAACATGTGGCAGCCATCATACATTCACACATTCAACTGAGTCTGACCCATTTCTGTCTCTGCCATGTTTGCAACAAAACATATAGACACATCAGAAAACACAGACCCATCCACTCTCACACAAAACAGACAGACAAAACTTTCTTCATGAAACAGATGGGAAAAAAACCTTCCAACCAACCAGAACCAGGCAGGCAGGTGACACCTAGCTATTTGTCCTGGATGGGAGAATAATGGGATCCCACTGAACCCTCTCCATGTCCCAGATTAGGATCCTACAGGGAAAAAACAAAAACAAAAACAAACAAACAAACAAAAAAAAACCCACCAGACTATGACTCACTGGGAGGCCTCCATAGATGCTTGCTGCTTTTCTGAGCAGAGAAGTTCACCCCAATGGTCAGAGAGCTGAAGGCAGCCCCAGGGTCTTGGCACATACCTCCTGAAACAGCCCCTCAGCTCTGGAGGTTCTGTAGCGAATGTCAGGATTTAGAATTGGGGAAGTGGTCTGAATCTCACTGGGACCTCCAGAAAATGTTAGTCCCAGTGATCAACAATATGACCATGACCACAATTTTGAGCCAAATTTGAAGGAAGCTTTAATTAAATACTTGCCAGGAGTATGGGCTCGGACCAGGACCATTCCAGGGTTCTCACTATCTCCTGCCCACATATCTCCCACCTACATGTGATCAAGCACATCTGGTGCAATTGAGTCAAACAAGTTAGTTTAGGGAAATGAAAACCTGTACCTTGTTACCTCCTATAAACAATAGCTTCAGAATTTCAGGAAGTATCTGTCCTTGGGCAAGGGGCTTACAGGTTAGAGGCATTTTTATTCCATGGATCTCTTAGACACAGTAATTAAAACTTAAAACATAACTTTGGTTCTCACTCTAATCAAAAAAATCTTAGGCGAAAGAGCAATAAAATGTTAAGTTTTAAACCCGGGGCAGATGGCTGAGGTGCCTACTTAACGTATGAAAGCAGACCTGGTCCACAGGCTCTCCCAGCATCCCTCAGTCCCTACCTGTTACAGGATAAGCTACCATACCCGCCCCACCCTGAACTCTGCAGCCTAGTGGGCTGTGCTGCTCTTCCCTGTATAATCCAACCATTTTCGTTACCCACCGTTTTGTACCTTTGCCCTTGTGGATGCTGCACCTCGTTCTCCTCTCTTCCTTCTCCCTGCCCCTCCTCCTCTCTCCAGATGGCCCGGTTCAGCCTGGTCAGGTCCATTCTGGACTCTCCCACATGTCTGCCTCTGGCTGTGCTCTCCCTTTTATCTACAAAAAAAACAAAACAAAACAAAACAAAAAAAAAAACCTTCTCCTCAACCACAGCTGGGAGCAGTCATGTTCTTTCCTTTGTATTTTTTCTTTCCACTCATAAGGTATTTTTAATATTTACCAAATTGGGAAAGAAGAGGAGAAATTCTTTTTTTTTTTTTTCCAGTTTTTCAAGACAGGGTTTCTCTGTGTAGCTTTGAGCCTTTCCTGGAACTCGCTCTGTAGACCAGGCTGGCCTCGAACTCACAGAGATCCGCCTGCCTCTGCCTCCCGAGTGCTGGGATTAAAGGCGTGTGCCACCACCACCCGGCTGAAATTCTTATTTTTATACTTTTAAATTTTTTTAAATTAATTAATTTTACATCCTGGCCTCAGTTTCCCCTCTCTCCACTCCTATCATCCTTCCCCCTCCTTTCTCTGTTCCCAGTCCATTTGTCCTCAGCTTCTGTTCAGGACAGGGCAGGTTGCCCATGGACATCAACAAAACATGACATATCAAATTGCAGTGAGATTAAGCACCCCCCATGTATTAAGGCTGGGCAAGGCAACCCAATATGAGGAGGAGGGTCCCAAAATCTAGTTAAAGAGTCAGAGAAAGCCCCTGCTCCCACTGTTAGGAGCCACACAAGAGGACCAAGCTACACAACTGTCACATATGTGCGGAGTGTCTAGGACAGTCCCGTGCAGGCTTCTTGGTTGTCAGTTCGGTCTCTGTGAGCCCCTGTGAGCACAGGTTGGTTGACTCTGTGGGTGTTCTTGTGGTGTCCTTGACCCCTCTGGCCCCTGCAGGATTCCCCGTGCTCTGCCTAATGTTTGGATGTGAGTCTGCATCTGTTTCCATCAGTTGCTGGATGAAGCCTCTGATGACTATTGGGCAGGGCACCAATCTATGAGTATAGCAGAACATCATTAGGCATCATTACCCTTGACATTTTTTTCCTCCAGTTCTGTTTGGTTCTATCCTAGGTCTCTGGGTCATCCAGCCTGTGGGCCCTGGTGCTCCAGGCAGTGTCAAGGGGTTATTTTTACATGAAAGTATAAAGTATCAGTGGTACTTGTATCCACTGTGTTTAAAATGTATACTCTTTTAAAGCAGTTCAACATCTGTGTATCCTAGATAATATCCAACTGGATGCCCATATACAAACTATGGAACAGAGATTCCCTTCTCTTATTTCTAAAACTTAAATTAATAAATAACAGCCCTCTATATTCCAGAAAGAACCACTAATTGATATCCATGATTGTCCCCACAGGATACTTGTAACTATATGTACAATATTGGGGCCTGAGAGGACAATCTAAGAGGGAAGAAAGAAACTGAGGCATCCATTTTAAAAGACAATCTTAAGAATATCTTACGTTAAGCCAGATGCATGATATACAACAATGGTAGAGTGCTTACCCAGCATGCTCCAGGCCCTGGGTTCAATCCTCAAGACATCAAGAAGCTCCACGCATTGGAGAATTTCTCCCTGGGAATTTCTCCTTTGGGAATCTGCAAATGTCTACTGCTGCAGGCATTTTGTTGTGTTTTCTAACTTTTCTTACCCAAATATTCACTAACTTCTGAAGCTTGACAATATCCCCTAGAGATATTTAAACTCCATTCATGGTCTTCCTTTCCATATTGACCTACATCACATTCCCAAGGTTGAACGCTAAAGTCTGACTTAAGAAGAATCTGAAAGACTAGTAGTATACACTGTGCCATTAGCCTCGATAATGCTTTACATATATTATCCCGGTTAACCCTTATTGCAGTTCTACAGATAGGAACTACCATGGCCTGCATTTTATGAGTGAGAAAACAGAGGTGCAAAGATTTGGTAACTTTTCCAGGATCCTCGTCTACAGAGTGTGGGGACTTGGACTTGGAGCAGGGTTCCTCTCACAGCACACATGTGCTTCTCGCCTGACAGTACACCTACACAACTCTCCTTACTGCTCCCCAGGGTAGGACCCAGCCCAGGCTCCCAAGATGTCATCTCACAGACAGTCTACATTCAAGATCTTGACCCCTAAGGACCTGACCTCAGCATCCTGCTCTTGATCCTCCTGATCACTGCATTGGCTCTAATCCTGACGATGTCTGTTTGCACGCTGAGCCCTCTTTACTCTTCACTTTATCCTCTTCCCTGGGCACATCTGCCGAGTCAGCAGTCCGCCCTTCACTGCCACGCAGCACCTCTGGTTGTTTTTATTGTCTCTCATTCCTGTCTCAGCATTTTTCAAGTTGAAGGTCATGAAAAGCATGCTGCTGTCCCTGGAACCCCAGAACACTTTCCACTGCTTGGGAGAGTCAGTATGCTGGCTTGACAGTGTGAAATGTGTCTGGTTTTAGCTCTGCGTTCACGACTACTCACACTTTACATTCATCAGCAGACAACTCTCCACCTTTTTCATATCTGTCCTGCCCTTTAGCTCCCACACCACTCCTGATAATCTGTGGGTTTTAAAGTCACTTTCTCATTTACCAGTAAGATCCAAGATACCTGACTGCCTTTGCATTTCACTTTTGTGTCTCAGTACCTCTCTCTAACATGTTTGCCCAGTCCTTCACTCTGGCTTCCAAAGAATGGGTGATTCTTTACCATGATGAGGCTCAGCCTAAAGTCTGTCTCCTTCTCCACTTTTCTCTGTGATGTTATTCCCCCCCCCCCAGAACCTTCTTGAAGGAGTTTTTCTTTACTCTTCCTAGTTGAACCCCTAAGAATACTCTTCCTCCTTGTAAAGTTTCTTCTCTTGACCTTGCCACACTGTCAACTACTGCCCGGCTTTTCTCATTTTCTTTAGCATCATAGCTCCCATATTCCTATCATCACTCATTTCCTTGGTTTCTGGAAGTTTGGATCCCACCCTTGGTTTCCTTTCTAAAAACAGCTCCTTCAAAAGTCCCCAGGTTACCCTACAACTAGCAATACCTCCAGTTTTCCTCAGGCCTCTCCGCACCATTGAGCACGGCGGGACGTTCCAGTCTCCTGTGCCTTTATCCTCTCCTGGTGCCAGTTACTAGAGTCAGCTGAATCTCCTGCATCACTGCTCTTTCCACAGGTGTCTTTCTGGCTTCCCTTCTTCCTCTCATCTCTCTGAGTAAATACCTACCGTGCTCCTCAGGGATCCTTTTCCCAGTGCTCCCTCAAGGCTCTCAAATGGCACCCCTGTATGTATTATTCTAAACACACCATCAGTCCAGATGCCCTTGTGTCCCTGATACTCACAACAGACTGGCCTTCAGAGGTCCTCAGTCTATAGTTTAAAATACCGACATGTGCATCCACTCTCTGTGTAATTGTAGAGTGGGACAGACACAGAGACGATCCTTTAAAGAACCCTTAAGGAAGAGCAGAAGGCTGTGTCTTCCTGATGCAGCCACAGCAGTGATCGAAGTAGTGGACTGCTCACGACAGCCAACATTTGGGAAGTGTTGAAGGCATGCCAGTCACCGAAGGACTTACAGAGTCTTCACAACTGGACTGAGGATGGAGCTCAGTTAGTAGAGTGCTTAGCTACACGCTTGAAGCACTGGGTTCCATCTGCAGCACCCCAGCAAACCCCCTGTGGTACCATCCGCCTGTAACCCCAGCACTTGGGAGGTAAAGGTCTGCCAGTCAGGAGTTCAAGGTCATCCTCAGCTACATCATATGTTTGAGGTTACCTTTAGCTGCATGAGACCCTGCCTCAATTTTTTCTTAAAATTTGAATGATGTATTTATTTTTATTTTATGTGTATTGGTGTTTTTTCTGCATGTATTTCTGTGTGAGTGTGTCAGGTCCCCTGAACTGAGAGTTACAGATGGTTGTGAGCTGCCATGTGGGTGCTGGGAATTGAACTTAGGCCCTCTGGAAGAGTAGCCAGTGCTCTTAACTGCTGAACCACCATCTCTCCAGCCCACATGCCCCCTCCACAAAAAAAAAAAAAAAAAAAAACTTTAAAAAAATCTTCCAATGTGAATGCTACTAACAATAGACTTTAAAAGGGTCCTAGGGCTGGAAGATGGCTCAGTGGTTAAGAACACTGACTGCTCTTCCAGAGGACCTGGGTTCAATTCCCAGCACCCACATGGCAGCTCATAACTGTCTGTAATTCCAGTCCCAAGGGATCTGACACTCATAATGCACATAAAATAAAATAAATAAAAAATTTTCATAAAAGGGTTTGATACACATATTGTGCCATAAAAGTTGACAACATCAATCACTAATCATTGTTCCCATTTTACAGATGAGGAAAACCAAGGTTCAGATGCCCAGTAAGTGACAATGCTGGTGCTGGTATTCCACCTCATCTCTAAAAGGATGATGATGGTGATGGCTATCGTTTCTTAGCACCTGTAGAACATCTAGAGCTGTGCAAAGTGCATATAGATGTTATCTAACTTGTAGAAGCCTCTGACACATTAGAATACGCACCTGAGAAAGGTTAAGTAAAATCACTGTCCCTGAGGTAATAAATCATAAAATTGCTGAGGTACACTCCCCCACCCCCACAGGAAGAGCAAACTGAGCTAAAAGTAGCTAGAGTCATTTACCTACAGGTCCCTCTGGCTGTTACTCAGGTCGGAGCTAATTGAGTCATCTGGGTCGTGGGTTGCTGTTAGGTGTCAGTCTGAAGGCTGGCTGTGGGGTGCCCTATGAAACCCTGTGTCTGGTCATGTCTGGACTAGTGACTGACTGTGGCCTCCGGAAGGTAGACTGCCGACTTCAGTGTGGCTGCCTGTCATGTAATTCGTGAGCGACTGGAGGAGACAACAGGTGCAAGGAGGAAGAAATGGACCCGCTCTCCACTGCCTGCCTGCCTGCCTGACCACGGATTGACGTCACCAGTCCTCCTGGTGCTCAGTCTTCAGACTTGGACCAGACTTTGAGAGCTGCTTCGCTTGTGGGCTTCTCAGGCCCCCTAATCAATCATGTGAGCCAGTTTCATATAGTAATTTCTCCCTCCCTCCATCTTCTCCCCTCCCTTCCTCCCCGTCGCTCCTGTACTATACTTGGAGACCCTGGTTATGCCGAGACAGGGGTCAGCTGTGTTTGCTGTCTCTCCCAGTGCCTCTTGCTCTCCTCCCTCCCCTCATGCCGTTGCACTTTCATGGCTCTGCCCCTTCCTTAGAAGGCTTCCTGGCTGGGCGGTGGTGGTGCACGTCTTTAATCCCAGCACTCAGAGCCAGGCGGATCTCTGTGAGTTCGAGGCCAGCCTGGTCCACAGAGTGAGATCCAGGAAAGGAGTAAAGCTACACAGAGAAACCCTGTCTCGAAAAACCAAAGGAAATAGAAAACAAACAAACAAACAAAACAAAACAGATAGGAAAATATGACCAAATTATTTCATCTTTTACCCCTGAAGTAGATTTCTTACCCACCCTGTCATAGATGAGCTAGATGTGCTGAGATGCTCCCCAGGGGCCATACCTGATTGTGCAAAGAATAGATCAGATTGTATCCAGTTATTGTTTGTTTGTTTGTTTGTCTGGTGTTTTGAGACAGGGTTTCTCTGTGTAGTTTTAGTGCCTGTCCTGGATCTCGCTCTGTAGACCAGGCTGGCCTTGAACTCACAGAGATCTGCCTGGCTCTGCCTCCCGAGTGCTGGGATTAAAGGTGTGCGCCGCCACCGCCTGGTGAGACCCTATCTTTTTTTTTTCTTTCTTTTTTTTTTTAAATTGAGGATCGAACCCAGAGCCTTGCACTTGCTAGGCAAGCGTTCTACCACTGAGCTAAATCCCCAACCCCGAGACCCTATCTTTAAAAAAGAAATAAAAGGAAGGAAGGGAAGGAGGATGAAAAAGTACAGTGAGTTCTCTTGGCTCAGGCCCAGGGCCTCTTGGCTCTCACATCCACTCTCCCCTCATTCCCCCCCCCCCAACATATCTGTTCCTCTGTGTCAGCTTCCTATCTGCAGAAACACTTTCCACCAGGGACTCTCAGTGGCCACATGGGACTGAGACACAGGGAAACAATTTTCACTGTCCTTTCTGTCCTCCATTCCAGTCTCTCCAGATTTACCTGTAGTCCTGCTTCAGCCTGCCTACCAGCCTCTCCTCCCCTGCCCCACCTCAATTCTCTGTAGACTCCATATCTTGTTGCAGACGCAAAGTCCCTAGCTACTTCCCAACGCCCTTCTTAGCCTTCCCGTCTAGCCCAAATACATTCCATTGTGTGAGCCCCTGATTATATTTCATATCCCTCATGAACACAGATGCAAAATTTCTAAATAAAATACCTGAAAACTGAATCCAGTAACACATCAAGAGGAAAATCCACCATAATCAAGTTTGATTCATCCCAGAAGCCCAGGGATGGTTCAACACACGTAAATCAATAAGTGTAATTTACCACATAAATATATTGAAAAACAAAACCCACATGACCATCTTGTTAGATGCAGCAAAGTCCTTCGACAAGATCCAACATTCTTTCATGATAAATGTCCTGGAAAGACTAGGAATACAAGGGACATACCTCAATATATTTAAGGCAGTTTACAACAAGCCCACAGCCAGTATCAACCTAAATAGAGAAGAACACAAGGCAATTCTCCTAAAATCACAAACAAGACAAGGATGTCCAGTCTCTAGATATATTGAATACACAGTTATAGTCTCAGCTAGAGCAATAAAACAGCTGAAGGAGATCAAGGGGTATAAACAGGAAAGGAAGCTGCTGTCTTAGGGTTCCTATTGCTCTGAAGAGACAAGTGGTGGTTTGAATGTAACCGGCCCCCATCATCTCACTGAGGGACACTGTTAGGAGCCGTGCCTTTGTTGGAGTGGGTATGGCCGCATTGGAGGAAGTGTGTCACTGTGGGGGTAGGCTTCGAGGTGTCCTATGCTTAGGATACTGCCTAGTATTTGAGTTGGCTTCCTGTTGCTTGCAAGATGTAGCACTCAGCTCCTCCACCATGTCTGCTGGCATGCCGACATGCTCTCATCATGATGATAAGGGACTGAATCTCTGAAACAGTAAGTGAGCCCCCTCAGTTAAATTAATTTTTTTTTAAGAGTTGCTATGGTGATTTCGAGGCCAGCCCGGTCCAAAGAGCTAGTTCCAGGACAGCTAAGGCTGTTCTACAGAGAAACTTAGTCCCGAGAAACAAAACATACAAACAAACAAGAGTTGCCATGGACATGATGTCTCTTCACAGCAATAGGCACCCTAACTAAGATCATGACCATGGCAACACTTACAAAGGAAAACAATCAATTGGAGCTGGTTTAAGTTTCAGCGGTTTAGGCCAGTATCATCTTGGTGGGAAACATGGCAGTATGCAGGTGCAGGCACACATGGTTCTGGAGAAGGAGCTGAGAGTTCTACACCTTGATCCACAGGCCACAGGAAGTGAACTGTGTACCACACTGGGCATACTTTGAGCATATACAAGACCTCAAAGCCCGCCTCCACAGTGACACCCTTCCTCCAACAAAGCCACACCTCCTAATAATGCCACTCCCTATGAAGGCTATTTTCTTTCAAACCACCACAGAAGCAGGCACAGTACATTTTCAGGTGATATGATTTTATACATAAAAGACCCGGAAAACTTGACCAGGAAAATTAGACCAGGTATCTATCTGTCAGTCACTCTATCTGTCTATCTATCATCTATCTATTTACCTACCTACCTATATATCTACCTATCTACCTGTCATCTATCTGTGTGTCTGTCTGTCTATCTGTCATCTATATATCTATCATCTATATATTTGCTAAGTGAAAGAAAGAACACAGAGTTAGATGAGTGGGGAAGTGAAGGAGGATCTGGGAGGAGTTGAGGAACAGAAAAGAATATGATCAAAATACATTGTGTGAAGCTTTCAAAGGATAAGTAAAAATAATATTTCTTAAGAAAGGATCTGGAGAAAACTGAAAGGGCATTCTGTCTTCTCTTAACACTAGTCAAGAGTTGTAGAACAAGGATCAGAAAAATGAGTGGATTATGGATGAACACAATCTTAGAGATGCCCCTGAATGCAATTCTGCTGACAGTAATGACTACAACATATGCTACACTTTACAATAAGCAAGGGCACCATTGAAACCTCTCCTCTACGTTCAGTTATCACTCCTAGTTAACTCTGAAAAAAAATGTGCTCTTGATATTATCTCCTATTTAGATAAGAGTTGAAAAAGTTGTCCACAGTCACACAGCTGCTGAGCGGCTGAGCTAGACTACAAAGATTGCCTCCCTCTATGACCCAATTGTTTGTTGTGGAAAATATTAATGTCCATTTCCTTTACCATTACGCTATATGAATTCCCCAACCCACACTCCATTTCTTCTCCCACAGCAACTTTAAAAATGCATAGCTTCTTTTTGTTATAAATGAGTTATTATTGGTTTGCCTATTATTGTATGAGCACACAATTAGATGGTTACATTATGCCAGAACCTTGATAGCCTTCTGCAACAGCACCTTCTAGCAAAGAGCATCCTCTATTTTTTTTTTTTTGGAGCAGAGGATCAAACCCAGGGCCTTGCGCTTGCTAGGCAAGTGCTCTACCACTGAGCTAAATCCCCAACCCCGCATCCTCTATTTCTAATTTTCATTGTTTTACTTTTTTAAAAAATTTAAGTAATAAAATTTGTACAAGAGAATTTTATTATATATATGAGAATATATACAAGGACAGGCATATACATATATTTATATACACATATTTTCTCTATTCCCATCCCTAATCCATGTAGGTATTGCTTTTTCTTTTAGAAATTCAGTGTACAGGGTTGGAAAGATAGCTCAGCAATTAAGAGTACTGGCTGCTTTTCCAGAGGCTCTAGATTGTATTCCCAGTATCTGCATGGCAGCTCACAATTATCTGAAAGTCCAATTCTAGGGGATTCCATGCTTTCTCTGGATTCTGGAACACACAATTTTTTTTTAAAGTTTAGTTCATGAAGTTATGCCACTTGGACTAGTAATCTCCCCTAAGAACCTTAGACTAACAAACCCCCAGCACCAGGCATGAGAAACCCCCTTGCCGGTTGTTAGTTAACAATATTAAGTATTGCTGTTGCCCTTGGTTGTTTTCCAGGGGTTGAAGGTAAGTACCTATTGCTGAAGACACCATGCACTTTGAACACAGGACTCAGAGGATCCAAAGTGGATCTGACCTGAAAGCCTCCTCTCCCTGGACTAGCTTTCATGGTACTCAGACTATCACAAGCTGCCAAGGAAGAAAAGTGACCAATGGTTCTATCCAGCTGTGACTCTTATGACTAGAATGACAAGATGCCCCTAAGGGTGTAATAATGACACTCATATCTTGGAATTCAAGGGACTGACTGCTCAATAAGAGGGAAATCATGCCTGATACTGGAAATGGAGCCAACTACTCAGGACTAGTGAGATCTTGGATCTTAGAGGAGAACCTACTGTCATTTTCCTAAGCCAACAGAACAGCTAACTGCATCTAAATACTTATTCTTGGAACCACAGATAAGTGTAGCTTTTACTCCCCATCAAAGAAGCTTCTCTTTGCAAAAGATGGAGACTATTCTAGAAAGCCACAACTGGTCAAAATGCAGAGCACAACTGATCATGAGATGCCCAGTCCCAATGAATACATCTCCAATACAACTGCACCTAAAGCTCAGTGAACATGTCATTAAGGTGAGGAGGAAAGATTTGGAGAAACAGAGGACTGGGAAATCTGCTGTGAGGACTGTGTCTCCTAGAAATTACAGGGATGCTTCACCTGTGATACCTGTGATGGTTAGTTTTATATCAACTCTAGTCACTTTTGAGGGAACCTTAACTGAGAAAGTGACCTTACCAGACTGGTGTGTGGGCAAGCCTGTGGGGCATTTTCTCAATTGATAATTGATGTGGGAGGGCCCAATCGCTGTGGGCAGTGGTCCTGGGTGCTATCAGAAAGCAGACTGAGCAAGCCAGTCAGCAGCACTCCTCCATGGCCTCTGTGTCAGTTCCTGCCTCCAGATTCCTGCCCTGGATGATGGACTTCAAACTGTAAGATGAAATAAGCCCTTCCTTCTCAGGTTCCTTTTTGGTCACGATGTTTTATCACAGTAATAGAAACCCTAACTAAGTCAGTACCTCAACAACATGGCTGCCCAAACAAGAGCAGAAGAAGGACAACACCAACAGACATGCTCACATGCATTTGGGGGGAGGGGATCTCATAGGATCCCACCCTAGACAAAGAACTACAGTAACTAAGGAATGCTGAGAGATGGAGAAGTTAGTTTTCCCCAGAGATGATTGTTTATCCAGCACAAAGTGGATAATCTCTTAAATCACATACATACAAGTAACAATAAACAGAATCAGCAGGTTGTATTTATATGTCTTCATACATTTATGTAACAATAACAAAGAATGAAAGGACATCAGTTTGAGAGGGAGGGAGGAGAAATAGCTGGAAAGGGAAGAGGGTAATGATGTAATTATATTTTCATTTTAAAACATTTTAAATTCTTGGGCATATTTTTAAAGTTTCCTACTACTAAGACTCAACTAGCAAGGCATAAGCAGAGGCTTGTGTGGCACCAAAGTGCTAACATAGCGATGAAGAATCCTGGTCAAGTAAATAGGGCTAGAAGAGCTGAATGATTATCTCCTGGGAGGCTGAATCAGAATTAATTAGAAGTAATGTCTTACCAAAGAAAAAAAAGGTACAGGCAGCATAGAGTTGTCAGGCAGAGTAGCTTCCAATGCTACTAGCAGTAGAAAACCCCAGAGTTACCTTCCTTACACACACACACACACACACACACACACACACACACATACACACACACATATACACACACACATACACACATACACACACACATACACACATATACACACACATACACACATACACACATATACACACATACACACACATATACACACATACACACACATACACACACATACACACACATATACACACACACATACACACACATACACACACATACACACACATATACACACATACACACACATACATACACACACATACACACATATACACACACATACACACACATACATACACACACATACACACACACATGCATACACGCATATACACACACACATACACACACATACACACACACACATACACACACACATACACACACATACATACACACATACACACATACATACACACACATACACACATACACACACACATACACACACATACACACACACATACACACACACACACACACACACACACACACACACACACACACACACACACACATACACACACACATACACACACATACACACACACACACACACACACACACACACACACACACACACACAGGATAACAACCAGAAACAAAATCCGCCCAGAACTGCTGCAGGGAGAGCTAAGGTGCACTTGCTTTAGAAGTCCCAGAACACTGCAGCAGAGTGCATGTGTAGGCTAGGGCAAGCGGGACAAAGCACGGAGAGCGCTGCACGCAGACACCGACTTTCCAGTGCCCCAGTCGCTGTCATTTCGGGCCCTGCTGTCATGGAAAGGGACTCCATGCACGCTAGGTAAACACTTTACCATCTGAACTGTGCCCTGCCCTGGCCCAGTTTTTGTTTCTCTTTCTCTCCTCCCCGCCCCCACACACCTATTCTCAGGATCAAAATTCTGCCTACGTGCCTCATATTTAAATGGATACATCTCAACGTCCAAATTGATAAGGTTACCTCTTAGTCACAATTGAAAGGTGGAAAATCCACTCTTCTGGAGTTGCCTGTGTTCAAAAGAATAATGGCAAAGACCTGTCTGCTAAAAGCAATCAAACACCTGAAACTGTGTTTCCATTATACACGTAGGCAAAACACCCTTAAACATAAAATAATAAAAATGTAAAATAAAGCGTAGGTGCTCCACTGAGGGGTTATACCATCCGTCCAGTCAGCCTAGTGTTGTTCAGGACATGATACTAAAGAACATGAGTTACAGTGACTTCATACTTGCCGAGATTATTTCCTGTTTTCAAGCCAGTGGATGTTCAAGTGCTTCTGACTGTGTCACATCTCAGTGGAAACCGAGTCGTCAAGTGGCTGAATCACTGGACAGGCTGATTATTATTACTGGTATCAGTGTAATAGAGAGATGGGATAAAATATGTGAGGAGGACCCACTGGAGCCCAGCCGGAACTACAGGCCAAGTGACTGGTATAGAGACAACAGCCAAGACTGCTCAGTCTGAAGCGTGGGTCAATCGCTAGTCACCTTTTAATGAATGCCAAAACAGGAGTATGTTTTCTCAAGATCCCTACTGAGTGCAAAAACAAAACAAAACAAAAAAACCTTCAGCATGTTAACAGTGCCTAAAACAAGTTTAAAAACTGTACTAAACTAGCTGATCATCTACGTACTGGGCTTCTGACAACAGCCACAGTTTTGGTTTGGAAATTCCCTCTCTCCACACTGTTAACCCATGTGGCTCCTACACAGCTAATTTTACTCAGAACCTCTGGAGGGAGTCCCATAAGCCACATGTAGACAAAGAGAACATCATTTTACATAGTCCAGTTCACAAAGAGGCCTGTCTTCCATACTCTCAGACTTGGTCGGAGTCAACAGGGTGGCAGGCAGCTTCTGCCTTGCTGAACTCCGTCCCAGAACATTTGTCACCAAGAGGAGCCTGTCACATTGCACATGTAACCTGACACAGATCAGGGCTGAGTCAAGAAACTGGTGCTAAGAGCTGCCCACACCTGGACATTTTGGTTACGTAGACAAATGAATTCCCAGTCTTAAACCTGTTCTTGTTTGAAAATTCTATTGTTTGGTTTTTGCTTTCTTTCTGTCTCTACAACTTGTACATGTCTTATACTTTATCTGAAGCACACAGTAGCTGATTCAAGAATTAGACACTAAGGAAATCCCCTTTCTCTTTGGTTCATTGAGTAAATGCTGTTTTGTTCTCCAGAACGTCCTGACTCAGGAAACCAAAGCCAGGTCATTGCTTCGTCTCTGAGGAAACTTCTCAACTCAGACTTGATCTGCCACCTGGCAATGACCTGGAAGCTAGTGCAGCCAAGACTCAATTACTCCCCACTCCACGTCTTGGCCCTGTTGCTTACAGGCTGAGGGACCTTGAAAGCCCGATTCCAGTTTCTCTTCTGCCTTCACTGTTCTGCTACCGTAGCTCTTCGCAGCTCTGCTAGAGGTCATCACTAAGGAAGGGCTGTGTCTCTCCACGGAAGCAAAGACCATCTCCTGGTGTTCTGTTCTCTGCTCTCATAACATGGTGTGCACAGACTTCTGCCTGCTTAGAGCAAACAGGCAGTTCTGCAGCTGTGAACACTAGTGGGATGCCCTCTAGCCCAGTCCAGTTCTTATGTCTCTAGGCTCGTAACTCTGGCCCACATGAGATGCTATTTGCAAGCTCCCAGGTGCATTTGCCAGCATATCTGAATGGTTGGCTATTAATCAGAGTTTCCACTTCCCCCTCACCCAGTTTAATAGTTTACTTAAGTGGCTCACAGACTTCAGGAAACAAACATGATTCCTAGTTTAGTATAAGGACGATTCTGAAGGATAAGGATGGAGAGGTGCATGCCTGGTGTGAAGCCTGTAGGAAAGGGCACAATGCTTCTGTAGCTGGAGACCTTCTCTCCAACCCACTTATAAAATAAACACATAGATGCTTATATTATTTAAACTGCTTGGCCATTAGCTCAGGCCTACCGTTGTCTAGCTCTTACTCTTATATTCAGCCCATTAATCTATACTTTGCCACGTGGCTCATGGCTTACCTGTACCTTACATCTCGCTTGTCATGGCGGCAGCAGCTGGCCAGTCTCTCCCCAGCCTTCTACTTCCCGGAATTCTCTTCTGTTAGTCCCGCCTATCCTTCTTGCCTAGCTACTGGCCAATCAGTGTTTTATTTACTAACCAATCAGAGCAGCACATTTGACATACAGAGCATCCCACGGCATGCTTCTATGCCTTCTTTGTGACCTCCATTTATTCAGGTTTCTGGAAGCTTTCTGAACCCTTTTTGGGAATTTGATTTAAGCTCTACTATATAGGTATAATTGGTTTAAATCCTTGGCCATTAGAATTGGCCTTAGGAATTCTCCCTGCCCTATAGATGGTGTGTGTGTGTGTGTAAGTCTCAAACCTTTAATTACATTTTGGTCTTTCCAGTAACCATCCACCCACCTTGCCATCTCTTTGTTTGTGTGTGTATGTATGTGTGTGTGTGTGAGAGAGAGAGAGAAAGAAAGAGAGGGGGGTGGGTGGGTGCTTGGGATCAAACCCAGGCCTCAGACATCCTAAGCAAGTACCCCTGAGCAACATCTATCCCTATCCCTGACCTTATTTGAAGTTACACTGTGACGCCATCTAGTAAGTCAACTTATTATCACAGGGAAAAAAAATTCAATTTAGAGACTCAAAGGATTTTAGGAGTTATATGGCAGAAAATGGAGATGAAGACAAAATGTCTTTTATTTTAATTAATTTTGTTTTTCTGAAACAGGGTGTCACTATATAGCTCTAGCTGTCCTGGAACTCACTTGGTAGCCCAGGCTGGCCTCTAACTCACAGAGATCTGCCTGTCTCTGCCTCCCGAGTGCTGGAATTAAAGGTGTGTGACACCATGCCTGCCTCAAAATATGTATTTTATAATATCCCAGTGGGAAAGCAACACTTTTTAAATTTACTCTTTTTTTTTTTTTTTTATTTAGCTGAGGATCGAACCCAGGGCCTTGTGCTTGCTAGGCAAGTGCTCTACCACTGAGCTATATATATATATATATGATGTGAAGGGGCGGGGGAGGAGAGTGGGGACCGGACACAGACCTATGGATTTGGTTATAGCAATAGAGTAAGGAATCTAGAACATTAGGAGGAAGAGCTCATCCAGAGTGGAAAGAAAAGAACAATAGAACATATAACTACAAGGACACTGATGGTCTCCATTTGTAATTACTCATAGAAAGACGATGCTGCACAAACCCATGTGCCTTCTTCCTGACATGTTTAGACAAGAAACTTAGCCTTGCTTCTCTGAGCATGGTTTTCTGCTGGGTGTGCTCTCTACATATTCTTGAATTCAGCAAACACCAGTGGTCTGTTTCTTTTGTTCCAGGGACTACCCCAAACGTGGGAACAGAATCATTGGAAAAATAATCAGTGTGCCTGACCCAAAAGAGCTTACCACCTAAACATTGCACATGTAAGGGTTAACCCTGATAAAAGAAAAATCCTAAAAAGTTGGACCAAGGATGAAGATAGAGAAAAGGGATATTATTTAATAGCTGTAGGTGGAATCTACAAAGACTATATTGAAATTCTTAAATCCCATTCTGTCCTGACAATCAGAGTAGGGATTAAGACACCCACAGATGCGACTTCACCCAGCATTTATTTAGTTAGTTCATTAACCCCGTCATCCCATCCCAGGCAGAGGCACAACCACGCAGAACTCTTGTGTGACACTGACCCTGGGGACACATGAGCAAACAGCTACTCACCCCATGTAGGGAGCCAACAAAGGGATATGGGTGAAGGGTTGCTTACGGAAGCAGAGAGGGCTCAAAGCAAGCTGCATTGCCAAGGCCTACACCCGCAGGAATGACTGTGACCTGTGACGGCTCCTCCTAAAAGCTGGAATCCCGGAGCACACTGGACAGCCTGCAGGCCGCTCAACAGCTTAAGCAGCATACTTTCTAGATAGTTCAGTTAGTCTAAGCTCTTCCTGGCTCTTCTTGGCTGGTCTCTGATTCTTCCAAGTGGCTTGGCTGGTGCCTTAGGGTTTCTATTGCTGTGATTAAACACCATGACCAAGAGCAATTGGGAGAGGAAAGGGCTTGTTGGCCACACTGATTACCACACTGTAGAGTCCATCACTGTGGTGGTCTGAATGAGAACGGCCCCCATAGGCTCCTGTCTGAACACTTGATCTCCAGTCGGTGGAACTGTTTGGGAAGGATTAGCAGGCACAGTCTCGTTGGAGGAGGTGTGTCACTGCAGTTGGGTTTTGAGTTTCAAAAGACTGGTGCCATTCCTAGTGTGTCTTGTCTCCTGCTTGTGAATCTAGACGTGAGCTATGAGCTGTCCTTATCACCATGCCTCTGCATTGCCATCACGGACTCTAACCGTCTGAAACCCTAAGCACAATTAAACTCTTTTATAAGTTATCCTGGCCATGGTGTTTTATCGCAATAGAAAAGTATTTAATATAATCACCAAAGGACAGCAGAAACCTGAAGACAGGAACTGACGTAGAAGCCCCGGGGGAATGCAGCTTACTGGCTTGCTCATCACAGCTTGCTCAGCCTGCTTTCTTTTTGTCATCTTTTTTTTTTTTTTTAAATGGTTGCTACCTTTTAAGCTACAGCTGTCTGAATCAGCAACTGTAACTTTGCCGCTACCAGCAGCCGTTAGGTCACAAAGGCCATAGCTGGAGGGAAATCTGTTCTCTCAGGCTCCAACTCTTGCAAAGCTGTGAAGAGAACTTAACTAAACCTCTCTCCCTCTAAAGAACTCAAGATTCAAAGGTTAAGGTGGAATTCTGCTCTCCAGAGAGGCTGAATAGCAAGTAGTTCCCCTCCTCTCCTTGCTCGCATCCTCCATAAAGCCCTCTTGCTTCGCCTCACCCTCCTTATCAACCCTTTCTTACCTAGCTTCTCCCTACCACTTTCTGTCAGCAAGTTGCTGACTTAGCCTCCTGACCGAAGGTGAATTTTATTTAATCAAACACATCTTTGCATCATTAAACAAACATTCCAGAGCATTAACAAGAGTAACACACTTTGAAATATTATTCTACATCTTTTACAACTTAGGACCACCTCCCCAAGGTTGCCATCCACAATGACCTGGACCCCCTCACATTGATTCGTTGGAGACATTTTCTTAATTGAGGTTCCTTCTTCTCAGATGATTCTACTTTATGTCAAGTTGACAAAACAAAACAAAGCAAAACAAAAACAAACAAACAAACAAACCCTCTCCAGGACAGCTGGTCTGAGCCTATTCTAGGCAGCTCAGCTCCTATGAGAGTGACTTTCAGCGTCCTTATAGTTAAACATGTTTGGGAAAGGAGGGGCTGTTATGCAATATTT
Source organism: Onychomys torridus (assembly GCF_903995425.1). Lineage (NCBI taxonomy): Eukaryota > Metazoa > Chordata > Mammalia > Rodentia > Cricetidae > Onychomys > Onychomys torridus. The sequence goes on from NC_050446.1 coordinate 60,258,147, forward strand.
TGTTTGTGTTTATTCTGACAAATAAAGCATTCCTGGAAATTAGAGAACAGATGGCCACTAGTTAACCATAGAGCCAGGCAGTAGTGGCACACACCTTTAATCCCAGCACAGTTGGGAGGTAGAGACAGGAATATAAGGGGTGGAGACAGGATTGAGGGCCCTTTCCGTCTGAGAATCCGGAGAGGTAAGAAGCCACTTGTGGCTGCTCATTTGCTTCTCCAATCTTTCAGGTTATTACCCCAATATTTGGCTCTGGTTTTTATTGATAAGACTAATTAGAATCATGTTTCAAGGAGCCTAGTGTTTCTGATCAGTTTCAGTAACTTCCTTAAGCTACTGAATTGTTTATTTCCTGAACTTAAGTAGTTTCCTACAGGATAGAATGTTTCACTTCCCCTTAGAACATGTTATTGTTAACTACCTGTTAACATCCTGTGTCTTAACAAGCTTCCCTCTTAGAATAGCCTGTTGCCTGCTTTCCAAAAGCCTATGTTTTAATGAGCTTCCCTCCAAGAGAGACAGTTTTAGTCTCAATGGAAACTGCTGTACAACAAACACCTATGAAGGATACTGCACTTGAGGTGCTATCCTGGAAGTTCAGAATGACTGGCCTGCAGTAAAACTGAATCTGCAGTGTTCAAATTTAGCTTCTAGAATTTGGCACTATAGCTCAGAAACTGAAAGCTAACTAGCCACTAATCCTGCTAGTTTTTGTTGTTTGTTTGTTTTTGTTTTTGTTTTGTTTTTAAATGAACTCTTGCTTTCTTTAGGATTTATTTTCTTTCTTTCAGTTTGCTAGTCTAACAGGGAGCTAGAGTTTGGATCCCCCCTTATTTATTTATTTGTTTGCTTATTTATTTGTTATTTATTTATCTATTTATTTTTATGTGCATTGATGTTTTGCCAACATCCATGTCTGTGTGAGCATGCTAGATCCTCTGGAACTGGAGTCATAGACAGTTTGTGAGCTGCCATGTGGGTACTAGGAATTGAACTTGGGTCCTCTGGAAGAGTACTCAGTACTCTTAACTGCTGAGCCACCTCTCCAGACCACCCATCCCCCTTTTTTCAAGAGAGGGTTTCTCTCTGTAGTTTTGGTGCCTGTCCTGGATCTCGCTCTATAGACCAGGCTGGCCTCGAAGCACAAAGATCCACCTGGCTCTGCCTCCTGAGTGCTGGGATTAAAGGCATGCACCATCACCACCCAGCTCTCCAGCCCCTTTTTAAAATGGATTTTTTTTTTCCAGCTAGAATGTAAGGTAATGGATTTCTTCATAGAGTCTGGGTCTTGAATGTCTCCCCAAAGTCACGTGTTTATCTCTGGCTTCATCCCTGGGTTGCCACTATTGGGCTATGGTAAAACTCTTGAGAGATAGAGTCTGTGAGAGTCCTCTGATCATGAGGGTGTGCCCTGAGGGGTATATTTGGCGATGTACCCCTCTTCTTTTTTGCATGGCTCATGGTGAAATTGATTTTGTTACAAGGTCATAGACAATGTTTTTCCTAGAAACACTGACTCTTTGCTTGGCCCTACAGATACTCAATGGGTCACTAATGCTGGGTGTAAATGACCATGACCTCTCTGCCACCATTCTGCATCAGTCACCTTTGCTCTGAGTCACTGTCCTCTAAAGTTACCTTGAGTTCCAAGAACAAAGACTGATGAGCAAATATCTTATTTGTTTGGTTAGTTGGTTGGTTGGTTTGGTTTTTCAAAACAATGTTTCTCTAACTGTCCTATAACTTGCTCTATAGACCAAGCTGGCCTCCAACTCTGCTTCCTGAGTGTGGGATATTAAAAACACACTCCACCACACCTGGCTAAGTGAATATCTTTTGACAACAGTCAAATCTTCCCCAGGCACCAATGACTTTCTTAGGGTGACAAGACCCCACCTGACAAATCCTGAGACTGTGACTAATCTGACCACAGTTTGACCAAGGCTGTTTTGTATGGTCTTCTGTACATCTTTACATCCTCCCACTTCTCACCTCCCTCTATAACCTAAGAATTATGTCAATACCAGCAAACACACAGCTAAGAAACTCATCTTTTGTCTTGCAGGTATAGTTAGGCTGATTAAAGTTCTTTTACAACACTACTCTTTCTTTAGTTTCTGGGGTAAATGATTGGACCTAATTTGCTAGTGTACCCCCCTACACACACACACACACACACACACACACACACACACACACACACACAGCCTAAGGCCTAAGACCCCAGCAATAGTTTTCCCCTGCCACACATGATCACTGAAATGGATTGCCTCACCACAAGTCCAAAACAAGAAGACCAGTTCATCCTGGGCTGAAACCTCCAAAACCAACCTGTCACTACCAGAAGTTGATACAGTGACAGAAAGCTAACTAACAGAGTAATAATGTTCACAGCTAGGTCATAACCTGCTAGGACTCATTAATGTGCAAGGAGCAAACCAAGAAACCAAACACTGCTGTGGAACTTGTGTAAAACTAACTACTACACTTTATAAGCTGCAGAAAACCTTAGCAAATGGTTGATCTAATGAAATATTAATATCTTGCCTGGTGGTGGTGGTGATGCAAGTCTATAATCCCAGCACTTGGGAGGCAGAGGCAGGTGAATCTTTAAGTTTGAGGCCAGCCTGGTCTACAGAGCGAGTTCCAGCACAGCCAGGGCTATGCAGAGAAACCACTGCATGCTTAGTACGCCCCTACCACTAGGTTCTATCATGAGTGTCACATATACCTTGTGTGGCAGCAAATATCTTATAAACCTAGCAGAGGTGGAGGTAGGGGGAGGTGGGAGATAGGAGGAAGAAGTTCAGGATCTTCTAAGTATAGTGCTCACTCAGCATTCACAAGGTCCTAGGTTCAACCCCTACCACTGATAAAATAATGAGTAAATGAATAAATAGATAAAATTAAAAGTTCAGAGTTGTCAGATTTCTGCGGCAGCTTAAAGGGACAGAAAAAGAGGCAGGAACTTGCCTTTCTGGGAGGAGACCATGTTTGTTGGTGAACACAGCAAAGGGGCATGCTCCCTCCCGAGAAAAGTCAACAGGGTCTGCCAGAGGACAAAGATGGCTGCCACCTTTTAGAGGGTAAAAATGGTTGCAGCTCACGTCTCCCTCCCCAAGCTGCCCACTCAGAGACAGGCTGTCCTAACAGGCGACCAAGCAAGGTGGAGCAATGTTGTCTCTAATCTTTTAGGAATCTTGTTTTAAGAGTGAGGCATTCTAGCTGGGTCATACTCAGCTACGGATCTTGGAAGGAATAGGAGAAGAAATAGATTTGATGGGAAGCCGTGACCTCTATATGAACCCATTGTCTTGTATTGCTGGTAAGAGGAGAATGGAAATGTCTCCCTTTGGGCTCCCAGCAGAACATCTCTGTCTAGACAAATGCATTGTGGCATAACCATAGAATGCCAATTGAAACAAATGGAAAAACACCTCCAAAAGAATAGTTCCATAAATAAGACCACAGGAAGTTCCTACAGCCAAAACAATTTGGGGTCATGTTTCAGACACATGAAGGCCAACGGGTATTCAGAGATAATTATTAGACTCTCCCAGAACTTGGAAATGCAGAATAGTATGATACAGGCTACAGACACTGTACTCTGAAAATAAGTGAATACAGAAAGAGAAGAAACATTATGACAAAAAATTCGATGAAAAAGGGAGAGTGTAGATGTGAAAAGGGAATAAGTGAAAAAAGAGAAATACAGTCACTGAGAGGACGTAGCCTATGCTAGAGGCCTCCTCTTACCTGTGAGTGGCAGACCCAGAGCCCAAAACTCAGCTTAGGTATGACCGCCAAGCCACAGCAGCTCCCGGCAAGCCTGAGTCTACACTAGTTACTTCCATATGGACACCCGTCTTCTCTGACTTGGTACATCTTCAGAATGAGCATATTAGTAAAAATTACATGTTAAAAAAAAATGCAGGGCAGGGGTGGTGCACACCTTTGATCCCAGCACTCTAGAGGCAGGGGCAGGCAGATCGATGAGTTCGAGGCCAGCCTGGGCTACAGAGTGAGTTCCAGGTCAGCCAGAGTTACACAGAGAACCCTGTCTCAGAAACCAAAAACAAACTCATGAAAGTGCATATTGAGGTGGAACAACACTAAACTGTAAACTCTTTCATTCCTGTGGGAAATTAGCAAAGAAAAAAAATGTTCTGAAAGTCCAAGTAAAGCAGCTGTGTTCAGGCTTGTCATAATGAGTGACATAAGTAATAGAATTCTCATTTAAGCTTCTGAACTACGTGCTATCTGCTATGGAAGGCTAGTTTTGGTTAGACAGGAGACGAGTTGGGATTATGGGCTGCAGATGGGCTATTGGGGGTGCTGGTGATGTTTAAGATGATAGAGTTGAAGGGTATTTAGTATTTTATGTATGTATGTATGTATGTAGTTATTTATTTATTTATTGGTTTTTCAGAGCAAGGTTTCCTACTGCCTCTGTGTCCCTAGTGCTGGGATTAAAGGTGTGCATTGCCACTGACTAGATAGGTATTTAATATTTTAAAGATGTGTTTACTTAGGTGTAGCAGTGTTTAGACTGCATGTATGTCTGCGCACTATGTATATGCAGTACCCAAAGAGGCCAGAAGAGGGTGTTGTAACCTGGGAACTGGAGTTACAGAGGGTTGTGAGCTGTTTCTGGGGCACTGAGAGCCAGGCATAGGTCTTCAAGAGTCCCAAGTGCTCTTAACCATAGAGCCGTTTCCAGCTCCAGCCCCAGCATTCAAGATTTTAAAACACTTGATGTCTGTTCTAGTTAGCTCTCTTCTCCTTAACTATCCTTCCATCCCTAACAGTCCATATATGGATTATTACGCTAACCTGAACAAGAATAGAGACAAAGAAAGAGTTTGATCAGTTGCATTGATCTATAGCACTGGAAATAATTGAATTGCAGAATCAGAGTTACCTTCAGTCACACCTAGATCACAGACTTGTTCTTTTTTTTTTTATAGAAAACTTAAAAAAAATAATAACTACTTTTATGTGTATGAGTGTTTTATCTGCATCTGTATTTGTGCACCATGTGTGTGCCTGGTACCCACAGAAGCCTTCTGGTGTTGGAACTCCTAGAACTGGAGTTACTGGAGGTAGTGAGCTATGATGTGGGTACTGAGAACCCAACCTAGGTTCTCTGCAAGAGTAGTGAGTATTCTTAACCACTGAGCCATCTCTCCAGCTCCTACAATAAAACTCTTTTTATTGTTTTGTTTGTTTGTTTGTTTGTGGGTCTTTTGTTTTTCAAGACAGGGTTTGTGTAGCCCTGGCTGTCCTGGAACTAGCTCTGTAGACCAGACTAGCCCTGGATCAGAGATCTGCCTGCCTCTGCAGCCCAAGTGCTGGGTTTGCTAGTCAGGTGGTGGTGACACAAACCTTTAATCCCAGCACTCCAGAGGCAGAGGAAGGCAGATCTCTGAGTTAGAGGCCAGCCTGGTCTACAGAGTAAGTCTACAGGACAGCCAGCGCTACACAGAAAAACGCTGTCTTGAAAAACCAAGAGAAAAAGAAAAGAGGTTTTACTATATTAAACATCATGTGTGTGTAAATGTAGTACATATCAAACATAAAACAGTATGTGTAAATAGGTAGTATGTATGTAGTTATTCTGCTGTCATAGTTCCTAGGGTAACTGTCTATAAGAGTGTTATTGAAAGGACCAAGCAGACTCCATAACAGGTTGCTCAGTCTTTTCTCAGAGATCAGGCCTCAATTTCAGTTTCCTGAGACTTGAGCAAGCAGTTTCTGGAAGGGCCGTGAACAAAAGACATAGTCCTTGCAGTAACTCCCTTTCTGCACATACTCTGACTGCTCAAAGTTCAGCCAGCTGTCTGGGACCCCTCACTATGTCCATGGCAGCTCAAGGACAGAGCCCGGACCACTGAGCCAGCCCCCACAGTCAGTACGTGCTAGGCCAGCCAGCCCCCATGGCAGCTCAAGGACAAAGCCTGGGACTTGTCCTGGACAGCCCCCAAAATGATAATTGTAACCTCCAATCAATAAATTCAAAGGTTACATGCCCTCACCCAATTAAAAGAGAACAGAGATAAAAATAAACCAATCCTAGTAGCACCCAAGCCAACCCCCCCAACCGCCCTGAAGGGCTTGCAGTTTTAGCCTTTAAATAGCTAGCCACACAAAGAAAGAGCAACTCCTCCCTGCCTCACTGTATTGGGTGTAGGAATGAGTTCCCTGTCTAGACTTGTAAACTTAAACAATAAACCTTGCTGTTGCATTCTGGACATCCACGGTCTTGGGTGGTCTCTTTGGGGTCATGATGTGAGCATAACATTATGACAAGTATGTTGTTTTACCTGTCTTACTCATTCCTGTCATTTGCACTCACAGAATCTGAGGGTAGTTATCCTCTCGAACTGTGATCTCCATCCTCACGCATAAAATGCTCAAAATGTTAGTGAACACCTGAACGAGTAAGATGTAAACATCACGTGGTTGATGCCTGGTGGTACAGGTGACCTATCATGTTTGATTACAGTAGATTACAATTTCTCTCCTCCAAATGTGCAAGAACATTCATGAACATGATTAAAAGTGGGGGTCATATTAGGGGTTTGAATAGTCTCACTCAACTAATGTTTTTGCTTTTGGAGTTTTCACTGAATAATTTGACTTGTTTTTGGAAGGCATCCAGTGCCTGGAAAATATAAGGACACTAACTAAAACTGGACCATCTGCTTACTCTAGGCAATGGTGTGAGGGCTTATGCCTCTCAGCAGCTGTGGAAAAGGCCTCTGCAGATAAAGCCATGCAACAAGAAAGGCGGCTTGGAGCGGAGCCAGGCTGTGGTGGCATATACCTTTAATCCCAGCACTGGGGAAGCAAAGGCAGGTAGATCTGTGAGTACAAGACCAGCCTGGTCTACAGAGGGAGTTCAAGGACAACAGCCAGAGCTGCTATACAGAGAAGCTCTGTCTCGAGAGAAAAAAAAAAAAAAGAAGAAGAGAAAAAAGAAAGGCAGCTTGGTCATAATTTATTGTACTTTGTCCCCTGTGTAAAAACAAATCCAGTAGGAAGTGCAGCATTCATAATTTTATGACTGGTATAAAGGAAGTGAAAGCCTTTCTTTTTCCCAAGGGGGAAAAATACTGAAGGGCTCCTTCCTTTACACCCAGGATGTCTAGACATTTGAAAACTTTTAGATAACACAAAAGGAAGCTTTACAAAAGGAAGTATTTATTCTGTTCATTAACACCCCAGAAACAAAAGTCACTAACATAGAGCTAAACAAAACTTATAGATGAGCACTTGGCATAAAGGTGAATAAATAAATGGATGCAAATAGCTAGATAAATTTAATTATGCAGAGAGAGGGCACTCAAAAGAGATCTCTTTCTCTCTCTCACACACAAACTCTCTCTATCTCTCTCTGTCTGTCTGTCTCTCTCTCTTTCTCTGTCTCTCTCTCTCTCTCATTGTCCTAATGTGGCCTAAGAGAAAAAAAATCTACGGATTGAATTGAGTGTAGAATCACAGGCTAAACAATAAAGTAGAAGGAACTGTTTAATGCCATCCTTTATCTCTCTTAGGTGTTGGTCTTGAGCTTGCTTTAGGCATTGGGACATATCAGTTTATCAACTCTACCATGCCATTTTTTTTAAAGGTACATAAATATTATTGAAAGAGGATGCAGGAGGGATGGCTCAGAATTTAAGAGCACTGACTGCTCTTCCAAAGGTCCTGAGTTCAATTCCCAGCAACCACATGGTGGCTCACAACCATCTGTAATGGGATCTGATGCCCTCTTCTGGCCAGCAGTCATATATGCTGTATACATAATAAATAAATAAATCTTAAAAAAAAAAAAGATGCATATCCTTGTCTAAATAAATAAGTAGCCAAAATAACAAAGTAAACTTGGAAATGAATATGAAATATTGTACTAAAAGTTGTTTTCCTTCTGTGATGGCTGGTTTAAATGTCAACTTGCCACAAATTAGAGTCACCTGGGAAAAAGGGGCCTCAACTGAGGAATTGCCTCCAGCAGATGGGCCTGAGGCATGTCTGGGGGTGTTTTCTTGTTTAATGACTGATATGGGAGGACTCAGTCCACTCACTGCATGCTGTGCCATCCGTTGGAAGGCAGCCTGGGTTGGGTAAGAACGTCACTGAGCATACTGGAAGAAAGCAGGCCAGCGAGCAGCCTTCCTCTTTGGTCTTCATTTTCCACTCCGGCTTCCTACCTTGAGTTCCTGCAGGACCTGTAAGCTAAAAGCACTTCCTCTTTGAATTGCTTTTAGTCACGGTTTTCTCCCAGAAACAGAAATGCAACTATAACACCTGCCTAAAGCCTGCCCTTCTTTGCTAAAGATTAGGAAAGGTGAGCAGAGATAACAAAACAAATGAGGACAGGTCTATGCTTAACTTCCAGGGTGATCAGAAAAACTGGAAGAAAACAGGGAAGGGAATTCCATTCTGAAGGCGATTCATTGTTATTTAATGTAAAGCTTGTGTGACAATTAAAAAAAAAAAAACATCTTTAGCTACTGCTTCATTTTGAAGAAAACTACTGTTAATGCATTTCCCACCAATATACTTAAATGTAGGATCCTTTATGCTCTGGTCATTTCCTGCAAACTACAAAAGGCAGTAGACTCTACTGAGCATGGCAGAAGCCCCACAAACTTCAGATCTACAGGAACTGAGCTACACTCATTATTTGACCTTTCATTTGCTTGTTTTCAGTCACATCCTGTTTTTGTTATGCAATTACCGATGGGTCCCTCAACAGATCCCGTCTTAGTTTCATTTAAAAATGCAGCTGGTGTTAGGCTTGTTTGTATCACTGTAGGGTTGTAAAGGTTCAATGCATTTCAGAACAGTGACTGGTTAGCAATCATAGTTACTGTTTCATTACCACATTGTACACTGCCCTGCTGCTTGCTGTGTGGGCTGTTCTGAGAACATGTTTAATGAGCCTTTCACGGAAGGAAGAGCAGACCACCATTGTTTAGAAGTAAATCGCACATGTGCATGAACACACACATTTTCAGCTGGCTGACTTTGTAGGAAGAACAGACCTCAAACTGATTTCTATTTTGCCCTCACATACCATGAAGCAAACATGTGCTGAAACACACTAAGAGAAGGACCCACAGTTAGGGGCTTTCAAAACAACTTGCCAGTAACCTCTTCTGAGTTACCTTTCCAAGTGGGTAGCCTTTGAACCAGTAGGTGAGGGGCTCTTGCACTTGGGGGAAGCAGACACTTGCAGGCTTCTTAGGGTTGTTTCCCAAAGACATGGTCACTGCTGTTGTTGCTGCTGGTGAGAGCGGACAATGAAGAATATTCTAGAATGTCTTCCCTTGCTCAGTAGTAGAGTGATCATCCGGCACGTTCAAGGCCTTAGGTTCACTTACCGAAACTACAAAAATAAATAGATAACATGCCATTGACTTATAATAAATAAACTACAAGACGGGATTGGGCGGGGAAGAGGGGAGGGCCGAGGCAGGGCATGAGTGAAAGAAGAAACACAGGCTGGATGAGGCAGACCAAGGGGAAAACACCAGAATAAAAGTAAAAAAGAAAGGTCAAGCACAAACACTCCAGTGTAAAGTACAAGACACACACAGAACATTCCTTTGTTTGAAGAGGACTGCGCAGAAGACAGAATGCTGATATCAAATGGATGACTCTAAGCTGACAGTGACTAAGAAGGACAAAAGAAGGTATTTGGCTAAGAGCTAACCATCTGCTTCCTGTAAGTATGTGTTACATTCATGTCAGTAGCTTTGAATGCACACTTTTTATTAATGTTGACATGTCTTTATAGGAAAACAGCTTAAAGGTTTGATGTTCTTCCTCAAGATATATTCCTGACTCTAGCCAAGTCTCACAGAGAAATACGGCAGAAATTCCAATTTTTTTTTTTTTTTTTTTTTTTTTTCAGGATGAACTACACTGAGGTGGTGGTTGTTTGGCTTCCACTAGAAACATTAGGAAACATAATTTTAGACCCATGGAAAAGTATTTTCCGACAAGTATGACATTACAGATAAAATTTCCAAACCTGGAAAATATTGAGTGGAAATGTATTGTTTTTCTCAGTTGCTTGGAAAACATAACTGAACATGGACTCTTTAGAGGGGATTTCTGGTAATGTTTCAAACTCCAACCCTCAAGATCACACTAAAAAGAAAATAATATGATCATTCTGAGTAAAGTGACTCAGGAGGTGGAGGCAGAAGTTCAGTTAAGTTAGATGTATCAGGAGTTCAAGGCCAGCCTGAACAACACGAGGTCCTATTGCAAAATCAAACAAAAAAAGAAAAAAAAAAAAAAAAAACCCAAGTGTGCAATAATCAGCACTGTAATTCCTTTTTTGTTTTGTTTCTTCCCCTAAAGAAATCACCTCCCACCTTGTGATAAACATTACCTGGTGTAAATGTGACTCAGTGGACAGTCATTCTCAACTTTGGCTGAATTTAAAAAACAGCTGAGGAATTACAGGCATGAATACTGACACCTAGCTCCTACCTCAGGCGATCAGCTGTTTTATTTAGATGGAATGTACCCCAGTGATTAAAGTTTCAAAATCTCCCTGGGAGATTCTTACACCCCTTAGAACTTGTGAAACACCAAAAACCTTAACCCAGGGCCACAGGTGGCTAGCACAGCCTTTCCCAGGAAGCACAGTTAGCAACTGAGGATGAATTAGAATCTGGATTTCCCCAAGCCTCCCTTGGAAAGACTGAGAACAGTCTGTAGGAATTCTTGTCAGTTACCAGTGTTGTCTTTCTCTGATATTAGACAGTAATTATGCAGCTAACAACAGATGAAAGACCCGAGCCTTCATTCTCTAAAAGGCAGTGAAGTAGTCTTTAATCTCTCCAGGAAAACAAAGGGTGGATGGCACAGCTCAGATCTACCCATGGAAGGTTGGCACATAAAACGTAGTCTGCCTACTACTGAATGGATGTCAGATAAACAATTTCCTTTTTTGTGTGTACCAAAATATGTCTCAAATATCACACGGAATGCATGTATTGTAAAGGCATTCACTATTTATTTGTGATCCAAATTTGTCTCCACTGCCTGCATTTTTCTTCTGCTAAATCTGGCATCTTTTTACATATTCCCAGGAGAGTCTCTAGGTTCTACCAGTGGGAAGTGGGAAACGATACCATATATAGACAAGTGCCTGCCCACAAGCTGTCTAGACTAATTGACTGTGTTGTTTCTCAGCAGCCCAGATGGCCAAGACTGACTTCCCCAAGCCAGGCTGGTGACTCATTCAGCTGGAAGATTAATGGGAAATTTACTTGCTGACTCAGGAAGACGTGAACCTTGGCAAAGGTTTCCTTCCATTTAAATCCAAAGGGGGGAGGGAATCCAAAATAAATATTAACTACAGGGAAATATGGTAAAATATTTTAACATGAGAGAATAAGCAAATTAATCATGTTTTAGTTTATCAAATACTTTTTTTTTTCCCAGAGGCAGGATCTTACTATGTAGCCATGGCTGTCCTGGAACTCACTATGTAGACCAAACTGGCCTCAAACTCACAGAGATCTGCCCGCTTCTTCCTCCCAAGAGTGCTGGGATTAAAAGTATGTCACCTCTACACCAGGCTAATACTTTTTTTTAAAAAAAGAAGGAGACATTTTTGTGGTCTATCAACTATTGCCACCAAGTATTTTTCTTGAGAATTATGGCTGCATATGCTCTCTCAGGAGACACTTTGCAAGAATATATTTCAAATTTGTCTTTTAATGCTGCATACAGTCTATAAATATGGTGGCAAAGCCTTGGAGTAGAGATTAAGTGTGGGTAGGACAACAACTGTCCCTTTGTTCCTAACACAAAACAAAAATTGCAACTATGGGCATGTTTGGGTCTCAACTCCTGAGATAAGTATTAGATTTACCCTTTGTCCCTGACTTCAAAGGTTGGCTTCAGTCTTTCTTTATTCTGTCCATCATTTTTTTTTTTTTTTTTGATTGATTGATTGATTTTTAGTTGCTTTGTTTGTCTTGGTTTTGGTACTTTTAGACAAGATCTCTGTTATGCCCAGATCATGACCCCAAAGAGACCACTGAAGACCGTGGACGTCCAGAATGCAACAGCAAGGTTTATTTTGTTTAAGTTTACAAGTCTAGACAGGGAACTCGTTCCAAAACACTCACTCTTAGCAGTGAAGCTGGGAGGAGCTTGCTCTTTCTTTGTGTGGCTAGCTTTTTAAAGGCTAAAACTGTAAGCCCTTCAGGGTGGTTGGGGGGGTTGGCTTGGGTGCTACTAGGATTGGTTTATTTTTATCTCTGTTCTCTTTTAATTGGGTGAGGGCATGTAACCTTTGAATTTATTGGTTGGAGGTTACAATTATCATTTTGGGGGCTGTCCAGGACAAGTCCCAGGCTTTGTCCTTGAGCTGCCATGGGGGCTGGCTGGCCTAGCACGTACTGACTGTGGGGGCTGGCTCAGTGGTCCGGGCTCTGTCCTTGAGCTGCCATGGACATAGTGAGGGGTCCCAGACAGTAAACAGCTGGCTGAACTTTGAGCAGTCAGAGTACATGCAGAAAGGGAGTTACTGCAAGCTATGTCTTTTGTTCACGGCCCTCCCAACACTGCTTGCTCAAGTCTCAGGAAACTGAAATTGAGGCCTGATCTCTGAGAAAAGACTGAGCAGCCTGCTATGGCGTCTGCTCCGTCCTTTCAGTCTCATGTATCTCAGGCTGTCTTCAACCTCATTATGAGCCAAAAATTACCTTAAACTTCTCTTCCTGTACTTTAGCTCCAGAGTTCTGGGATTACAGGTGTGTACCACCATGCCTGGTTCCCCATCATGTTTGATTAAGACCTTTTGTTTTAATTAAAATCACTCAAGGACAAGTTAAGGCAGAATTTGCAACTAAGTTTCCATTAGCCAGTTCTATCTCTCTCTGTCTCTCTCTCTCTCTGTCTCTTTCTCTCTCTGTCTCTGTCTCTGTCTGTCTCTCTCTCTCTCTGTCTCTCTCTCTCTCTGTCTCTCTCTGTCTCTCTCTCTCTGTCTCTCTCTCTCTCTGTCTCTCTGTCTCTGTCTCTGTCTCTCTCTCTCTGTCTCTCTCTCTGTCTCTCTCTCTGTCTCTGTCTCTGTCTCTCTCTCTCTCTCTCTCTCTCTCTCTGTCTCTCTCTCTGTCTCTCTCTCTGTCTCTGTCTCTGTCTCTCTCTCTCTCTGTCTCTCTCTCTGTCTCTCTCTCTCTCTCTCTCTCTGTGTGTGTGTGTGTGTGTGTGTGTGTGTGTGTGTGTGTGTGTGTGTGAGTGTTTGCAAAGTGTTGCAGAAATGGTAAACCTAAGGTACAGGAGTCAAAGTATTTACCAAGCCAAAATGGATATAAAAATTTTATGAAAGGCCAGATACTGTGGACAGAAACATAGTGGGTGAGTTCTCAGAGAGAGAGAGAGAGAAGAGAGAGAAAGAGAGAGAATCACCTCCTCTGAGTAGGAATAGGGTCCTTACAGCAGTTAAGAGAATAAATCTAAAGGGAAGTAGAAGACTAATGCAAGTCTAACTTGACACATGGGATAAGAACCTGAAGATAATATCAGAAAATGGAAAGACCTCCCATGCTCATGGATTGAAGTGTTAATACTGGGAAATTGGCTACACTATCAACAGTAACCTGCCGATTCATGGCAATCTCCACAAAAATTCCAATGTCCAGAGCCTGGAGAGATGGCTCAGCTGTTAAGAGCACCTACTCTTCTCCCAGAGGTCTGGGTTTGGTTCCCACCGGTTCACAACTACCTGTAACTTCAGCACTGTGGGGGATCTGAGTGAGGTCTTTGGTCTTCTTGAGCACCTGCCCTTACAGGCACACACTCACACATACACACAGATAATTTTAAAAATTCAGTCCAATACCCATCTTCAAAGAAATAGAAAAACAATATTAAAATTTACATAGATGCATAACAGACACTAGAATGCCACAGAAGGATAAGAACAACAGACAAAAAGAACGACACTGGAGATGTTCAGATTTGGCTCCAGAAAAACTCTTTCCTATTCGCCTTGGAGTTGAGAGCTGCGTTTTTGTGTCAACAAGGAAAAGATAGTCTCTTTCAATAGTCGTTGCTGGGAAAACTGGATATCCATGTGTAGAGAAACGAGATCCCCATCTCTTACTCTGTATGACAATCAACCCCACAAGAACCAAAGGCCTTCATGTAAGACCTGAAAACATAAAGCTGATAGAGGAGAGTGTAGGGGAAACATATCAGGATAGACAAGGGCTTTCTAAATAAGCCTCTACTCACTCAGATTGACAAATGGGACTTCATGCAAGACAATGTTTCTTCATAGCAAGGGACAACATCAAGTATAGAAATGGCCTACAGGATGGGAGAAAATATTTGCTAGCTGTACATCTGACAGAGGATTGCTATCTAGAATATGTGGTGATATATTGTGTCCCCCAATATATTGTGCACCCTAATTAACTTATCTGGGGTCAAAGGACAGAACAGCCACTAGATATAGCAGAAAATGGTGGCACTCACACCTTCAATCCTAGCCTTCTGGAGGCAGAGATCCATCCAGATCTCTGTGAGTTCAAAGCCACACTGGAAACAGCCAGTCATGGTGACACACGCCTTTAATCCCATGAAGTGATGGCAGGAAGCAGAAAGGTATATAAGGTGTGAGGACCAGGAACTAGAGCCTGGTTAAGCTTTTTAGCTTTTAGCAGCAGTTCACCTGAGACCCATTTACTCAGAGGCTTCCAGTCTGAGGAAACAGGATCACGTGAGGAATGGGCAAGGTAAGGTGGCTGAAGCTTGTTCTGCTTCTCTGATCTTCCAGCATTCACCCCAATATCTGGCTTCAGGTTTGATTTTATTAATAAAAACTTTGAAGATTCGTGTTACAAGAATATACAGCTGGTCGTGTTAGCACACAACTTTAATCCCAGCACTTGAGGGGCAGAGGGAGGCGAATCTCTGAGTTTGATGCTAGCTTAGTCTACAGAGCTAGTGCCAGGAAAGTCAGGGTTACACAGAGAAACCCTGTCTCAAAAAAAAAAAAAAAATGTATAATATACAAAAATTCAACATACTAAACACTCAAAAAAAAAAAAAAGAAAAGAGAAAAATCAACAACCCAATTAATAAATGGGGCAATAAAATAAGCAGATAGTACTCAAACTATAAAATAGAAATAGCCAGTAAACACATGAAAAATATTCAACATCACTATCCATTAGAAAAATACAGATTAAAAACACCGTTGAGATTCCATCTCACCCCAGTCAGAATGGCAGCCACCAAAAATGGTAGTGAAGATGTGAAGTAAAGGGAATTATTATGCATTGCTGGTGGGAATCTACATTAGTCCAACTGCTAAGGAAATCAGTGTGAGACCTACCGTATGACCAGCCACTCCTGGGTATTACCCAAAAGACTCCTAGTCAGTACATCACAGAAATACTTAGTGTCTATTGTAGCTCTGTCTGGAACCAGCCTCCGTGTCCCATCAACAAAGTAATAAATAACTAAAATCTTGTATGTAAACACAGTCATAAAGGAGAACAAAGTTAGCTCATTGGCAGGAAAGTGGAGTCAATAGAGATAATTCCATTACAGTAATCAAGTCAGTCTCCAAACGACAATCACCACACCATTTCTTTCATTCCTGTGTCCTTGACTTTATAGATACATAATATGTGTATGCACAACATGAAAGTGGAAGCAAAACTGTCCAGGGGAACAAAGGAGACCAGGGAGAAAGGAGGGAAAAGGGAGAGTAGTGGGTGGGGAACAGACCCAATGTACATCGTACACTTGTGTGAAAATGACTTCACGTAACCCAAGAAAATAAAATGGAATGGAAAACCAGTGAGGGAGAGAGAATGAACTCTCTGGTCTTGTCACCTGTGACAACTGAATGGCAGCTGTTTGCCAGAGCGTGGAGAAGGCAGCTCACTCTCTTTGAGGTAGTAAATTTTATGACACGTTTTGTCTTCCCTGAGTGAGGGGCTCTGGGCCATTGGGAGTTAAGCTCTAATTGATTGGAGAAGGCATCACAAGCCCCCAGGCCGGTCCAAGCAGCTCAGTCAGGCCAGGAAAGAGTAGATAGCTTTGCTTTTTAACTTCGGCCTTCTTTCTCTTATACAGTGTTCTGTGAGGACATTCTAGAACAACACACAATTCTTTTGTACTAATAACTTTTCTTATTAAATAAATTCATAATTGCTGTACATGGTAGCGTGCATCTCCGTTCCTAGTACCTGAGAGGTAAAACAAGCAGATCACAATAATAAACCCCCAAAACTTCCAGGTATATTTTAATTCCTCTGTAATGAGAGGTACTCCTTTTCTCTTCCATCTTCTTCTCTCTCAAATCTTTCCTGAGGAGGGTTTACCCTTTGAGCTTAAGGTACCACTAGCTATGATATTGAAATATGCTACTTGTGAACAAAAAAAAAAAAAATTCCTAAAAAGAAGCTGTGACTGGTTGTGAACAAAAAACTCCTGGAAGGAGTCTGTGTCTACAGAGCCTGATGGCGATTGGAATTTTAGTACCATGGAGAGATTGGAATTTTGTAGGTTCAAAGGCTAATTACCTTATCTTGAGCTGATTTTAGTCTTCTGGAACAGTCATTCCTTGCCCTATTCTATCTGAACTAACACCTTGTGATAATAAATAAAAAAAACATCTTAAAAGCTGTTAATTTAAACCAACATCTCATGATAATAAACAAAAATCTCTTAGAAGCTGTTAACGTAAAACTAACATCTTGTGGCAATAAAGAAAAATCTCCTTAGCAGCCATTAACTTAGCAGAACACTAGCCCCCACCACTCCAGAACTAACATCTTGTGGCAATAAAGAAAAATCCCTTAGCAGCTATTAACTTAGAGAACACTAGCCTCCACCACTCCAAGAGCAAGGAATGTCATCAGATAACATTTTAGGCCTACAAAAAAAGCTTCCCCCATCTCCTCTCTGGTATGCCTACCAGAGCATTTCAAACTTGCCTTGATCTCTAATTTTCTTAGTTCTGCAAAAACTATAATAAAAACTTCATGAAACTGTTTCCACATTGGAGGACAGGATTTTGGGGTAACCTAAATCTGTATTTATGAGCTATGGTATAGAATAAGTGTTCTGGGCCATGGTCTAGAATACACGCTCTAGAATAAGTCATGTCTTCTCTTTCTTTGAGGTAAGGACTGTTTCTTTTGTTGACATACTTTTTGGACCTAAAAGCAAACCAATCTGTTTCTAGGAAATGTTAAGTAACAACTTCTATCTCAGAGAAAAGTCCTCAAATGACATATTCTGCAAGTTTCATGGTGCTGCAGTTGTTGATGAAATCATGGTGAGTTCTCAAAGTGTTTTGAAGGAAAATAAATATCATCACACATGTTTGCCGTTGACACTCTCAGAAATCAAGAGTGTTTCTCCATGCCCTGAACCCAGTCTGAACATGTAATTTGCTTTTACTCAATATGTTGTGGTGGAGATAAAGTTGCACAAGCAAGCTTATGTCTTAGGAAGGTGTCTCAGTTAATGTTCTGTTGCTGTGAAGAGACACCATGACTATGCTAACTGTTATAAAGGAAAGAATGTAGTCAGGGCTTGCTTACAGTTTCAGAGCTTTGGTCCATTATCTTCATGGTACAGGCAAACGAGGTAGCTGAGAGTTCTACATCTGGATCTGCAGGCAGCAGGAAGAAAGAGACACTGGGCCTGGCTTGAGCATTTGAAAGGCCAAAGCCCACCCCTTAGTGACACACTTCCTTCAACAAGGCCACACTTTAATCTCTGCCAAGTAGTGCCACTGCTTGATGAAGAAGCATTCAAACATATGAGCCTATGGGGCCATTCCTATTCAAACCACCACAGGAGGGCTTTCGGATTCTATCTTTTTGCCTCAGGACACTTCACCCACTGAAGGCTATGCTGGGGAGCTGCTCCAGCCATACAGAAGATGAGTCATGAGGGGAACCAAGGTGCCATTGTGACATTGGCATTGCTGTACAGGAGTGAGGTCAAGATGGTTTGTTCTCCCAGAGCCCCAGGTCTGGTTCCCACATGGCATTTCATGGCCCCTGTAACTCAAGTACCATGAGAATCCATTGCCCTCTTCTGGACTCTTGGGCACTGTCAGCATGACAGCTCAGATGGAAAAGGATTCCTGGCAGTCGAGAGCCAAGGAATACCCACAAAGTCACCATAAGCATAGCAGCTTACGGCCCTGCTCCAGGGAAAAGTTTCTCCAATGTAACAACTCTGCTCTAGCAGAGGAGGGTTTCCCCAGCGAGGTTGTTACATTTCTGCTCAGGACTTCAGTACTTTGATAGCTGGACCTTGGTAGTTAGCTTTGGGAGAAGGAAGTGGCCAAATAAGGGAATAGACCTTGGAAGCTAGCTTTAGGAATACAACCTAACAGTCTTTAGCAAAGCAGAGGGAATGGGGGAGAAAGGCAAGGCCTGCCAGATCCCTGTTTGCCAGGCCAGGGCTGGCTAGAGTCCCTTCAGGTAGACTCGTCCAATTGCAGGGTATCCTAACCTCCTTCAGAGGCACTGCTGAAAAGAGAGCTCCTGGTGTCTCTTCCCCAGTACTCTGCTATAGTAGGCCTGCTTCAGGAAACTGCCTTCACATCTCCATGCAAGAACAGCAGATGGAGAGAGTCCTCAGAGCATCTTCAAGAACACACCCTGGCAAGAGTTCTTTTAGGATGGAGGAGGCCTGAAAAAGCCAGCCTATGATTGTCCATTGCCCCTGTACACAGAGACACTGGAGTTATATAGTATGTATATGTGTTGCCATCACAACAGGCAGTACCCCAAGTATAGACAATGTTATCTTTCAATTTTTTTTTTTTAAATGCAGCTCTGGCTGTCCTTGAACTCACTGTGTAGCCCAGGCTGGCTTTGAACTCACAGAGACAAACCTGCGTCTATCTCTTAAGGGCTAGAATTGAAGATTTGTGCTACAATGCCTGGTAATACCTTCCAAAATGTTTATGTGGAAAAAAAAATCAAAATCAAGCACACGCATTGTGTTAGGGTCTTCTAGAGAAATGTAACCACTAGAATGAACATATTACAAAGGTGATTTATTAGTTTGGTTTACACACTAGCTGCTGAGTCCAAACGCCTGGATGCCTCATCAGTTCCAATCTGGGGTTGAAGTCATGGAGGATTTCTGGAGAGCCACTGGTCTTCAGTCCATGTTGAGGGCTGAAAGAAGCTGGCTTCTGAGATAAGGAAAAACAAAAATATATCGCCAGGGCAGCAATGAACAGAGTAGATGCAGTCGGCATCAGGGCTGGAGGGGAACTTGGTTACTCTACTAGAAATTGGTGGTTTTCCTTCCCACCCCATGATATGTGGGTTGCTGCTGGGAAGCGCCATCCTCTCTGGAGGAAGGCCTGCCCCCTCAGCTAATTCTTCCTAGCCCATTGGTAGAGTTCCTTCCTGGCATATACCATTCCCATCATCATGTTCTGATTCCCATCACTGCATAAAACTGGATGTAACAACACATGCGTGTGAGCCTAGCATTTAGAGTTAAGGCAGGAGAATCAGAAGTTCAAGGTCATTCACCGCTACGTACACTACATAGCAAATCTGATGTGTGTCTGAGCTGCTTGAGACCTCCCACAACTTAAAAAAGAAAATAAGCGACATTTAATATTCTACTTTAAGTGGTTGGCTGGCCCTCTCTGAAACGTTACCCTCTGCCATTATTCTCAAATGTTCTATGGAATTCAGCTGCCTGCAACTCCCCATATTTGGATTACTTTGTGAAATCAATATAAGTGGGGGAGGTCAAGCTATATCTCGAAGTTAAGATGGGGTATGTTCAAGGTGAATGAATAGAAAACGAGGTGCCAGTGAGATTGAGTCCAGCATTGGCTGAAGTCCCTTTGAGAGTCCTTGGGGACACTAGGAAGGATGTTGACAATCTCAGAAACACAAACAGCACCCCATTATTTACTGAAGATCAAGCCGACCTCGCCCTACTGCTCCAGGATAATCCCACTCATTTCTGTGACTTTGTTCTCTCTGAATAGAGAAATAACTAGTGAACCTTGTCTTCCCTGCGCTCAGGGCTTGGCCTTCACAGATTGGTGGCTCGGCACCGCATTTAGAGATGAGCTACGTGTCCCAGCCTGGCAGAGCTGTCAAAGGTATAAAAATTAAAAGAGAGAGAAGGTGGAGGTGTTGATACCAGAGCAGTTTGTGGTTGCCTTTCTTCTTTTATTTTCCTTTCCACTACATTATACTTTTTTTTGTGATGCCTGCATTTGTAAAGGAAAACTTCCCAATAATAAAACTGGAAAATCATGGGTGCAGATGGTACAGAGATAGAGAAAAAAAATTACCTTTAACAACTGATACTTGCAGCTCTGGAATGATAAGTTGGAAAGGCCTGTAGGATCTACTGACTGAGTCTCTACCCCTTGAATGAGTACCCTCCGAAGCTCTGCTCAGCCTGGGAGCCACTGGCCACATGGGACACTGAAATATTTACACCGCAATTTCATTTTCCAGCCATACTGGTAACAGTTCAGTACTAAGTAGTGGTGATCCAAGTAGCTGGAGAGTTTAAATATGAGTATTTCCATTGCCACAGAAAGTTTTTCTTTCTTTCTTTTTTGATTACTGTATCCCAGTCCAACCATTATCCATTTTAAGTTCTTCTTCTTCTTCTTCTTCTTCTTCTTCTTCTTCTTCTTCTTCTTCTTCTTCTTCTTCTTCTTCTTCTCTTGATCCTCCTCCTCCTCCTCCTCCTCTGCTTCCTCTTCTTTTTTTTTCATTTTTTTGAGATAGAGTTTCTTTGTGTAACAGTCCTGTCTGCCCTAGAACTCAATTTGTAGATCTGTCTTCCCTTGAACTCAGAGGGACCCGCCCACTGGTGTCTCCAGAGTGCTCAGATTAAAGGCATAAGCCATCACACCCAGTACTTATTTTCTTCTTAATGAATGTCATTTACTATCACATTTTGGGTCAGCCATAATCATTAGGCTGTCCTTAAAAGTTTCTTCCATCTGTTCGTCTGGCACTGGCTCAAGTATGTATCTGACAACATGTATTCTCTATAGAGAGTATTTCATTAAAGTTACTGCTTACAACTTTTGTTTTATTTTGTTTTCCTTGTGTTGCCCTGGCTGTCCTGAAACTCACTCTGTAGACCAAGATCTACCTGCCTTTCTCTCCTGAGTTCTGGGATTAAAGGTATATGCCACGGCCGCCACTGCCACCAGCTACAATTTTTATTTACCGCAATTTATATGGAAATAGAAGAGCTAAAATGAAGCCTAGTATGCTGCTGCATACCTTAATCCTAGAACTCAGGAGGCTGAAACAGGAGGATTGTGAGTTCAAATCCAGCTCTGGCCACTTATGTTTTATTTTGTTTTATGTATTTATTTGTTTGTGGTAGTGCTGAAGATTGAGCCCAGGGCCTTATAAATACGAGAAAGACACTCTACCACTTAGCTGTGTTACTGGCAAGGTAGTGAGATATTGTCTGCATAATAATAAATGATAATAAAATCAACACAACAACAGCTAAAATGAGGAATTCTGAATAAAAAAAAGTAACAATGTTAACTCAGAGTCAAAGAATCTTACTCATATCTAAATGGTAGAATTAATTTGGGTAACTATTCGCAGAAGTAATTTCTACTTCAAAACTTAAAAAAAAAGTCCAACTGGAAGGGCAGTAGTGATGCACACCTTTAATCCCAGCACTCGGAAGGCAGGCAGGTGGATCTCTGTGAATTCAAGGTCAGTCTGGTCTACATAGTGGGTTTCTGGATAGCCAGGGCTATACAGAGAAACCTTGTCTCCAAAACAAAACAAAACAAAACAAAAATCTAACTGTAGAAATACCTTTATCCTTTGAAAAAAGAGTGCTGAAACTGTATCAAGCCTTTAATCCACTTTGTTCCCATGATCTGAGCCTAATTGAATTATGTAATTAAGAGCTCTATATTAGTGAACATAATCATTTCCTGTTAAATCCAAATATTTAACATTTCATGAAAATCCCCTGGCACATTTCCATAATGATAGAATTGTAGAAATTCTTAATTATCCCTTCAGCTTTAGAGGAAATAGGTAGAGACTTTAGGGGAAAAAAAAACACCCAAGTCAATCGTTCAACAAGAACAAAGCCAGGGTAGGTGCTGGCCCATCCAAAAAGTAGAGGATTGCTCACAAGAACTTAATTCATAGTTGTTATGTGAATGCCAGCCACTGCAGAACCTTCCAGAGTCTACAAAACTCTCAGGCACTAGAAAGCGAACTTACTCTGGCTTCAGTAAATAACGATAACTTCGGATTAGCAAGAAAACTGCTGGACAACACTGTTGTTTTAGCTACTTAAACAAGCAAACAAACCAGATATGGACAACATATGTAGGTTAATTTCTTCCTAAACCAGGCAAGAATACAAATATTTGGCACTCACTTTAAATATCTTGTTAAGGGAACTAAGGGGAGTGTATTAGTTAGACTGAGTTTATTGAGAGGTAGTTCAGGAGTTAAGAGCACTGGCTGTTCTTCCAGAGGTCCTGAGTTCAATTCCCAGCAACCCTAAGGTGGTTCACCACCATCTATAACTGTAGTCCCATAGGATCCAATGTCCTCTTCTTGTGTACAGATGTACATGCAGACAAAACACCTGTATACACAAAATAAATAAATCTTTTTTTTCTTTTTTCTTTTTGCTTTTTGAGACAGGGTTTCTCTATGTAGCCCTGGCCTTACTGGAACTCACTCTGTAGACCAGGCTGGACTTGAACTCAGAGATCCAACTTGCCTCAAGTGTGTGACATCACATCCCACTAAAACAAATAAAATTACAAAAGAAAGTACAATTGGAAACCTAAATAATAGCAGCTTAAACAAAGACAGCTGCACTATTTTTTCTTGCATGGTACACGGTGAAGACATATAATCCAAGCCTGGAATGGGGATCCATGGTTATCAGAAACTTGCTCTCCCTGTTCTGTATTCTTAGACCATGACTTCCATTGCTAAGTATGCTCGCCATGCTCACAAAGCAGCTGTGCAGCTATCTCTACTCCCAAGCAAGTTCCCAGCAGCTGCTCTGAAGAAAAGAGGCAGGAAGTAGTGATCCTGATACTCATGGTCCCCTTTCTTCCCATCAGCCTTTCTGAAGATCCTGGCAACTTTACTGGCATCTTTGGCTGTCCAGACAGGCACTTTCGTTGTTGTTTTGGTTTTTTGAGACAGGGTTTCTCTGTGTAGCTTTGTGCCTTTCCTGGAACTCACTTGGTAGCCCTGGCTGACCTCGAACTCACAGAGATCTGCCTGGCTCTATCTCCTGAGTGCTGGGATCAAAGGTGTGTGCCACCACCGCCCAGCTTAGACAGGCACTTTTCCAGCCCTTCCTACACCACCGTTTGTGAAGGCCTTCTGGTTATAAGTATTTACATTTATCATAAACATGAAGGAAATACATTTTAGAAGTTTAACTTATAGTCTCCGCTAACAGCAAGGTCGTAATTCATTAAAAAAAAAAAAAAAGAGGATGAAGGCATTAGCCACATTTGAGGACTTGCTGGCCACATTTCAAACTATCCCACATGACTCTGTTCATGAGTCATGACATAGGCACAAGTACTTGGAGAACTACTGTGTTCTTCTGAGGTTATAAACACATCTGTAGTCTCAGTACTTGGGAAGTGGGGACAAGAGGATCAGGAGCTCAAGGTTGTGACCTAGAGAATGCTCAACTCCATAGACAGTTGGGGCCAGTCTTGGGTACACGAAGCCTTGGTCAAAATGAAGAGTGGGAGAAGTTCCCAGCTGGGTACGGTGGCTCACTTCTGTAATTTCAGCATTTGGGAGGCAGAGACAGGAGAAGTGGGAGTTCGGGTCTAACCTGGCCTAAAAAATGAGACCATATTAGCTCACCCCCGCCCCCGCCAAAAAAAAGAGAACAGAAAAAATATTGTGTTAGCAAATTCTAAACATACTGGAAATGTTCAGCTTTTTGTGTCTAAGCCCCATGTGAGAGAGCACATAGAATAACTATTAGACCTGGGATTTTTGTGGCTAAAGTACTATATTAAGACAGGATTTATAGATTTATAGGACCATAACCATAGAGTTAGAATAAGTCTCTTATTTTAAAAACATTACAAAAAACCCAACTCTCCTCAAGTAGTTATCTTGTAAGAACATGCTGTCATTTTTAATCTCAGTTTAGTAAAAAGCACGATCCCTTTTAAAATTTATGCATGTTGACTATATGAATGGGACTCAGTAAACCCCAGGCTCATCTTTAGAACTGAGGTCACCTGCTGTCTGGGGAGCAGTGTGGTTTTCAGAGTGAGAAGCAGAGGACACAGGACAGTCTTGCCATCACACCAGGCCCATTTACCCTGAGTCATTATCTCCTTAAATCCCAGACTCTAACCCCAAATGGTGGCAGAGAATAAGAGCAGGTACGGTTTTGTTTTTGTTTTTGTTTTTGTTTTTCCTTTTTCTTTTTTTGGTTTATCGAGACAAGGTTTCTTTGTGTAGCCCCCTAGCTGTCCTGGAACTAGCTCTGTAGACCAGGCAATGATCCACCTGCCTTTGCCTCCCAAGTGCTAGGATTATAGGAGTGTGCCACGACTTCCTGGCCTGGTACAGGATCTTATGTGTAAATATTCGCCGAGTATTTCCCGCAATCGGTTTTGCAAAGATGCTGGCCTGTGCTTGGTAAGACCTCTCAAAAGTTACGTAGCATATCTTTTAGTGAAATTTTAAAAATCAAAATGATTAATCCAATTAAGTATATACACAACACTGCACAGAATTATTTAATGTTATTAGATTAATGTATGTTGTCACTGAGGTGCTTTTCTGTCGTTTGAAGCATCTCCTCTTCTCTCCTCCTCTTTCATCTTCTTTGAGACAGGGTCTCACATGTAGAGCTGGCCAGCTTGGAACTTGCTACACAGACTAGATCCTTCTGCCTCTGCCTTCCTAGTGCTAGGATTAAAAGCCTTTGCCATCACACCGGGCCCATTCACCAAATTCTTTAGCACGTTATGTACAACACAGGAAAGACTCTCAGCAAACTTTTAAAAATTGATTTTATGAGTACGGGTGTTTATTTGCATGTATGTATGTGTAGCACATGTATGTCTGGTGCACACAGGGGCCAGAAGAGGAATTGGAATTGGAGTTACAGATGTTTGTGAGTCAACATGTGGGTGCTGGACCACACTACAAAGAGCGGCAGGTGCTCTTGAGCACTGAGCCGTGTCTCCAGCCTCTGAGCTCTGAGCAAACTTTACTCTTTAGTCATTCACCGATTGAAAGTTTCATTGATTAGGTAGTAGGAACCGGAAATGTAAAGAAGCAGGTCAAGATTTCTGTCCAGAAGGAACACTGCTGTCTACAGCAACTGAACTTCAAGGGTTCTTATTTCCACGGCCTTTCTTCTTCCAGCTCTAAAATCATGTCTACCTAAACTCCCTAAATCAATGATCGGTTTTCCAAAATCTCGTCCCTCCAAGCAAGAATCCAAGAATGAGGCCTGAACTCTTCTGTGTGGATTTGGAAGGCTCATCACCTAACCTTTGCCTTACCAACGCCTTTGTCAGCCTGTTAGATCCAGGTCCACACACCGCATCCGGGAGGGGCTGTGCTGGCCTTCTGGGAGTTTATAATTAAGTTCAGTGTGTGGGGGATGGAAGGGGAGGGAAATAGCATATAATTAGAGAGTTTTGTTGCTGAGTGCCTGCCGGGCTAAGTGGCAGAAGTAGGAGAAGCGGATAAAGCTTTCCGCATTCTTAAACAAAAGTCGCAGAGAAGTTCCAGGAGGAACCAGGGAACGGAGGCGTGCCCGGGCCTCTTTTCGTTTCGTTGTCGCCATCCTCTGGCTTGCTGGGTTGGCCCGGAGGCCCAGGTGGAGGCGCGCGGGCGGCCACTGTGCCCCTGGTCCTTTGGGTCTGGGCCGCAGTCCCGGGGCGGGTTCCGAGGACCCGCTGCCAGCGCGCACGGAAGTGCTCTGGGCCCTCTCCGGTGGGAGGCCTCCGTGAGCGCGACTTCCTTTTTTCGCCCGGCGGCCCGGCCTCCCTGGCTCCTCCTTCCCTCCCTCCTTCCCCCAGCCCGAGCAGCTCCTGGTCCGAGGGACGGCGCTCGCCTCGCCACTACTGAGCGCCAGCCGCCGCGCTAGGGAGCGACCTCGCCGGAGTCCCGCGTCGCGCACCGCGCCCCCTGGGTGGCCGGCCAGCTCAGCCGCCCGCCTCCCCGCCGCCCGGCCGCCCGGCCGCCCTTGACCGCTAGCGCACAGCACAGCAGTTCAGGCGCTCGTAGGCGGCGGGCCGCGGGCACCGGGACAGGGACAGGGACTGTATAGCCTTTGGGCTCCACGCCCCGGCGATGGCTGCTCCCGGGCGGCGGCTGCTGCGCCCTCGCCCCGGTGGCCTTCTGTTGCTGCTGCCCGGCCTCCTGTTGCCCCTCGCCGGCGCCTTCAACCTGGACGTCGAAAGCCCCGCCGAGTACGCCGGCCCCGAGGGAAGTTACTTCGGGTTCGCGGTGGACTTCTTTGAGCCCAGCGCATCTTCGTAAGTGGCCGCGCTGGAGTCCCCAGGCGCCCCCTCCCCCACCGCGCGCCCCCACCCAGCCTATCCGCACCCGGTGGTTGGCTCCACCAAACCGGCCTACCTACTCCATCCCGCGGCTGGCTCAGGTCCTGCCGGGATGAAACATTTGTAGGGGATGACCTAGCCTGGCACTCACCATTCCCTTTCACCCGGTCCCCAGCTTCTTCTGATTGCCCGCGGACACTGGGAGAGAGCTTTGAAGGAGATCTGTTAAACATCCAGGAAAAGTGAGAGATCAGTACAGGCTGGTCCCGCGGGACTTTTGGCTTCTCTGTCATTCTTCTCTGTCACTTGGTCCCAGAACTTCTTTTTCTCCCGCATCAGTTAGCCTCTTCCTAGTGCCTTTCGCTCTCCCGAAACTAGCCCTTCCCAGACTCCCTCCCTTAGTCTGATTCTTTTGATTTTTCTAGGATGAGTGAAGTGATCACATTGTTGCCTTACATTGTAAAGGACTGTGAGATCTCGGCGTATTTGAGGTCCACCAGATGAATGGAATGTGTCATCTGTTCCTTTTCCAGTTCACTATTTAGGTCATTGTTCCGAAAGAACGGGGGGTGTTTGCTGAGTCTTCACGCGCTGCAGGCCGCTTCAATACTGGAGAATTCAGCAAGCAGTTCACCTAGGCTTTCAAATTACCCTCGCTCTGTGGTGCCACGTCCCTGAGGATTTGTAGCACTTATTGTCATTTTTGGATGAAAAGTTGTCTTTGATTCAATGCTGGGCTGGCACCATTCTTACCCCTGCATGTTAGTGTTGGAAACGCCGATTTAATGGATGTCTTATGATGTTTGTTACATTGTTTTGGGTGTTTCTCAGTGTTCGCAAGTGGTAACACCTTTTGTCTTAACATTTTTTTCCCCCAAATTGTCTGTTTTTTGGGAGAGGCACTAAATAATTTTGATGGTCAGTACTTGGGTAGGACCTTTTTCCTGATATATGCTTAATTTTTCCTGAAATATGCTTAAATATTTGTCTGTGGCTTATTGGGACAGCCTTCAGAATTTATTGACATCATTTTCCTGAACATTGCCGAGTATCGCCGATACCAGTCTTTAAGGCAACACATACCTTGGGTGAAGTTGGCGAAAACTAGACGTTTTGTAGCACACGTCTTTCTTCACACCGACAGTGCTTTCTGTGAGACCTGAGCGCTCCAGAAACGATAGATGCACCAACTGCAGACACATTTAACCACTTCACATTGATGTGATTGATCCCTTTGAGGGGGTAGAGTAGAGCTTGGGATCCTACCCAAGGGCTCAGGCTGCTGAGTCAGCGCTGCACCTCTGAGCTACCCCCACATCCCCTGCATCTAATCATTGTAGTTAGCTCACCATTTGACATTTTCTCCTTTCTGGGTATGTTTAAGTGTATGCTTTTTATATCATCGGCATTCTAGTTGCTCCCAAGGTCCACCATTTAGATTTAATTGTACAGAAATTCGGACTGAGAATATATTCTCTGCCTTACATCAGGAATTAGCATTTACATAATTCAGAGTTGATGGAATGTTGAACAGGTACTATTCATTGTATTGTTATTCATGTTGTTGCTGTTTGCTTCTGTTAATCTTTGACAAAAGTTCAGTGCCCAAGATAAATGGCAGGCTGGTAAGCTTTTCAACATTTTTTGCTATGGAAAACAGCAGTATGGAGCTGCCGGTGATATTTGCTATTGCTGATTGCAAGGAATGTGACTAATCTTTGGAAAACCATATGTCCAAAGACTATGCTATGAGCTCACACATTTACAAGACCTCATGCATGGATGTTAATAGTAAGGTACTGTGGAACTTGAGAGATCGCATGTTGTATTTTGAGACAGTCATCAGCGACTTTGGTACCAAGAGACCAGAGTTCTTCTCTGTCTAGCCTAACTTAAAAAAATAGAAAGCAACTTTGAGCTGTTGTTTCTCCTCACCACAAAACAGACCCAAACAAAGGTTTATACTTATTACACTTACTGACTTTTTCAGATTAAATGAAGATTATTACAGAATTATGCTTAATCTTAAAACAGAACAGAAAACAAACACAATGCCGGGCGGTGGTGGCACACGCCTTAAACCCAGCACTCTGGAGGCAGAAGCAAGCAGATCTCTTGAGTTGGAGGCCAGCCTGGTCTACCTAGCGAGTTCCAGGACAACAAAGGCAACACAGGGAAATCTCATCTCAAAAAGACAAAAAGAAAAAAAAAAAAAAACCCAAACAAACAAAATTATGCTTAATCTTGCTAAAGGCACGCCTAAATTCAGCAAGCATTGAAATCCGCAGAACTGTATTATCATTTGCATAGATTGTTATTTCCTGTTACCATAAACTTTTAAAGGAAAACTATATAATCAGGTGTTTGTTAATGAAGGGCTTCCCCCACCTCGTGTTAGATCAGTGAGGAGAGTAGCAGTGATTATGTACACTTACGATTATTCCGGTTTTAGGGGTCTAAATACTAAAGGATGGTTCACCTCTCATTGTCCTTATTATAGAAGATTATGATTGAACCATCTCCAGATTGCTGTGGGGATGAATGCATCGATATTTATTAAAAAGAAGTGCTAAGCAAGACTGCTGAGATGAAGCTGGGCATTGTGCTGCACATCTGTAATGTTAGCAGGGGGCAGATGGAGGCAGGCCGAGCAGGAGTTCAAGGCACACCCCAGCTATGTCCTGAGTTCCAGGCCTCCCTGGGTGACATGGTCCCTGTCTCAAACTACAGAAAAGATCCAGCTTTCAAGTTCTTTTCTCCGTTAGAAACAATATTACAGTAGCTTGCAGGTTATTTCGCCTGGATTAGCCCACGTGAACTCATTTTGTCTAAAAATGAATTATATTTGCATCAAGAGATGTCAGTTGCACCTCCGGTTCTATTAATGGAGCGCACTTTTTCTCTGTCGCCCTGGAGATCATTTCATATTCCTCCCTCTCTTTTTCTATTTTACTTTGTCTCCTACTGCACTCCTCCGAGATTAGTCACTGCTTAGTCACCAGGCCGTGTTTCCAGTCTTCCTCAAGAATGCTTCCTTGCTCCTTCCTGGCTCTGCTCTGCTTCTGCTTGAGCCTGGCTCTGGGCTGCTGAGAGCTTCTTTAATCTGCCTGTCATTTGGCTGCCAGACCTGCAAAACGCCTATGTGTTTCAACTGGTTTTATATTTCTGAAACATTTTCTTTTAATCTTGATATTCTGTTGCTGAATTCTTTTGAGCAGTAGTTCCATTGGCAGAGACAACCCAAACCTTGGTGAAGGCCTCCCATGGCTACTGCTTTTTTAAAAGTTCAGTGCTGTAGTCATTATCACAGTATTTTAGAAAATGACTGGATACAGTAGTACTTGAAATTCCATGCTCAGGAGGCTGAGGCAGGAGAGGATTGTCCCGAGTTTGAAGCCAGCCTGGGCTATATAGTGAGTTCAGAGCGAGACCTGGTCTCCACACTCCCCCTACCCCCAAAAGGATTCAGTATATTTTCATAAACTTGAATGTGACTGTTACTGTGTTGGTTAATTTTTTCCATCATAAATGATACATATGCATAAACTACAGCCTTTATTATTTGGAAAGCACATCTTAGGTTTGTTACTTCTGATTAAGACCATAGATTTATTAGGCAGATGTGGTGGTGTATGCCTTAACTCCCAGCTCTTGGGAGGCAGAGGCAGGCATACTTCTGTGAGTTCCAGGGGAAAATGTATGAAATTTGGTAATTACAGCTTCCGTTTTGCTTTACATAGTTGTTGACCTGAAGCATTTGTTTGTTTGTAGAGCCAACCTGAAACTTGAATTACACTTCAACTATTTTATCCACATTTCTTTTTATATACATACATAGTCTTTTCTCAGGAGTTCCTTCTGGAGTGGGCTCACCCTAGAGTCAGCTGCATAGGTGAAACCTGCTGTATCTTGGAAAGGCCGGTGCTGAAAGCAGCCGAACAACTTAGTTGTTGGTGGCTGGACTTCCATTCTGTGAACCAATTCCTCTTCCTGCCCTGCCCTGGGTAGGAAGTGCATTTGAAGGGCATCCTCACCAGACTGACTGAAGCTTTCATCAGCTTCCCCTTCTTTCTCTTCCTCTCTACTCCGTTTTTCTTCCCGTCGCTTATCTTCCATCATTTCCTCTTTTTTTTCCCTTTTTCCTTCACCCTTCTTTTTCTGCTGCTTCTCAGCATCTTCCCAGTCTTCTTGGCATCATATGAATAGCACACTCATTTCTAGAGTCCTGAGGAGGCATTCGTGGAAATAAATCCAGTTATCTCCAGGCACTGGTGAAGATGTGGCTCTTGATGATGTGCTTGGACAGATGTGTGTTGGAGTGAGATGGTGTCTGTGAGGAGAACACTGAAGGCATGTGAATCTTACGTTGCTTCGCTTCAAAATCTACTGGTTCTTCAGTGAGGTCTTATCACCCCATGTGAGCGGGCTCCCCACCTGTCCAGGAAATGCCTTGAGCCGGCTTCCCTGCCCTTTGCTTTTCCTCTCACGAGTTAATTACTAATGGCTCTTTGAGAACATCCGGGAGAGAAAAGCTCCTTTGAAAGCGAATTTTAATTTTCACTTGCTATTTCATTAGGAAATAGCTTATTAATGATATCAACTGCTGTTTGGAATGCTAGTGGCACCATCTTGTATTATTCCTAAGCTTCAGACACTTGAAGTTTTCACGTATCTACTCACCACCTGGGAAATCATTTCTTTTAAGTAGTGACAGAATATTGTACCTCTGTTCCAGAGAACTGAGAGCAGAGATTTCAAGTGACTCCTCATGAGTGACCCCTCAGCTGACTTGTGGCGCACGTGAGGCGTCCCTCCGATTTCCTTGGGCGGTGCTGCTTGTGATAATGCAGACATGTCTGTCCTGTTACTTCCCCTTGCGGCTCTTACTCGAGGTGAACTGTTGTAGACAATCAACAGACACTTTCTAGTAATATTACCTACTTTCTACAAAGTTTCATTGATAGGCTTCTGGGTGGTTTTTGTAACATAAATAACTTTATAGTTTTATAGTCCTTAATTTTCTTTCTTCTTTTTTTTTTTTTTTTAAGGCAAGATTTTTTTTTGTGTAGCCCTGACTGTCCTGGAACTCAGTCTATGGGAATATATATCTCCCTTATTAAGATTCTTTACTTTCTCCAAATCTCTTTTTCAAATACTAAAGTATCAGTATCACTTAAATATTAGTGGTGGTGTAGACCTTTGATCTCAGCACTCAGGAGGCAGAGGCAGTTGGGTCTCTGAGTTTGAGGCGAGCCTGGTCTACAGCGTGAGTTCCAGGGCAGCCAGGGCCACACAGAGAAGAAACTCTGTCTTGAAAACAGCAACAAAAAAAAAGCCAAAACAAAAACCAACAACAATACCCCCCCCAAAAACCAACAATACTTCCCAAAAAACCAACAACAATGCCCCCCCAAAACCAACAATACCCCCCCAAAAACCAACAACAATACCCCCCCAAAAACCAAAAACCCTAAGTATCTTAAAAGTAACTTAAGTATTACAGTGACATTTGGACAAATAAAACTTTTTTATTCTAAATTTGTATTGCATTCTATTTATTTACTTATTTGTAGGTATAGGCACACTCTGCCACCATGGTACACCTATAGAGGGCAGAGGACAACTTCAGAGAGCCCCGTCCTTCCACCATATGAGTCCTGGGGATCGAACTCAGATCGTCAGGATTGGCAGCCAGTCTCTCTGCCCACTGATCCTATTCTTTAACTCTCTAAAAAACATTAACCTGAGGTTTAGATCCTCACAGCCATCACGTGTTCCTTTTTATTATTCTCCCATTTCTGTGCATGTCACCAGTGGGCAGGACTGCACATGAAGGGATGTGTAGGGAAACTGGGTTGAACATCAATATTAGCTCTTCTAATTACCGTCCTTTCATGCCTGTAATGTGCAGACAGCCTGATGAAAGCCGCAGGCTGGCTTCTGGGCTGCTCGCAGACACTCAGACTGTGTGCTGCTAACAGTGACATTTTTATTCAGTGCCCTCTCCTACTGTGCCCTTCTGCTTTTGCCAAAGGCCGTCCCCTAATAACTAAGGAGGGCTCTCTGTTTCACAGTTGCCAAGTCAAGAAAATATCTGAAGTACAAAGTTAAATAGAATTGTTACATGAGGAAATTATTTTGAGGATAACTTAAAGAATTGGATGATTAGGAAAGTCTGATTTCTGTGGCTCAAGAGTTGGAGTACATTGGAAACTGATATGCAGTTAGTGTAAGATTGAGACCTGTAGCTAATGAATGTGTTGTTACCTGCCTAGGCAGAAGGGTGAATTAGAGCCCTGCATTCAAATAAGCACTTCTTCATAAGTAATGAATAGTTTTGACAAAAAAAAATTATAGAAGACCCTGAAAAGAAATGTGCAGATGGCAATCTAGACATGAGTTGCTTGTGGGTGTCAAGGAAGATCTGGAGACCAGCTGTCCTGACTTGGAACCTCCCGTGGTGGTTCACACAAAGAACTTAACAGGGAGGACCGAAGTCCTCTCCAAGATGCAGACGTTGAAAAGCAGCGCATAGACAGTCTTGAGAAACCAGATGACTGGCCGCTGACTGGCCACTTTACGACTCAGCCTTCTCCTTCCCCTGATCCCAAAGCTTTCATTTCAACCTAGTGTGGTCAGAGAGAAGGGCAGAGCACAGGAAAACACTGGACACTGTCACTACATTTAAGCCTGAAGGGTTAGGGGAAGGGACATGTTCTAGATTTGACAGCATCCCATGGAAGGAGGACTGGGCTCCCTACTCCCACCCCAGTGGGAGGACAGCATCCCACAGAGTCCTACTCTGTGTATCAATTACTTTTCTGTTTATTTGGGCTTACAGTTCCAGGGGTGTAGTCCATAAGGTGGAGGAAGCATTGGCAGCAGGGAGCTGGATTAAAAAGCCGAGAGCTCACATTTTCAACTGCAAACTTAAAGCAGAAAGAGTGAACTGAAGTGGGGTGAAGTATACACTCTCAAGTCCCATCCCCGGATGTGCTTCCTTCAGCAAGGCTATGCATCTGCTGAGCTTTCTAAACCGCTCTTGATTGCACTGGAGGCTGGGGTCCAAGTGTTGAAGTGCCTGAGCCTCCTCTGAGGAGGGTTCTCATTCACACCGCTCCATTCTCCTCTCTTCCGAGCTCTTCCTACCCCCGCTCCCTACTGATGAAACCACGGAGGGGAAAACCACAGTCCACGGGCCACACCTGGCCACTGCATGTCTGTGGAAACAAAATCGTATTAGACCCAGAAGTATTCTCTTTCTCAGAGAAATACTGGGGGAAAAATCATTTTCTTAAGATAAAAATGGACTTTCATGGTACCCTCTCCACCAGTTAAAAAAGTGTTTTTTGAGAGAGAGTCTCCTATAGCTCAGGCCGTCTCTGAACTTGGCATGTAGTACTGTGTAGCCAAGGATGACCTTGAACATCTGGTCCTCCGGTGTGTCTCCTGTATGATGAGATTACAGACATGTGCCATCACACCTGATTTTAGGTGGTGCTCGGGATTGAACTTTTTGATTGTACTGTCTTCTCTTTTTTGCAAGCTAGGCAAGCGCTCTGTCAAATGGGCTACGTCTCCTGCTCCCCTTACCTGTCTGGGGGTTATTAGCGATCCAACCTTCAGTGATGCTAGGCAAGTGCTGTGTCACTCAGCAACATATCCAGACCTGTGGCCAACTTTTTGACCTAATTGAGAGGAACACACACACACACACACACACACACACACACACACACACACACAATTTATACATTTACAGCTAGAAAATTTGCATACTCTGATTTGCCTGTGTTAATCAACATGTTCTGAAAGAAAACAGGGGTTTTGTAATAACAAGGAGTTTCTTTTATCTTGTAAGTGGTTGGAATTTCACAGCCAACCTAATTTTTTTCCTTGTGAAAGATTTTTGCTAAGGGAAAATGAAGCTGATTTCTTACTCAGAATCATTTGGCTATGATGGGAGAGGGCCGGCACTGGTGTTTTGCTGCTGCCAAATATGACTGCATAAAGATTTATTAAACAGGGTGTGGCTTGGTTGGGAGTTTAATGTGCATTTTGAATGTGTGAGTTTCAAGGTAAGTGTCAGAGTAAAGGATACCTATTACTTAGCAGTCCACACAGCAGATTTCTGTTGATCAAGGTGAGATCTAACTGCTACTACCTGGAATAAGTGAGGTTGAAACTGATTTTTAAAAATTACAATAAGTTGTAGCTTCGTAACTATAAGTTTTCCTTTGCCAGAATTTAAGTGACTTGTTTAGCCAAATGAAATGGTGGCAATGAAGGTATCTCCTTAGTGCTGCCCCTCCCCCCTGCACACCCTCTTTTGACACCTCTGAACTAAATCAGTCAGTTTCTTGAAAAGCAAGGAGGAGAGTTTCTTTTCTGATACCCCTCCCTCTTTCTTCCTTACCCCTCAGAGCTCACCCTTGTCTGTC
The DNA here is from genome assembly GCF_903995425.1 of Onychomys torridus. Lineage (NCBI taxonomy): Eukaryota > Metazoa > Chordata > Mammalia > Rodentia > Cricetidae > Onychomys > Onychomys torridus. Next base: position 60,293,169 of record NC_050446.1, read on the forward strand.
TTCTCTCCGAACTTCGCCTGGATGTCCATTCTGTGTTAGGACTTTCAACACGTTATTTCTCACAGACCTCTATCAGGACCTCCAGGCTGTTCATTAGGTGCCTCACAGACATAGCGATGGGACAGACTGAGAACTGAGTCCATGTTTTTCTGGGATCTGTCTTCCTCTCCTCTACTCACTCAACTAGCATGCCAGATAGAGAAGAGTCGGGTGATGTTTTTCCGTCTTCTCCATTTCTGCAATCAAAGTCATTGGTGCTCTCTCTCTGTTCATTCTACTCCGAGAGCATTTCTCAAATCTCCCCTACCTTTTTCCCCATCTCCTCTGGCTCAGACAGGTCACCATTCCCTCCCTGAGCTTGCTTTCTTGTCTCATTTTGTTTCTTTAATTTTTCTAAAGGCAAGAAAGTCACCTTTCCTAAGGTTTGAAATGGAACCAAGAAAAAACTGATGGTTTTACTATGACTGAAGGCACTTCATGATTTAGCGTTTGCCAGGCTCCCGGGCTGTTTTGGGCCATTCCCAGCTTGCTCTTTCTTCTTAGCCACACCACTTGTCTCTTCTGTCCTGGAGACTACGCTCTTTCCCACCTGGGATCTTTTTGCAGAGCTTAGGGTGCTCCCAGTTTTTCACCCTCCTTTCCCTGCATCCTCCCCTACAGGAACCTCTTCATCCTCAAAGCAGGTTCCTCTCACTTCACCATGAGTTCCCTGGAGAGCATTTCTCTGCGTACTTACCTTCCCATTCTCCTATGAGCCCTTTCTGGAGAGAGTTCCTTTTGTCTCCAGGAACTCTTTCCCCTCCTTTCCTGGGAGATAACTTTCCTTTATCTAAGGAAGGCCTGCACTCCCTATTTCCAAGAAATCTTCTCTCTTGGCCAGTTGTCTCCTTCCTAGCTCCTGTCATGTCCAGTGGTTTGTTTGTTGGCTGGTTTCTTATGGGAGGGCAATGTTCAGAACAGGCGTCTTCAGTGCCAGAACCGAGCCCGATGTAGCACATATGTTCAAGCCTCACAGTAATGTTTTGGGATGACTAGAAAACAAACAGTTGGCCAGGTATGGTGGTGCCTGCTTTTAATCTCTGTACTGGGAGGCAGAGGCAGGGGAGTCTCTGTGAGTGCAGGCCAGCCATAGGCTGAGACCTTGTCTCAAAAAGAGGAGGGGAGGAGAAAAAGGAACTTAGGGGGAAAAGTCCATTGTGTGTGTGTGTGTGTGTGTGTGTGTGTGTGTGTGTGTGTGTGTGTGTAGGCATGTGGACTATGGCAAACATGCATGAAGGTCAGAGGTCAGTTTTTGGGAGTCAGGTTTCTTTGGGGATTGAACTCAAGTCTTCAGATGGTAACAATCACCTTTACTATGTCATTGGCCAAAATAACTCTTATGTATTTAAAATGTACAGTTTGGGGTTGGAGAGATGGCTTAGTGGTTAAGAGCAGTGGATGTTCTTTTAGAGGTCCCAGGTTCAATTCCCAGCATGCACAAGCAACTCACAATCATCTGTAATTCCAGGGGATCTGACAGACACCCTGGTCTGAACTCCTTAGGTACCAGGCATAAATGTTGGACACAGACATACACATAAAATAAATACATCTAAAAAAAAAATGAAGATGCCCAGTTTGGATGATGTACATTTTTAAACGAATACGACAGGAATTATAATGGGGAAATGACGCCATTCGAAAATAGTTTTTAAAGTATTTGTGGATTAAATCAGAAGAACGGTTCGTCATAAATCATCACGTAAATCTTCCGCTTTGTGTCATGTGAACTATCACGAGCCCTTTTGTGTTGTGCAGGATGTTTCTTCTGGTGGGAGCCCCGAAAGCAAACACAACGCAGCCTGGGATTGTGGAAGGAGGGCAAGTTCTCAAATGTGACTGCTCGTCGACTCGCAGGTGCCAGCCCATTGAATTTGATTCCACAGGTAAGCTCTCGCTTGTCCATTCTCCCGCGTCCATTCTCTCCCGCGTCCATTCTCTCCCGCGTCCATTCTCTTAATTCACGCCATTAGGTTGGTTGGTTGGTTGGTTTTGGAGACAGGGTCTCACTGTGTATCCTTGGATAGGCTGGAACTCTCTATGTAGACCAGGCTGGTTTTGAACTTATAGAAGTCTGCCTGCCTCCATCTTCTGAGAGCAGGGATTAAAGACCACCATACACAGGCTCATTTGTTCATTTTTTTTTTCTTTTTGCTCTGTTTTTGTTTTAATGTCACAACAGGGCTGGAGAGATGGCTCAGTGTTTAAGCACACTTGCTGCTCTTGCAGAGGACTGGGCTTCATTCAGTTCCTAGGACCCACTTGGCATCTTACAACCATTTGTAACACCATTTCCAGGGGAACCTCCAAAGGCACCAATCATGCCAGTGGTACCCATACATGTGTGCAGGCAAAACACTCACCCACATAAACCTTTTAAAAAGTAACAGCTAGTAACCTCATCACCCCGCATACACAGGGAGAGTCATCTGTATACGCGATCTCTGTGTTTTGCAGCAATTCTGTGTATCTCCATTGTTTTGGATGTCGTCCAACTTAAACGGACAGTGTCAATATGTAGACATTTTTGGAAAATCTATTAAGATAAGTTTATATCTCTTCTGGGAAGAGGGAGGTCTCAAGATTATCGGAGATGGCTGCTGTTTTTCTTGGAGCCAAATTGAGGCATGACTCACTGACCACTAAGATTACTTCTCATCATGAATGTATCCCAGGCTTGGTGTGATGAAAAAAAAATAAAAGAAGAAGAAGAAAGAAAAAAAGAAAGTTGAGGAATCATCTTGAGTATTCAAATACATTTAAATGGCTTAAAAATCATTAATGCATTTTTCTAAAATATATTGGAAAATTACTGTGTTCTGATAACAGTATAATTTTATTTCTGGAACATATTTCAATGTAAATCAAGGTGGTGGCAGTAAAAAAAGTTAACCTCAGGAAGGTGAGAGATAATTCAAATTTTATATTTATGTCATTAGAATAAAATGTGCAGGCTCCCATATACATTTATATTGGTGTATTCTTATATATATTTTTAAAAGTTCAGGGAGAGGCTGGAGAGACGGCTCAGCAGCTAAGAGCACTTGTTACACTTGTAAGGACTGGGGCTTGGCTCTCAGCACCCACATGGTGGTTCACAAACATCTGTAACTGCAGTTTCAGGGATTCTGATGCCTTCTTCTGATCTGTGGGTATGAGGCACACATGTGGTACATACATATCCATGCAGTCAAAACACTGCGTGTACAGATGAGCATACAGACCATTCATGTAGCAGGCTAATATAGTCTGTTACTTCTGTTTCATGTCCAAGTCAGTATTAGTTTCCTATTGCTGATACCATACATGACCTTAAACCTAGTTTCATTTTTTTATTGCTGGGAATTGAACTCAGGATCTTCTGTGAGAACACATGACCACTGAGCTTTCATTTGCTACCATCAGTCCTAGACGTTAGGTATCTAAAATGATCTCGCTGGGCTAAAGTCAAGTCAGTGATCCTTCATTTCTTTTGGAGTCAATGGGGATGGGGTGGGGATGGGGGAGAACCAGGAGCTTGGATTCCCTTTGTTCAGCAAAGGTCAGCAGTGTCAACAGGATTCAATGCTCCCTCATGCTACGGGTGTGTGTGTGTGTGTGTGTGTGTGTGTGTGTGTGTGTGTGTGAGTGAGAGAGAGAGAGAGAGAGAGAGAGAGAGACTGCCCTGCCTCCCCTTCTATACATTTCAAGGTTCTGCAGTTGACCACACCTGCCAAGTCTTTTATGGCATGTGATTTTCCATATTCATTGGGAAGATTCTGGAAAGCAGGGCATACATCTCTCGTGGAGTGGCATTATCCTATTGGTTGGAGCCTCTTGACATATTTTAAAAATTCATATTGGTTATGCCGAGAGCTGCTTCCAGTAAGAGCTGTGTTTATATAAATAGGCTTGGCTCCTTCCCTTGTTCCTTTTCTGTGGTTATTTGGAATGCAGAAGGGACTCAGAAGACGGAGATTCAGGCTGATACTGATGACCTTGGGAAAAGGTTTTCATTTGCTAGTATCAGTTTCCCTGTTCGTCAGAGAAAACAGGGCTGTCAAGTAGATCAGAGGAGTTCATAACTATGACCTCACTTACAGACAACCAAGCCCTTCACAGGGGAAGAATGGATTGTTTATTCCAGCCCCTCACTAGACCTGCATAGAGAATAATCATGAAAAGGGACTTAGGAAAAAGGAAAGACATAAAGATATTGTGGCTGCTAAGTGAGTTATGTCTTGGTTTACATTTGAATCTCTGTTACTGTGAGTTTTGGGGAAACCCTCTCTCTCATTGCCACGTGTTTTCTTTTCCCAAGGACACAGTTGTTGCAAACAGATTGATCACTGCCCAGTTTTATTATTTTTAAAAAAATCATTTCCAGCTGGAAGTGGCCTCATGTGCCTCTTACTCCATCTCTGTGGTGGGCAAGGAGGGACCCTGGAGCATGCTGGCTGCCACACTAGCTCCAGGTCCAGTGACAGACTGTCTCAAGGGAAGAAGGCAGAGAGATAAAGGACACCCAGTTTTCTGGCCTCTGCATACATGAGCATGGACGTGTGCATCCACACATCCGAGTGCATATATAACACATGCCTGCAACCCTCCCCCCTCCAAAAACACTGGTCTCCACTGTATTTCCTTGGAAATACAGGCTTGACTGCAAGCTTGAGAATCATGTCTTTTGAAAGCAGAAGGAAGCCCTAACGTCGTCCTAGAGAAGATCCGATGTCGGATCCTACTCTTTTTGTCCTGAACATCTTGCTGCTGCAACACTCAAGCTTGTTTCAGCTGCAGGCAGTAGACAAGCCTGGCCACGCAGACTCTCAACCAGAAGAATGTGGTGGAGTTATTTCGCCACACATTCCTAGGCTTTGCTTTAAATAACATGTCAAACTGGCCTCTGTGTCGCGCACTTTCCAGCTCACTGAGACGAAAACACTTAGGTAGACTCTAAAACATATTCCTGCAAGTTTCACTTCCTCCAATTGGTGAGTTTTTGTCTCTCAGAGATATGTCCAGATTGAGTAGCCTTATAAACACAAAGTTACAACAAATGAAATATAGACTTCTTTTCCTGGTTGCATGAATTTAGACCCAAGTTTTCTCCCTTAATGAACATGTAGCTCCTGTTAGGATCAATCATCTCCTGGTTCAGAATTGTATGATTGGAGGACTGATAAGTATCTTTGGAATAGATAATTTTGTCCAGTTCTTTTTATTAATGATTAATTAATATATAGCTAATACTATTTTATTCAATATCTGTAACATTTGACAAACCGATTTCACACGATCCCTTTAAAATCCTCCTTTTACTCACGGTTTGGTCCGACTCATATCTATTCTTCAAGACTGGGGTTGATTTGATTTTTTTCTTTTGAAATCTCCAGTAAAGAGATTTTGTTTGAAACTGTTTGGCGCTTTCAAATCCCTTCCTCCCCAACACTAGACGGAAACAATCCGCCATTGAGAGAGCAGCGCTGTCCCACAGGCCTTATTCTTTGTGCTGTTTCCTGCAGAAGCTCGGAGATTGCTGGTGGGATGAAGGGGGAGGGTCTGAGTAACTATAAATAAACAATGCTGGTACCCAGAAAACGCCTGTCTTCCGGATCTGCTTTGCTGACTCCTCTTGTTTACCTTTAGAGGACAGCTGTCCTAGGTAAACAATGTTTCCAGATAGTTCTGTGGAAATTAGTAACAGCTTGCAGCTTAGGGAGGGACACACAGAGGGTCTGAGGGAGGGAGGGGACATGCACCTAGCCGGCCAGATTCCCTGGAATCCACCCTGGTGATGAACAGAGTGACAGATGTCAGCCACATTGCTTCCACATCTGTGTTTCTGCACCAGCAGAGGCCTTGTGTCTCATTAACAGTTGCCTTCCTAGCATTTAGACAGAAGGTTTAATGTATGATCAAAGAGATTTCTTCCTCTGACCTGAAGTTTCACATAAATAATAAATTCAATTGAGAGATTTTTCTTCCAACCAGATTTATTTTTAGTAATATCTGAGTTGAAGTGGTATTTGGGGGTGAAAACCTGCTTAAGGAGGTTTTTAAAGTGTTTGTTTTATTCGAGGATTAATGTGGGATGACATTGTTTTAATAACTTATTCTAGCAAACAAGCAAAAACCAACAAATTCTCTAAAGACCTAAACCATCTCATTATTCATAAAAGCCATAGTAAAGAATAGGACCCGAATGACTAAAACCACATTTAACTTCTAAGTAAAAGTTTACTCTTATTTCTTTTTACTATTTCAGCATTTCTCTTTTAAAAAGAGTGGTATAATTCTGTTCTAAAAGTTGTTCTTTAGGCATAAAAAGAAGAGACAAAACACTTAGCTTTAGGGTAGCAGTGCATCTTCGTCTTCAGATTGAGCATTATGTGAATTATATTCCAGTTTTCCAGCAGCTGAAGGCCAACTGTCTGGCAGTACTTTGTGAAATACTCGGAAAGAGAAGACCAAGGAACTAAGTGTTAGGTGCTCACAGGGGCGGGATGGTGTGCGCTGCTCATTGCTTCTGCCCTTACCATTTCATCGTGGGAGTTTGGTTAGGTGTAAATAACAAATTTTGGAAGCTTGAAGAAAATTGGAGTTTAATTTTCAAGTTTCTAGTGATCTGTGTCATGATTATATTTATTTTATTTATTCTTTTCGAGACAGGGTTTCTGTATAACTGCTTTGGCTCTCCTGGACTAGCTCTGTAGACCAGGCTGGTTTCGAACTCACAGAGATCCACCTACCTCTGTCTCCTCCTGAGTGCTGGGATTAAAGGTGTGCTGCTATACCCTATCCTCTGTAGTTTTGGGATAATACAAGTGAATTGTCCAACAAATTTTGTAATTATGGACAGAAATCTTTACAGTCTTGAGGTGAAGTGGTGTTTGAGGTAAAACAAAAACAAACAACAAAAACAAACAACAAACAAAAAGCATTTCTTCCAGTCCCAGACCCCCTGGTCTGAGTTCTGTTTCCTTTTCAAGTGTAGCTCCTCAGTGCAGCAGTCTGGGCGGTCCAGCATAACGAAAACGGTGACTTCAGGGCTGTGACTCAAAATATTTACTTCCCTCTTGTGTCCTAGAATGGCTGCCAGCTCCAGCCAGGTCCTGAATGAGCTGCTTGTGGGTTTGTTTGGAGAGAAGCCTTTCCTTCTTCCTCCCACCCACTCTATTCACACTTCCTTTCAGTGAAGCCACTGTCTGATGTGCAAATCTGGCATTTTAGGACTTGGGCTCTGCAAAGAAAATTCTGATTAGTGAAGACAAACTTCCTTTAGAGCAAGCTTCTTGAGTAGATGGTGATTTGAAGTTGTGACTGTTGACACTGGAAGCAGTGAATGCAGTAGATGGTGTGTGTGTGTGTGTGTGTGTGTGTGTGTGTGTGTGTGTGTGTGTATTTTTATGATGATTGACTTAATTTTAGGTGTCAATATAGGCCAGTGCATTATATCAGTTGTGTTTAGTGATGCAACTGAAAAGTTTTTAAAGATTTATTTATTTTTATTTTATGTGTTTGAGTGTTTTGTCTGCATGTATGTCTGTGCAGTGCCTGTGGAGGTCAGAAGAGGGCGTTGGATCCCCTGGAACTGGAGATACTGATGGTTGTGACCAATGTGTGGGTGCTAGGAATCACTGGGATCCTCTGGAAGAGCAGCCAGAGTTTTAAACCTCTGCACCATCTCTCCAGATGCATGACTAAAACAATTTAGTCACACGGTGCTTTAAGGCATGGCTGCTGATTCCGAACAATTCTCAGTTTCAGAGACTCCCCAAGGCCATTTTTGAAAGGAGTGCCCTCCATGAAGTACCACTTCCCCTAAGGCAGTGGTTTTCAACTTGTGGGTCATGACCCTGTTGACAGACCTCTCTCTCCAAAAATATTTACATTGTGATTCATAACAGTAGCAAAATTACAGTTATGAAGTAGCAACAAAAGTAATTTTGTTTTGGGGGGAGGGTCACCACAACATGAGAAACTGTATTAAAGGATTGAAGCATTAGGAAGGCTGAGAACCAGTACACTCAGGAAACTGGCCTTCTACTATTCAAAAAAATTTTTTTTTAATTTTTAAAGATAGGAGTTGACTTAGGGTTTCTATTGCTGTGAAGAAGACACCATGACCATAGTAGCTGTTATAAAGGAAAACATTTAGCAGAAATTTTAAAAACTAATTTAAGGCAGGCATGGTGATGCAAACATTTAGTTGAGGTGACTGCTTACAGTTGCAGAGGTTAGTCCTTGATTATCATCATGGCTGAAGCATGGCAGCTTGCAGGCCGATATGTTGCTAGCTGCATCTTGATCAGAAGGCAACAGGAAGTGGTCTGAGACACTGGGTGATATCTTAAGCATCTATGAGCCCTCAGCCCAACTCCACAGTGACACACTTCCTCCAACACCACACTTACACCTCTAAGGCCACACCTCCCATTAGTGCTGCTCTCTTTAAAGGCCATTTTCCTTCAAACCACCACAGGGGTCTACTTGCTATGTAAGCTGAACAGGCAGGCTTCGAACTCATGATTTATCTGCCTCTGTGTCCTGGGTGCTGTGATTACAGGCTTGCATCACCATACTTGCCTTAAATTAGTTTTTAAAATTTCTGCTTTCATAAAAAGAACCCACATGTTTCATGTCTGATGCTTTAAAAAACAAACAAACAAACAAACAAACAAAAGCCTTCTGATTGTTGATTTGTTCTCACTAAGTGGTAAATAGTTTTTCATATGGAAAAGAACTATGGATTTTATACTTGTTGACAGATACATAAAATTTGCATGTATTTTCTATGACCTTTTCTAGTTTTCATTAATCCCGTATCCAGAGACTGGTCCCTGAGAGTCATTATGATAGATATTTTCTTTTTCTTTTTCTCTGTCTTCCTTCCTTCCTTCCTTCCTTCCTTCCTTCCTTCCTTCCTTCCTTCCTTCCTTCCTTTCCTTCCCTTCCTTCTCCTCCTCCTCCTCCTCCTCCTCCTCCTCCTCCTCCTTCTTCTACTTCTTCTTCTTCTTCTTCCAATCCTATAATATATATTAAACATCACAACAGGAACACAAATGCTTTTGGGATGCACTGCGAGCTATTCCATCAGGATTTTGTGCATGACAGTGGGTACCTCCCACCCTCACAGTGAGCTGCATGGAGGCATCTGTATCATAGGAATCAAACAGGAGAACCCTGAAAGCAAGCAAGCAGGCAAATGGAAAAAAACTCTGCAGAGGCAAAAGGCCATAGGAGGAAGGTTGCCCCATGTGGTTCTAGGAAAGCCTCCCTTTTCATTGTATGATTCAATTGTAAAGAGGAAGTGAGTTCTGAGAAAAATATTTGAAGTACTCTAGTAGCGGGGAAAGGTGGTTCTTCACCAGAGAGTCCAGTCTCTGGGTTCCTGCTTGGCTCTGGTACTGATTTGGGATTGCAGGGCCTGTCCCTCTTCTGGTGTCAGGGCCGCATGATTACTCTTCACCCTTGGGCTGTAGGGCCGCACCCGACCCGCACAGCATTCTGAAAGACTCTGCTGACACCCTGGAGGTCACAGCCTCTATGTCTTTTGTTTTTTGTTTTTCGAGACAGGGTTTCTCTGTGTAGCTTTGCTTCTGAAAGACTCTGCTGACACCCTGGAGGTCACAGCCTCTATGTCGTTTGTTTTTTGCTTTTGTTTTTTGTTTTTTGAGACAGCGTTTCTCTGTGTAGCTTTGCACCTTTCCTGGATCTCACTCTGTAGACCAGGCTGGCCTTGAACTCACAGAGATCCGCCTGCCTTTGCCTCCTGGGTGCTGGGATTAAAGGCATGAGCCACCACCTCCCCACAGCCTCTATGTCAAGGAAGCAGGCTGCTGTGGCTTGGTCATCCTCAGTCATCAGCAGATTCCCACAAACATCCAGGGGGAGGGGTGCAAACTCCCTGGGTGTGGTCGTGCGTACTGTAGGACTGATACCAGCTAGGGCAGTGGTCACGGAAGTAGAGTTGGGGTTGCATAGAGCCATAATCAAGGTCACAGGATCCCCATCCCTACACACTTCTCCTCACGATGTTTGTGACAAGCTTCCAAGTTCTTCAATCTTCCCCCTTTCAAAACCAGATCCACTTTCCCCAAATCCCAAACTCTTTAGCTCTTTCTCAATGTTCCCTAAAGGGGTCAGCACCGGCACTGGCTCTCTTCCACACAGGCACTGCTGTGTACATCTCCACAGGGCTTGCCCCATCCAGGTCATCGAAGGCCTTCAGCTGGTGGCGGTGACGCTGCTTCCTCGGCCTTTTCAAGAGAAAGGCAGACAGAGAAAGCAAACCCCACAGGCCACGGTATGCATGGATTCACTCTGAGGTCCCAGGGCCCACCAGGATACCCACACACTCGAAACAGTAGCATCTATTACCGTCGGCTGTCCCAGATGAACAAGCAGCAGCTCTGGCTCCTATCCTCATCAAAAAGGAAGAGGGGCTCCAGGAGCTTGCCCTTACATTGGGGCACATATTCTTCCCTCAAACAAGGGGTGCTGCATATGCACCTGGAGATTTCCACAACAGGCTGATGTCGTCTTCCATGTTCCATGGGTGACTCATTACTTGATGATCTCTGCCTGGTGGGGGTGAGGCAGTAGACAGCAGCTGCCTGGAGTCTACCAGTACCACATCATCCATGTTGTGCTTGGCAGTCAGGCTCAGGAAGAGTTTTAGCTCTTCTAGGTGGTCGGCAGGGTCAGGGATAGAGCTGCCTGGAGTTTCCAGGTTCCAGATTCCAAGAGAGAAGGCCTTGGAGCAAGAGCAAGGTGCCTCCCAGGAACCCACTGAGGTTGTCCACTAGAAGGATCTAGTCCTTCTTTGTCCATCACCCAGGGATGGCAGGTGGCTGGAGACTTTGAAAGGTGTAGGAGAAGGTATTTTCTATTCCATTTTATTTTGATCTTATTTCTATACTGTTTTCAAACATTTATTTTTTAGTTATATGCAATTTTGAATGTCTGTGCCATGTGTATGCAGGTGCCCTCAAAGGTCATTGGATGCTCTGAGGCTGTGAGCTGAACTTGGGTCCTTTGAGCCATTTCTACATCTGTTTGTACTTTGTTTGTGGGGAAGGAGGTTCAAGACAGGGTTGACAGGGTTTCTCCTTGTAGCCGTGGCTGTCCTGGAACGCTGTAGACCAGGCTGGCCTCAAACCTCAGAGATCTGCCTGCCTCTGCCTCTAGAGTGCTGGGATTAAAGGTGTGCGCCACCACCACCAGGCCGTTGCTTTGTTTTGTATTTATTTTATTATTTACTTTTATTTCATTTGCATTGGCGTTTTGCCTACATATATGTCTGTATGAGAGTGTTGGATCCCCTGGAACTGGAGTTACAGACAGTTGTGAGCTGCCATGTGGGTGCTGGGAATTGAACTCGGGTCCTCAGGAAGAGCAGTTAAGTTAAATGCTCTTAACCACCAAGCCACCTCTCCAGCCCCTGTTGCTTTGTTTTTTAAAGAAAGAGTTAGACCATAGTGGCTGTGGCGAGTCTTGCTACTTGACCATACACAGCAGCAGTTCATGCTACTGTACGCCAGCTTAGAGCACAGCACATTTGCTGAGAAAACATTTACGATAGTTTTGGAAAGCAGAGTGATTAAATAATATTTTACAAAGAGGAAACATCTTCCAAACCACCAGGACTAAAATAATTGAAGAAAAATGACTTAGCACAGAGGGTACTTGGATGATCCCTGGGAGGCCATTCTCAGCATAGCAGAAAGGCCCTTGACAACTGTGTTCCTCGCTTTTCCTCCCCTAATTGTAGAGAACAACCCTTAATATTCTTATAAGTCCAGGATTACCTACTCTTCCATTCCTTTGCACAAAACTTTCTCTTGGACTAGAAAAGTGATTCTCAACTTTCCTAATGCTGTGACCCTTTAATATAGTTCCTCATGTTTGGTGACCCCTAACTATAAAATTATGTCATTGCTACTTCATAACTGCAATCTTATTACTGTTAGGAATCATAATGTAAATATCTGATATGTGAGCCAAGGGGTTGTGACCCATAGGTTTAGAACTGCCGGTTTAGAAGGCATTCCTTTCTTGGTACTGTACAACTGTATTCATAGGGTCTCATAATTGTATTGTATTAGACATGTGTTTCTATAAGAAACCATGGCATCATGCATTAGGTCATGAATGAATATCAGCTGGATTTTTAGGTAGCAACAGAAGTATTGAGGTTTTCCAGGCAAATGAGCCTTGACTACGAAGGCTGTGTGTAGAAATAAGACTGCCTAGTCCCATGGCCTGAAGACAGCAGGAAGGAAACACTTACATATCATAACAGGCATATCTTGGGGCTTTGGTAGAAGCATGTCCATTAGGATGGATAATACTCAGTAGTGTGCCATGCTCTCAGAGGTTTTATCACCCTACGTTAGCCATGGACCTGTGTCCTAGACCCCAGCGATAGGCTTTGTTGAGATTCCTATGTGTAGTGGAAGAACCCATACATGTGACTTGAGGGTATATGAAAGTTTCATAAATAAGATTGAAATAGCCCTACACCGGAAACAGTAAGAGATACAAAGGCGTCATTAAACTATTATATGGTCATGGAACAGGTTATTGCACAGTATTGAAGATAATGAAGATGATGCCAGAGATTTACCATCATTGATTGTTTGGAGGGGAAAAGGTACATATGTATTTCAGTAATAATTTTAGTGTGTCTTAGATATTTTGCTTGAAATACCTGTTTATGGCAGAAGATTTATGCCTTACATTCATGAAAGCATTTTTTAGGATAGAAGCCAAAAATATTAGCAGAGGTTGTTTCTTTGTGGCATTTAGACCCGTCTTTACATACACCTTTATTTGTGTGTGTGTGTGTGTGTGTGTGTGTGTGTGTGTGTGTGTGTGTACACGTACATACATGTGAAGTCATGGGCCACTTACTCTTTTACTACCTTGTGCATAAGAATTGCATGTGATTTGATATTCACACACATCTTTATGCTATAGCAGGATTACCCGGGAACATAATGGGTAGTCACAGTGTTTGTTAGAGTTATCTAGCAATTTAACTAATTGAAACACCTGGTTTACAATCAGGTCTGCACATCTGCAATATGATAATTGATCGTGTTAATAGCAAACTTGAGACATTTACAAGGCATCATGCAATTTTCTTCTTTTTTTTAAAGATTTAATTTCAAATTTATATGTATTGTTTGCCTGCATGTATGTATGTGCTCAATGTGTGTGCAGGGTTCATGGACACCAAAAGAGGGTGTTCTGGGACTGGAGTTCCAGATGGTTGTGGGCTGCTAAGTGGGTCCTGAGAACTGAGACCCTAATACTCTGTAAGAGCAGCAGGGACTTTTAGCCACTGAGCCATCTCTCCAGCTCCTCAGATTTTTATGACTAGCTAACATTCCCAAGCTCCGTAAAAAACAAGAGATAACTGCAATGTAGTCAAAGTGTTTGACTAATCAAAGAAACACTATTCTTTTTTTTTTTTTTTCTTTTTTTTTGAGACAGGGTCTCACTATGTAGCTCTGGCTGTCCTAGAACTCACTGTGTAGACCAGGAAGGCTTTGAACTCACAAAGGTCCACCTGCCTCTGCCTCTCTGCCTCCTGAGTGACTAAGGGCATGTCCTCCTTCCTCCCCCCACCCCTACATACACTATTCTAAATCTGGCTGGATAGAAATGAATTTTCTTGTACTAAGAACAGTCTATTTTGTTTCTGACCATTCATAACAATTTTTCCAGGTAATCGAGATTTTGCCAAAGATGACCCATTGGAGTTCAAGTCCCACCAGTGGTTAGGAGCTTCTGTGAGGTCAAAGCAGGATAAAATCTTGGTAAGTCTTTAGGATTTACCTCAGGTGAGTGGGGCCAGTTAATGTGGCACGGGAAGTTTTGTATGTTCAAGTGGGTCTGGCCAAGGGCACAAGGTATCTTGAAAGACCAGCTCTGATCCCAGGCTGACCGTGTGAGCATGCTATCACTCTTGCTCTCCAGAGATGGGGCTCCTGCTTCTTCTGCCCTCTGACCTATACTGTTTATTTCTTCCTGCTCCATGGTACTCCCTGCCAGTTTATTTCTGTCCATCACATTTAGGAATAGAATGCTTTCAGCTCATCAAATGCTTTCGTATTTTTTTTTAACTACAAAACAAACAAAAAACCAATAAACAAAACAAAACAAACAAAAAGGTGCAAACAACCCACTAGTCTTCCATTCTGCTACAGTTCTATCCCTCTGCCCAAACAGTTGTTTAGAATGTCCTTTGAACATGAACCGCCTCCATTCCTAATGTTATCCTCCCAGTAATGTGAGCCAGGCAGGAGAAGGCCAAACCAAGGTCACTCAGACTTCAAGGTTATTCAAATGTTTGTTACCATACTGTGTTATTTTCTGCATGGATACTTAATTCTTATCTTCTTACCCCTCAGCACATTGAACAAAGTCAGTCCTGTTCTCTCACACACCTTTTAAAAAAATATTAAGTCAATTTTATTTTGTGGGTGTGGGTGTTTTGCCTGCTTGTATGTCTCTTCACTACATACATGCCATGCCAACAGAGGCCAGAAAAAGGCATCAGATCCCCTGTTACTGGAGCTGCAGACAGTTGTTAGCTGCCATGTGGGTGCTGGGGACCTAACCTCGGTCATCTCAAGGAGCAACCATTTCTGAGCCATTTCTGCACTCTCTCTCCTCCCCACACACTTTTTGGCCACCCCATGCCTGCTTTGAGACATGATCTCACTCTGTAGTAGGGCTGTCTTTGAACTCAAAGTCTTCTAGCCTTTACCTTCCACATTCTGAGATTACAGGCACATGCCTCCATGCCAAGCTTAGACTTACGACTGTTTTCTGTTTTGGGGTTTATGTGACACCACGTGTTCATGTTTTATTCCCTACTACCTGGCTCAATTTTTTTTTTTTTTTTTGAGACACGGTTTCTCTGTGTAGTTTTGGTGCCTGTCCTGGATCTCACTCTGTAGACCAGGCTGGCCTCGAACTCACAGAGATCCACCTGCCTCTGCCTCCCGAGTGCTAGGATTAAAGGCGTGTGCCACCACCGCCCGGTCTGGCTCGCTTTTTTGATGTCTCAGTAACGATTCTTCTTCAGTTCCTAAATGTTGGGGTGTTTCTGAGCATTACTAAAGGCTCCATTGTTTTCTCTAGCTAAACCATTTACCTAGAGGCTCCTTTCTTCTTCCATGTCTGTGAACACAAACTGTACATCCTAATCTCCAAATCGATATCTCTAGCTATTAGTTGGTCCTAAATCTTTAAAGGCACTATCTTAAATGATCTATCTGCCATTCTTAGCTGTCTGGTTAACAGACCACTCTGAATGAATATGGTCAAAATGGGATTCTTGTTACCCTCTATCAAAGAACATGAACAAACAAGCAGTGGTAACTTTTTCCTGGATGACTTCTCTGACGTGTTGAGAGGTATGGCTTCCCACTCTACCTATCCGTGATCCCTGTGAAAATATATCCACCTCCAAAGAGATCTACTGATAGCTGTCCATCTTCGTCGTCTGCTCTGCAGGTGGACCGCCACCGTTGCTCATGCAGGCCAATGCAAATGTCTTCTCATCGGTCAGCTTCCTCATGCCCCAACCTCAACCTGTTCTGTGTAGCAAGACTTACGGGGATCAGCACTTCACCCTTTTGATTAAAACAGTAGAGCAGCTTTCTATCTCTGAAGTTGATCAAACTGGCGTGTATGTGCTCCTACAGTCAGGTTTACTGTGGTGGGGGTTTCTATTACTGTGATAAAACACCATGACCATGAGCAACTGGAGGAGAAGGTTTATTCCAGTTTCCAGTTCTACTTTATAGTCCATTATCCAAGGAAGTCAGGGTAAGAACTAGAGGCAGAAGCCATAGAGGGGTGCTGCTCATGGCAAGATCACCAACCCAGGGTTGACCCCACCCTTATCTGTGTCCTCCCATATCAATCTTTAATCAAGAAGATGCTCCACACGCTGATTTGGTGAGGGCATTTTTTTTTTTTTTTCTGTTGAGTTTCCCTCTTCCAAAATGACTCTAGAGCTTGTCAAGTTGGCATAAAAACTAGTCAGCACAAGGTTCTAGGGTGTTTTTCTGTGTTACTTCAATTCATTTAAATATATCAGTGACACTTGTCTTTCGGTTTATTTCTTCCATAAAAATCATACGTAGTTTCTTCCATTTCAACAGTACCTAGTGTTTATGTTCCTTCTACCTGGAGGGTGTTTTGTCAGTTCTTATTCAGTCATCTCCTTTAATTCAGTGTTCACTTTTAATTTCATTTTCTCAGAGAGTCCTCTTTAATTATTTCATTTTTACTTACCATTTTTTAAATGTGATGATGGGGTGTTAGGGGAAATCTGTTAAAGAGTTGAGGTTTCAGTAGGACATTAGGATGCATGTCAAGTGTCAGCACTTAGAGCGGAAGGCTAGTAGGAGAAGAGGTGTGTGAGGCAGAAAGATGGATGAAGCAAAAGCAAGTTCAACACACTACTCATCCACTCTGCAGAGTCCGGGATCTGCAGAGAAGTAATGGCTCTTGTCTTTTAATTCCACCAGAGTGGATGTGAAATAGTCCAAGGTCAGAGTTAAAAAGTTATTATAGAAGTATGCTGAGCTTTCTTTTAGCAGCTTAAAAATGTTAAACTTTTGCAAGTTTTGTATGCCATTAAAATTCATTATTCTGGGCTAGAGAGATGGCTCAGCTGTTAGAGGCTAGGCTCACAACCAAAAAAATTATAAAATTCATTATTCTACCACTTCTATGAGATATTGAAATTGGACCTTTGGGAAGTTTATTTGGAAAGTACATAGAAGAAGCACGGCAGGGTATTTTTTGTTTGTTTATTACTCTTACTACTTGCTGTATAACTTAAGGGTATCTCCTGCAAGCACAGGGATGTGATGTAGTTCAGAAATTGACTCAACCTGTGACCTTAAAGTCCAACACACAGCACCTAGAAACAATGCTACTTGAAACAAGAGCTTTGCTGACTTTTAAAACACAAATGTAGACTCCAAGCATAGTCTTCCAAAAATCTATTCCTGATCTTAACTAAGAGGCTTAGAAGGGACAGAAGAATCTGACAAAAACCTTTTCTTTACATTAAAAAAAAAGTTTTCAAGACAGGTTTTTCTGTGCATCACTGGCTGTCTTGGGATTCACTCTGTAGACCAGGTTGACCTTGAACTCACAGAGATCCACCTGCCTCTGTCTCCCTAGTGGTGGGATTAGAGGTATGTGCCACCACTATGTAGAGAAAAAACACTTCTTTAAAAATATTTATTCACTCTTAGAAAGCAGAGCATAGTTCTTGCTATTGCATTCTGAGTTAGCGTAGATAAATGGATTATTAACTTTTCAGAAGATTCCTGTATCATGGACCACACCTTTGTTTTTAGGCTTGTGCTCCATTGTACCACTGGAGGACCGAGATGAAGCAGGAGAGAGAGCCTGTTGGAACTTGCTTTCTTCAGGATGGAACCAAGACTGTTGAGTATGCACCATGCAGGTCAAGTATGTATGAGAAGCTGCACCTGCTTTCAACAAGAGACCGCAGGAGCCTAGTTTTTGTGTGAGATGCATGTGTGTGTGTGTGTGTGTGTGTGTGTGTGTGTGTGTGTGTGTGTGTATGTGACATTGTGACAAAATATGTAGACATTGTGAGGTTTACGGAACAAATGAAAAATAATTCTGCTCATACAAAGACATTAGAAATATGAATTAATCATGCTTATTGTTTCAGAGAACTCAGTTTGGCCATCTTTGGTTTCTCATAATTATTATCTGATTTTGGAAGTCTGTTATTTCCAGTCCAGTGAAAAGATGCTCATGGGACCTTTTCTCAAGGAGAAATGGGCATCACAATTAAAGATTCTGAGTCACTAGATCAGGCCTAGAATCTACCTTTTTTTGTTTGTTTGTTTTTGTTTTTCGAGAAAGGGTTTCTCTGTGTAGTTTTGGTGCCTGTCCTGGATCTCGTTCTGTAGATAAGGCTGGCCTTGAACTCATAGTGATCCTCCTGGATCTGCCTCCCAAGTGCTGGGATTAAAGGTGTGAGCCACTGCCGCCCACCTGGCTGGAATCTACATTTTTGACAAGCTCTATAAGGCAGTTTTGTTGGGCCCCAGAGTTTGAGAACCACGGTTGTAGAAGAATAATGATGCTAAAGGAAATCTTTAAAAAGATGTCTTTCTGAGCCAGTTTGCAAAGGAGGGTGAAGACATAGTTGAGGTGTCTTCTGTCTAAATTGGCCAGGCTTTACTTTCATTGGAATTTTAACTAACAGTGAAAAGCCCACGTCTATTGGTTATCCCAGCAACCTCAGGTGTTTCCCTAATGTTGGTTGAAATTCCAAGGAAAGTAATGTCCAGTTGATTTCAAGCACGTATCAGTTTGGTTACACCTTTCTCTGCATATCTTTCTTCCACTTGAGATCCCAGACCCATTGCAAGCCTACTTTTTTGTTGCATTGACCATGACTTTCCATCCTCTTTATACCAAAGACATAAAAATAGATTGTTGAAAATACAGTCTTGCCTGGTCTATAGGGCATATTCTTTAAGATGTTCCACTACACTTAAGACCATATAGACAGTACCGAATCCTGTGTGCTACTAAATTTTTTTTTTTTACGAAGTGTTTATTTAGGGCAATTTCCCAAGTAGTAACTTCAGAACATGATTAATAGTGAGTAACTGAAACAGTGAGCAGCCAAATTGTGTCATTAAAGGAGACTGCATGTAGTGTTTCCACCTGGTACAGAATTAATTAGCAAAGTCACAACATGTAAGACTCTTCCTGCTAGACTCATCTTTTCCATATTAGGTGACATACAACACCAGGTCAAAGGAATGGCACAATCTTCTAGCTTCTAAGTATTTGGATCTCCAGGGAATTGCAACTTTTTTAATTAAACAATTATTAGTTAACCCCTTGATCATCCTACCTATTGTAAGTGGGAAGTAAACATCAAAAGAATGATACCTGTGTAGAGAGCATGCCCTGCATGGGTGAAGACAGAGCTTCATCCTCAGGGTTTGATGCCATAAGTCTCATTACATTTGTGTTGCTTTTTAGGTCATGGTACCATCATTTTTGGTAGTGTGTAGAAATGTAAGGACTACTTTTGTGTTTCTAATGTCCATATTTTAAAGACACTCTCATTTTGAAAATGTAACTCCATATATGTGGAAGGGGCTAATCATTTTGTGTCAGGAAAGCTGATGTAGAACATATGCACATACATGCGGATGCACGCTTATAGACTAGTGCATGTGCTTGTGGCGCGCACACATGCGCGCACACGCAGACACACCAACAATTTTTGTTCTCATTTGAGAAATGCAGATTCTGAGACTCAAGACAGGTGAAGCATTTCCCCCTACCTAAATTCCCTGGTACTGAATGGCCAAATAAGAATTTAAACTCAGGTGGTCATTTTTTTGTTTTTGGTGCTAGGTGTTATGTCCAGGGCTTCATGTATATCAAGCACTTTCACCCCTGAACTATGCCCTCTTACCTGTAGGTCTATTGTATTCCAAAAGATCCCTTCCTTGCATTATTAAGCAGAGAATATGCTTTCCCTTTCAACCGCTTCTGGAAAGCATTCTAGTGATGAGTCCTGTGTATCTGTTTCTTAAGGCTTCCATTTATTTACTTAAGACATAAAAATTATGAAGTAATGAAGCCCTATTTTCTAAGATACTTTTAACATTCTAACTCTAGTGGTCTATGATTTGTGAACTAGGTGGTGGTGGCACAGGCCTTTAATCCCAGCACTTGGGAGGCAGAGGCAGGTGGATCTCTGTGAGTTTGAGGCCAGTGTGGTCTACAGAGCAATTACCAGGACAGCTAGGGCTACACAGAGAAACCCTGTCTTGAAAACCAAAACAAAAAAAATTTTTTTAAAACACCTGTTTTATGGGAATATAGCCACACCCATTTGCTTCCATACTATCTAGAAAATTGAGTCTTTCTGAAGTTGACATACTATATGGCCTCCCTATTTCCTGAAATATTTAACTGCCTGGCTCTTTTCAGAAAATGTTCATGGAACTCTGATCTAACTAAAACATCTCAAGGAAAAGCATCATAAAACATATAAGCAGAGGAAATGCTTTTCTTTAGCAAACTAGGTTATAGTACCTTGGTCAAACCTTTGAAATATGAGGCTCTAATTAGGAGGGGGCAACTTATCCACAGGGGACACTCAGGAGGAGGGAGAGCTTGAAACTCTGGGTCACAGCCTCAGAGTCTACAGACTGTAGCACTGGGTAATTCTCTTAAACATGCTGAGCCCTCACTTCATTACTGGTAGAACACTGATCCTGGCCAAGCATTTTAGAGGTAGTATTTGATATTTTGTGTTTTATTCATGCTTCAGTAAACTTCAGTCCTGAGCAGGATGATTCCAGTTTTTCGAGGCTGCATGCTGACCTTTTTGTATCTTTGCTTGTACTGACTGTGTTGGTTTTTGTATGCGTGTGCTGGTGTTTGTTTCTGTTTTTGTTGTTGTTTGTTTGTTTGGTTTGGTTGGTTGGCTAGCTGAGCCATTGATTTTGTTTTTCACATGACCTGTGTGTATAGTCTGGATAAAGCACTTCACTGCTTGTTATCCAGTTACTTCTTTATTGCTTGTGGTTACTTTTGGCTTTCAATGACAGTATCCACGACCATAGTTGGCCTTAAGCAGTAGCCAGATGTCCATCTGTTGAAAAACTGCCTGAGTCACATGGTGTGAACACTTTTGTTCCACTGAGTCCTTTGTCCCTGACCTCTAATTTTGATAACGTATTTGGATGCTTTTCTCAGTTAAGTTTTCTAGTTTTTTTCATCTCCTTTTTCCTTATCCTGACAATAATGGTCCGGCTGCTGAGAGAGGTAGCCCAGCCAGGTAGTATTCAGGAACATAGTCGTAGTTAGCTGGTTGACCATTATCAAGATAGTTAATTTCCCCAAGCATTAGTCTCCCCTCTGTACAAACCCTGACTAATAATCACATCTCCCCAGAGACTGGTGTAAAACTTGAAAAGAAAATTCGATGTGAATAGTTTCCAGTAAGGGCCTAATGCACACCAGTTGACTGCATTGTTCTAATCACCAGTAGTCATACTATTTCCAGGCCTGACCAGTGGGAGAAGTGATGGAGAAATGTTGGTCATCTGTGGAGATAAACACTGAGCCCTTCACTGAACTAAGTTGTATTCAGCACAAAAGTTTAAATTGTCAGACACACCCAGCTTACTCTGTGCTGGTTAAGGAAATTTTAAGGAAGTTGTGTATTTCAGCTGGGTGTCCCAGGAAACCAGCCAAAGCAGACAGTGTCATGGAACTAAAAAAGGCACATCTTTGTAGATAACTGAGGATTGTTCCCTGATGCAGCTTGACTGGAGGAAATGCGGGGTTGCCTTGAGGTTGAGGCACAATTCCTTAGTATGATTCACCAGATGCTGGAAAGCCCAGTCCACATTTTCCTGGTCCCTCTTGGTTAGAAAAATTTACATTAGAGTAGTGTTACACTCTTGTGGCTGTTTTCTTAAAGCAGAAAATATTTTATTGTGTAATCTTGGGGCAATTCCCAGATTTTAAAAATGGGTTCAAAAGTTTTGAAGGGATTATTTCACATGCACACACACACACACACACACACACACACACACACACACACACAAATTTTTGGAAGTTTGACATTATGATTAAAATGAACTACTTTTGGTGTCTGTATTGAGTGACCTGGGTGTGAGGAACTTTTGACACATTTGCAGCATCAGTGCAGAGATTCTTTGGTAACTGAAAGATGGCATTGATAAAGGAAAAATTTAAAAATAAGCATCTCTATGCTGAGTGCAGTATTGTTCATGATTAAAGTTAGTTTAAATTAATTGGTTAATTACTTAGTTCAGAATTGGTCACTTTTTCTGAGACACACAAAAAAGAGTAATTACAGGAAAGCAAATTATTAACTGCCATGTTTCAATGAATTTCATTAGCTCCTATGACTATAGTAAGAATAGTTGCATATTTTACTTTTCATAGAACATTAAGTTGGGACTTTGCAATTTTCTGAAATTCTGCACCATGTTATTTATAGTTCTTTTTTGTTTGTTTGTTTTTGAGAGGGTCTTTCTATGTAGCCCTGGTTGTCCTAAAACTCACTCTGTAGATCATGCTGGCCTCAAACTCACAGAGATCCCCCTGCCTTTGCTTCCTGAGTGCTGGGATTAAAGATGCGCACCACCACTGCTGGCTTAGTTCTTTATTTTTATCATCATGTATAAAATGCATACATAGGAAATATATTAGGACTGCATGGGTCTTTTTGTTGTTTTTCCTAAACTTAGCAAAGACATAGCAAGCATAAGGCAATAGGAAGAAAGAAGTATTTCAGAAAGAAGGCTTATGTTTGGGGGTGAAAGCTCACTGGTGTTTCATGTATAACGGGTCACTATTGGTATCTTTTCAAAAAACAAGATATAATTGAATAGAGAGTGTACATTATAGAGTACTTTGCATACCATAGTATTTTGTGAGATTTTAAGTTATGTATTTAGTTTGCATACTCAAAATGTTTGATGCGTTGTGATACAAGCTATAATCTTCCTGTGAGTTGTGTTTGAAGCAAGTAGTTTAATCCAGCTGTGGGGACATGTACCTTAGTCCTAGCACTAGCACTTGAAAGGCAGAGAAAGGAGGGTCCTGAATTTGAGGCTGGTCTAATCACTACATAGTAGAATTCTGTCTCAAAAAAAAAAAAAAAAAAAAAAAAAAAAAAGAAAGAAAAGAAAAAGAAGACGAAGATCTTAGCTGATTCTTCTGGTACTTAGCAACTGGCCCACACAGTCCACAATCCAATGTCTCTGTTTTTATATCTGAGGTGAAGAAATTGTCCTGAGGAACATGTGAGCTAGTATGACAGCAGCCAGGTGCCTGAGTGAGTCCTTTAAAGAAACCGTGGGTTCAACAATAGCAGATTTATTTATTTCACGTTTTGTTTATGTTATTTGCTTGTTTTGGGGTTTGTGTATATTTCCAATCTTTTTATTTTAGAAAATATTGATGCTGATGGACAGGGATTTTGTCAAGGAGGATTCAGCATTGATTTTACTAAAGTAAGTTATCATTCAAGACAGTTCAGATCTGTACTGACTCAGCTGGGGTTGAAATGCATGGCCCTTACTTCAGCTTCCTTATAATGATTATTATAATTAATGAAAAGAGTCATGAAGCAGGCTGTTCATTTTGATATTCTTTGGCTTATAATGTTCCCTCCTTCATAAACATTGCTTTTGTGAAGTGGCGAGACAGTACAGTGAGAATGGAGGAAAATCTCTTCAGAAAATGATTGTAACTATGAAGACATTAACGTTTCTAGGGCAGGCGAGATTGTCTC
This sequence comes from Onychomys torridus, assembly GCF_903995425.1. Lineage (NCBI taxonomy): Eukaryota > Metazoa > Chordata > Mammalia > Rodentia > Cricetidae > Onychomys > Onychomys torridus. The sequence goes on from NC_050446.1 coordinate 60,316,576, forward strand.
AGCCAGTACAGGCATTTGCCATCCAAGCCTGATGACTTGAGTTCAGTATCGATAATCTGTATGAACTGCCTATGAATTTGTCCTCTGATCTCCATATGTATACCTCTCTTACTTACATCATGCCCAAAACACACACACATACACACATATACACATACATACACATACTATACACACATTCACACACATATACACATACACACGCCCCCCCACATATACACACACATACACATACTACACACACATTCACACACACATATACACACACACACACATATACACACACTACGTACACACACTACATAAACATACACACAAAACACCACACACACACTCACAAGCACACACACACATTCACACATACATATACATATACACACACATACGCATACATTCACACACACACACACAAAACACCCCATACACACATTCACACACATACTTAAAATTTCTACTTACAGGGATTTATAGAATATTAGTTTCCTTTTAACTGAAATTGGTTCTTCACAGAAGTTATCAATAGGACTCTGGTTACAAAATTAGCTTGATTACATAAAAGCTGAGAAACGTATCTGTTTACCATCTGTTTTTTTGTCTGTAGGTGCCAAGTGAAGGTGAGGCAGTTTAAAAATGGTGGGAAATCTCATGAACAGGATTCTATTCTAACTAAATTGACATGCCCTTCACACCCGATAGTTTTCAATCTACCCAAATAACGACCTCATCGACATTTTCAAAGACAAACTTTCTTAAGCGTGCTTCTTTCTGGATTTTTGTTCACTTCACTATCTTTTTGTCAGTATCTAGATGTCTTGAACATCGAGTTGATGATATTAACCCCTCTCGGGAGAAGCTGCAAAAATAGATGGATTAAATGAGCTTCTGGCCCTGAGAGATGGCACATACCACAATCCCCACACTCAGGAGGCTGAGGCAGGAGGATTGCAAGTTCTGGAGCTACTCAGGCTCCACCAGAGTAAAAAGCTGTTGCCAAAGCAACAGCAACAGCAATAAAAGCAGGATGGAGAGTGATATGTGCATTTGGGAGGAAAACAACACCTTTCCTCTAGCAAGAAAGCTATTCCGAGACACCATGCACAAACACAAAATACCTTTAGTTAGACCCTTACACTTTGTTACAGGTTTAAAAAACGCTGGTGTCCTTCACTGAAACCACCCCTGAAGCCACACTGCTTTAAGACTGTGACATACTAAAATGGTTTCCCTTTGGCAGAACATTTCTCAGTGATCATTAGAAAACATATCTCGGGCTGGAGAGATGGCTCAGCGGTTAAGAGCACCAACTGCTCTTCCAGAGGTCCTGAGTTCAATTCCCAGCACCCACATGGTGGCTCACAACTATCTGTAATGAGATCTGACACCCTCTTCTGTGTACATAATAAATAAATAAATAAATCTTAAAAAAAAAAAAGACAATGTATCTCAAGTGGTCATAAATCTAATAGACGAAGTGAAGAAGCAGTCTTTTCCTTATAGTAACAAGTGCTGTCTCCACCAGTTCTTCCTTCAGAGTGTACAGGATAGTCAAGGTCTCCCCCGCCCGGAAAAATGCTTCCATGTTAAATGAAGACGTTAGACTTCTTAACACCTTTAATAATGATAACTAAGTTCTTAATTCCTCTAGAAAAGTAAATGCATACTACTGAAACTGAGTTAGCTGAGCTAATGGCTTATTATTTAATTATAATATGTTAATTTAATACATACATAAGGATCTGTAATGTTTAGCATACCGATTTCTGTGTTCAAGCCTATTGTTTTAAGCATTTCCCTTCTGTTCTGTGATTTGATCTAGGCTGACAGAGTACTTCTTGGTGGTCCTGGTAGCTTTTATTGGCAAGGTAGGTTCATATTTTTCAACTGAATACTTGGCTACTTATTTGCCCAGGAAGTATCTCAAATTATATTAAAGAAATGTAACTGAATAAGTAACTTAATTATCTACTATACAATATTTTTAGAAAAGAATTTGATATGCTTTCTATGGTATATATTAAATGTGGGTATGTTTAAGACAGGAAATCAACAGTTTTAAAAGTAAATTTAAAATAAACATATAAAATCATTTTAAATTTTTTTTTTAATTGTAAGTGTTGTGTATTTTATTTTTATACTCCAGAGCCCATGGCACATAAATTAGTGACTGTACCTTCTGAAAGCTCGGGTTTTAAATTGTTCATTAGAATACCCAAATGATTGCCTTAGTTTTGCTAATCCCTGCCCTTAAGAGGCCTTTAAGTTAGAAGGCTTGTGAATATAGTGGCACATGCTTTTAATTCCATCACTTGGGAGGCAGAGGCAGGTGGATCTCTGTGAATTTGAGGTTTCCCCAGTGTGTTCCAGCACAGGCCTGGCTACATAGTGGGAGGGACCCTGTCTCAAAACACAAAAACATACAAGCAAACAAAAGATCTTAACTTAATAATTAAATTGGCAATGATATAAAGATAAAACACTGTCCAGCCATTCTGGAAAAGTCTAATTGAACCGTTATCTGCGTAAGTGTAGAAGAGGTCATTATTGCCGACAGCTTGAGGGAAGAGGTGAGAAAAGACAAAAATCACGCAGCAGAGACAGTATATTCAAGACACGCTAAAACAGGCAAAAACATCATTTGTTTGATTTGTTAGAGATGCACATTTATGTGGCTAATATGTTCCTGGTTCAGTTTCTCCTAAAAAGTGCTGTTCACTAGGTCAGAACTTCCCTTTTTTGGCAGCTCAGTCTTAAGGGTCTTTGCTTGGAAGCACCGGAGACAGCATGACTGTCAGTTTCAAAGTCTTTTTAACTTTGAGTTTTCGTTTTTTATTTTGCTCTGTGGTTTTTCCAAATGAGGCTCTTTGTGGGGAACTTCCTGCTTTCATTCCATATCTCGATAGAGATGGAAAAAGACAGGTATTTGTTGCAGGAATAGGGAATTTGTTGAATGAGAAATAAGAATAGAGTCCAGAAAATCCAGGCATCAAACCTGCGGGCCAGTCGGTGAGGTGCACTACTAACTAACTAAGACGGGAGTGTGGGTTCCGGGGAATCGTGCAGCTGTGGGGAGGGAAATGTAGGAAAATTAGTGAGTTTTAGTGTTGTTGAGGAAACCAGAGCCACTGCTTCTTCCTAGGCAGGACAGTGTGGACAGTTTCCCTTCCTAACCCGGTGAGCAGTTTCCTGATGGCGTCCTTAGCAGGCTTGTGGGGCTTCAACCCCCAGCACTGGGGTGGGGGGATGATGAAACAGAACCAACAAACTTGGGTTCATTTTTCTTCCAACTAAGCAGAGCCAAGGGAGGTCGATGGGTATTCCCGGGAAACAACCGTGATAGAGCTGAGATTTTGTGATTCTCACCAGCCCACTGATTGAAGACACATCTTCTATGATATATTGATATCATGATTATATCAGTGGCCTGCAGTATACAACTAAAGACTCAATTCACAGAGACTAGACAAAGGTTTTTTTTTTTTTTTTTTGTTTGTTTGTTTTAAATGGTTTAGGGTTGTTTGGGACTAATAATTAGAAATAGTGATGTCTAGTCAGGATTGATGGTGAACATTACTAAGCTGGGACAGAAGAATTGAGAGTTCGAGGCCAACCTGGGCTATATAGTGGGCCCCCCACTAAAAGCAATAATGTCCAGCAGGACTTTGCCCACACAGGTGGCACCCATTGCTTGTACCCCGAAGTTCCCCTTAGAAGTCTATTTCACATATTCATGTCTGCCCCTCCACCACAGGTCAGCTCATTTCGGACCAAGTGGCGGAAATCATATCTAACTATGACCCCAATGTCTACAGCATCAAATATAATAACCAATTAGCCACGCGGGCTGCACAAGCAATTTTTGATGACAGTTATTTGGGTAAGTAAATGCACAATATCGACTCTTTGTATGGAATTGTGGTGTATTTGCCCTATTTTGCTAGGAAAAAAAAAAAAGGATTAATTAAAAAAAACAACAACAACAACAACAAAAAAACACCTCAAGGGCATACAGCATCTAATGGGTATTGAATGTTTAGGTTATGCTATAATTCAGTAATTAAAACTGAAGAAAGTGCTTATCTATACACTGCTAATAAGAATAACTAACCTTGAAATGTGATTCCCGTGTTCTAGGCATTGTGTTTCCTTTGTGTTGGTCATGGACTCCCCACAAGTCTGTAGAGTGAAGCATCCCCACTCCCGTTTTGTACATAATGGTGCTGAGGCACGCAGGCCAAGCTGCGTGTCGACTGTGCTGTGTCCCAGCCTAGGCATTTGGGCTACTGAACTTCTAGACAAGGTTTTTGTTTCAGGATTTGTTAGTGTTTGTTCTCGCCCTTTAAATTTCTTTGTTATTTTTGGAAACAAGTCACACCACAGAAGTAGGGCTTGATGACTGAGAGAATCTGTTATTCTTTGCTCCTTTTGGGCAAACTGCAGATTTACCCTGTTTTTTACACTCCTTTGTCTTAGTTTTCTAGTAGGGACGCCCCCATGTTGAGTATTTAACTGACTCACTGCCTTTAAAATTTGCCTGCCATATGCATATGAATCTTTACCCCAGAGGAGAGAGAAGCTTCACTCTGAAGGGATTCATTCACCTTGTCTCCCCTTTCATTCCTGCCTAGGTTACTCTGTAGCTGTGGGAGACTTCAATGGTGATGGTATTGAAGGTAGGAAGAGTTTGGGCTACCCGTAATCCTGGTCAGCTAAGCATTTGAGACACAAGACACTGAACACTTCAGCAATTTGCATCCATCACTAGGGTCTATACAGAAGGAAGAAGGTGTTGGGGGTGGAAACCCCTGTTCTCTGCCAGAGTTCTTCCTGGCAGGGTGGCTGTGGGGCTGGAGCTCTTTCCCTGTTCCTTTCCAGGCCCTGTCAAGTCCTGTCTGTGTGGAGAGGCTTTTCCTTTTCTGGGCTGTGGGCAGAGCTTGGGAGTCGGCTGTTCCTTCTTCCTCCTTGCCTTGGTTCAGAAGTCAGTGTAGCAATCGTGGGCATCACAAAGGTCATGCTTCTGGCCCAGGCAGCAGTCTCATTTCTGTAGACTTTGTATTGGTTTTCATTACTGTAAATACAGCTTTCCTTAGTTTCTTAGTTGATCTTTCTATTCCTGTTTAATAAAATGGCGAGTGATTTAAGGTCTTGCTTGCTTGTGTGAGGTCCTCGCTGTCCTTGAACTTACTCCGTAGACCCAATGTATTTGAGTTCTTGATAATGTTTTTTTGACTTACAAATTACGTTTTTTTATAATTAAAACGCAAGGGTCACTTCATATGCAACATCAATTTAAAAAGAGTCTCTAGTTTGTTTTCTACTAGATAAATAAAACTTTAAACTCTCTGGCAGAATACCTCTGTTTGTAAATTCCAGTGTTTGTCTTAAAAATGAGTAGTAATTAAGTTTTTTTCCCCCCAGATTTTGTTTCAGGCGTTCCGAGAGCAGCGAGGACTTTGGGAATGGTAGGAGTGATAATGATGGTTTTAAGCATCCGGGCAGGGGCTGGGGAGATGGTCCGAAGATGGGAGAGGTCCTGCCTCACAAGCCCGAGGACCT